>NC_056626.2:291749558-292060392 GCF_002870075.4 Lactuca sativa
GCCACCATTTGCAATAATATCCTTGCATTCACTACAAGAATAATAGGCAATAGCAGTGACACCTTTAACAACGACGGACACTTTTAGCGGCGACATCAAACAAAAGCGTACATCGCCGTTAAAAGCTTATGTTGGCGATCCGCGCCATTTCAACCCTAACCGTTGATTTAGGCGATGATCCAACGACTAGGAGGACGTAGAAAACCCCACGTTATTTTCCCTCCGGTGTGTCGCCGCTATTGCCTGGCGATCCGCGTCATTTCAACCTCAACCGTCGATTTAAGCGATGATCCAACGATGTAGAAAACCCCAGATTGTTTTCCCTCCAATGTGCCGCCGCTAAAGGCTGCCCGTCGCCGCTAATGACGTCGCCGCTAAAGAGTGTCGACAATAAAATCTGCTTCGTCTTCACTTTCTTCCCTGATCTACTTCTGTGTTTTCCCTTCTTCTCTATTGTCTCTGCTCACCATCTTCGACCCCATCAGAATTTCACCAAAATCTTCGATATTTCACCAGTCTTCCTCTCCATTTCCCCACCTTTTCTTTTCATTTTCTTTTCTCCCTACTAAATTTGTGTTGGTTGTCGGAATTTTGAGACCCCCCACCATTCTCGCCGGAGTATACCGCCACTACTACTGTTCATGACGAAATTTTGATAATTTTGATATTTTAGATGTGTATTTGTATTTGTATTTTGTGTTTGTAGATGTTGATATGTATTTGTATTTGCATTTGTATGTATATGTGTATCTTGAGAGTATTTTATGTATGTATATGTGTTTTATGTATATGTATATGTTTTATGTATGTAAATTCTGTATGTGTATGTGTTTTTGTATGTATATGTGTATTTATATGTATACAAATACATACAAATAGCGGCGACACCTTTAATGGCGACAGATAGTATTAGCAGCGACACGCCTTTAATGGTGACAGAAGGAAATAGCGGCGACCAGTGGAGCATTAGCGACGAACCAACAGGATCGACCATTTAGCGGCGACGTGTTGCCGCTAATACCTTTAGCGGCGACGCCCGTCGCCGGTAATACTTTAGTTTTTTGTAGTGATTTTATAAAATTTTGTCAAAACAAAAACAATTTGGACTAAAATTCACAAATGGGGTTACAACCCATACAAGAATGTTAGTAAAACATATTAATATTACAAATGCTAAGACCATTTAGCTTCACTTTTTGTTCACTTCGGCTACGTACCGACTCTTATTTTAATTTTTATAGATAGAGTCTAATCACAACTGTGACATTCCATGTTTACTTCTCACTAATAGAAAACCAGATCAATTTACAATAACATTATACTTATATGCCATCTACCTCACAAAAGGAGGTACCACGTCACACTCCCCAACCGAAGACAGAAACGTGAGATTGTGCGACGTAATAATGAATTATATTCATTTGAATACATAGAACAATATGATAACATAATTATGAACTTTTATTAAGACAAAATGGAAATTACATTGTGTTTACCATGAGAGTATGTTATAATATCACAATACATCGTATGCCTTAACAGATATGCAACGATAAAAACACAACAATGTAAGAGATAAATAGTGATCCCATGTTTGTTCTGAGTGTGACTAACATCTAGCTTCTTATATCCCTAAGAATAAATGTGTTTTGAAAGAATATCAACATAAAGTTAGTGAGTTTCATAGGTTTGACTCAAATTACTTTTATACGAAAAAGTACGTGTATATTGTATATAATTGCTTCGTCACCTTTATATATATATATATATATATATATATATATATATATATATATATATATATATATATATATATATATATATATATGTGTGTGTGTGTGTGTGTGTGTGTTTATATATCATACACACTGAGATATAAACACACACACACACACACATATATATATATATATATATATATATACATACATACATACATACATACATACATACATACATGCATGCATGCATGCATACATACATACATACAACCCAAAATCATACGTTTACGTTGTATCTAACTACTATTCAAAGTTAGATGATTGCATTTAGAGTATTCTCAATGATTCAATAAGTCCCTACAACCGAACAGTTTGATGAGTGGTGGCACCTCACGATGCTTGTGTGCGCTTCACCAGACGTCAAGGATGTGTAGAAAATTATCACTCAGTGTAACTTTTCCGTCAAATTTGTAGCTAGCAACCATAGGTGGGGGTGTCAACTCATATAGATCTATACATAAATCTTCTGCTTACTTAATAATTATCGTTTACAGGTGAGTGGTTTTGCTAAGCATTACACTTAGGTGATGACATGTCTCATGTAAATCATCGAGTGAACGAGCTAAACGTGCATGTGCCTTAACATTAATTGTCAACGTTAAAAAGAAATAGCTTGATTACGTAAATGTTTTAAATGTCTATAATTATTATACGTGTTATGTAAACGAAGCTTCAAGAGTTATAATTGATGCAACTTCAAAGACATTGTTTATATGGGAAATGACACAAATACCCTATGAATTTTCTAGGATTGTTCCTTTTAGTCCCTAAACAATTTTTGTGGCTTTATGTGGGAACCAACTCACGAGCAACATTTATTTTTAGTAGCCTTTACTTATTATAAACGGTTTGAGTGACACAGACAAAACTTGGGGCCTATTTTGCTACTGTTCATCATATTCCTCTGTGTTAAACTCTTGCATTATAATTTTGGTATTGAGCTCATTCTTACATTCTACAATCCCCACACACCCATAACCTCATGTTTAGTGATTCAATAGCAAAACTCATTGGTATCTTCATCATCAGGTTCATCCAGATTCAAAACGAACACCGTGCTGCTAATTGTTGTCATTTGCGATTAGTAATAAAGGTTATTAGCCATGGACTCCGACCTGCCACCTTCGAAATATCCACCAGCACCACCGACGGCACCGCCACTACCATTCATTCTGGCACCAGCTAGAAGTCCTTGAACAACTTGCATATTCCCCTAGTTTTTGCTATTTCCACAACCGCTACCGGCATTCCTCTGTTCTAGATCTATTTTCATGGTCTAAACTCCTGCACATCAAAGTAAAATTAAAACAACAAAAACATCAAATAATAAATTTTTTGATTAAACCTTGAAACTGAATGTGTCCGAGTCTCTTCCCCTGACATCCATGGAATAGACTTGATTATGATTGTTTCCAATCCCCATTATTAAACACTGAAAGATTCAAAAAGGCATCACATAACCACTTTTCCTCAGCATCTCAGTAGTACATGAATTTTCCAGTTGTTTCTCGATTATATAAAAAACCCCTCATGTCGAAATCCAATTTATCATCCCAAAATAAAATTAACATATGCTACATCGAACTTGAACTTAAACTCAATGTCAAGCTACCGTGAGGAAATTTTTTTGAATTCAACCAAGTAAAGTTACGATAGCAGGTTTTGGGAGTCTATTCAACGAATTAAACAAATTTATCATTAAAAAACCCTAAGATCCCAAACTCCCTGCATAGAATCGCTAAGAAACCCCATGCAATATAAGACTACCTATAATGAATGTAAACCAGAAATGAAAGAATTTTGAGAAATCCAAATGAAACTAGAGAGAAATTATTGAATTGGGTTAATAGTAAGGTTGAAGTAGAACTAGATGGAGAGTACCTGTATGAAGCTAACAAAGTTACAGGGAATAGAGGATCCCTAGCGAAGCCTTATTACGATTTTCATTACCATATTTTTGAAAAATAAAAGAGAAGGGATGTTTTGCTTAATTGGAATACAAAAGATTGTAAATGTTTCAAACATGGAAAATCCAAAGACCAAAGTAACAAGTGGACATAACATTTCAACTCATTGTCAGATAAAGGTTTATTATGTACGATTTATCAAACTAGATATATGAATGTGTATTAAGTAATATGATTGAGGGATATCAAATGGGGAAGAAGATGAATAGTATTCGGTTAAGGAATAATTAGTCAACAAACGTCTATTATGGAAAAGGGATAACTAGAAGACACCTTCATTTTGCCAAAAAGGAAGTAATTGACCCAAGAAAGTGACTTCATTCCCTCATAAAGCCATAAAAACAATTTTGGGACTAAATAGACCAACCCTAAAAAATTCGTAGGGTATTTGTGTGACACCATAAAATTCGACAAAATTTAAAACTTTTTAAATCATCTGTAACCATTCAATTGTTACAATTTGTTTTCAAAATATTTTATACATCAGAGTTCCCAAAAATCATAATCATCAATCGAGAAAGTGTATGGTCACGCCTTTGCCTACCCGCGGCCATTCGCTGAACCTGAAACAATAAACTGAAACTGTAAGCCCGAAAGCTTAGTGAGTTATCCACAAAAATACCCATACACACAACCATACACATACCGCAATGAACTGCATACTATGTGTCCAGTCAACCATCGGGTTGAAATGCCAACATACCGTAACACATATACAAATAATCAACATCTACCGTGTCCACAATTTTATAGACTAGATTACCCTTGGGCCCACAGTGTGAGTCTGGATTGCCTTCTGGGCCCACATCTCACATCCGGATTGCCATCGAGCCCACAGTACGAGTCTCCCTCAGCTCGTATCTGGAATGCTCCCGAGCCCACAGTACGAGTCTCCCTTAGCTCGTATATGGAATGCTCCAGGGTTTGTTGGTTACCGCACGGAGCAGTTTCACCTCAACTCATCCCACATAATATGTCAACATATAACACAACTAATACGCATACAAATAATTACATCATACTACAGGTAGTCCTACAGATCTACCTAACTGGCATAACAACTAGCATGCAGACAGTCAGACCAACTATAGGTCCCTAAGAATAACCACATTCGATCTACCAAGATACCGATCTAACAGATCATACTAGCATATAACCATCCTATCTACCAGGATGCCGAGCTAACATATCACAATAGTAACTATCTCAATTAACAAATCAAAGGGCCGGCCTTGGTGCCTTAGACCCTTGAGTATAGTGAGGATAACTCACCTTGCAATGCCGGACAAAACCACAAAATCACTCTCCTGAAACACTGCCCCAAACTCCAAAATTGATAACCATCAATGATCCAATTCATAAATATCCGCTTACCAATTACTCTTAAAAATCAAACTGGTCAACCCTTGGTTCGAGGTAAAAGTCAACTGTCAAGGTCAACATTCCATGTTGACCTCAATTTGTCGAGTACCCTCAGCTACTCGCCGAGTTCCTTACATAGCATGCCAACTCGCTGAGTCACCATGCCACTCACCGAATCCAAGCCAATCTTCATCAGACTCACTAAGTTTTTCATCTAACCCATCGAGTTCATGACCATCTTCATATGACTCACCGAGTCTACCATGCGAATTGCCGAGTCCCTTCAGTCCTTCATCCATACAGATGCTTTTTAAGCCATGCCAAGGCTCCATACTATAGATCCAAGCTCCCAAGGCATGCTTATCACATAAAGTTGCAAAATTTATGTGCATGTAAGGCTCTGATAACTCAAAATGCCAAAACCAAGCTTGAAATGGGGTTTTACACTTAAGGAGGGGTTCATGCTTGCCAAATCTGATAGCTTTATGGACTTATAAATCAAAGAGAGTTAAGATCTAAAGTTACAACTTCAGATCTGAGCTCATACCCAAGAATAGCTTGATCAAAAAGCCAAGAAGCCGTTACTTCATCCAATGATATCTAGAAAGGAATGAGGCCAAGATCATGAATTGATACCTCAAATGAAGCTAGATGAGATAGACTTCAGACCCACAAACATTCTTGCCTCCAACTTGTTGATCTTCAAGCTTCTTGCATCAAGGTCTTCCTTCGAAGCTTTAAATTTACACTAATATGGAGCACACACATGAATTAGGGTTCCTGGACTGTCAAGAGGCTGCAAAGGAACTAAGGGAGGCTAATGTTCCCTTAAATAGGGTGCCAAAACCCGGAAGTTAGGGTTTCACCCTCCAGCTCCAACTCGCCGAGTCACTCTTCCGACTCGGCGAGTTGTTCACTTAAACACGTGGCCCAAACCCGCTGCTACTCGACGAGTCAGGCAACCAAATATTCGAGTAGATCTTGAATTCATGAGAATTCATAACCATAAATTGGTATTCGAGAATCGGGGCGTTACAATTCTCCCCCACTTGAACTACACTTCGTTCTTGAAGTCTGCTGCGGTGAACATCCTCGGATAGTGCTCCCGCACTCTACTTTCAGCTCCCACGTCCACTCGAACCCTCTTTGGTGCTCCCAATGTACCCTTACCAAAGGTACCTCCTTGTCCCACAGAACCTTCACCCCTTTGTCCAGAATGGCCACATGCCTCACCACATAATCCAGCCGCTCACCATCCTGAATGTCATCCTGCGATACTACCGCCTCCTGATCCATGATGCACTTTTGCAAGTGCGAATCATGAAAGGTGATGCAAGTCCCGAATGAACCTTTTAAAAAGGCCTAACCTACAAGCCATTTTTCTAATTGACAACATCCTCATTATCCAATGTCACACCCCAAAACCGGAACGGCGCAAACGTTCTAGGGTGGATGACGTCATGTCAAGTATCACAACACATGCATTATAGTAATCAAAGTACAACAAAACATTGCATTAATAATAATAGTGTTACATGGTTTATTTTACAATACATCAAGGTAATACATGTAAATATATAGGTGCAGCTTGGCACAAAATAGTCTTCAACAGAAGCTCCTGGATTGTACATGTCTAATGCTGACCTGAGAATACAAGTTATTTGAAAAGTGAGAATCAACATTTTTACAAATGCTGGTGAGTTCATAAGCATTTAGTGACATTTTAATCAAATACTTTATATAAGTGGTAGTTTTCAAGAATACAGTGAAATAGAGTCCTTTCCAGAAAATCCTGTATTTTCTAATTAAAAAGCAGTCTTCTACCAAGACTGGTCAGAGTTATGTGGTAAAAAGTAGTTTTCCCTTAAACACCTTCATTATCAAAATACAGGATTTGCTTTTTAAGAAAGTCGGAGAATATCAGGGAAAATAAAATATGCCTCAGCAGTGAGGATTGCTGACTAAGGCAAAAGAATCATAGACACCATGAGGGTATCGAATGAACAACACGCCTGGCTCAGTCTAACAAAAAGAGACACAGACCCCAGAGGGTACCAAATGAAACGTACAACTAGTAAGGTCTAAAAACAGTGAATACAGACCCCAGATAGTATCAAATGAAAGATACTGCTAGCAAGGTCTAAAACAGTGAATACTGACCCCATACAGTATCAAATGAAAGATACAACTAACAAGGTCTAAAAACAGTGTGACTCTGAGAGTGGGTTTCCAGCATACACTGTAAATCGCTGGTGAATTACCATTACCTTAAGGCCATGAATTATAAGGTAACCTGGGATACTCGTAACCATACTAACCAACACTAGAGTACCTGACGCCCTATAAGCGTCTAGAGAATATGACATTTGTCACCTATTGGCTTGGTAGGCCGTGGACCGTAGCTAGCAGTCAGGGTGCGGGGGTGTCAATCCCGTATAGATCTATACACACAATGTACGCTCTCCCTACAGGAGACTCTGGTTACCAGCTAGACGATGGAGAAGGCCGTGTCCCGAAGATGCATCCCAAATAGTGGGTAGTGTGTTTCCAATACAGTGTTGAACTAGAGGTAGAGACTCATAACTGAACTAACTAAAGTAACCCTATATGTCTATGCTTGTGTACATAATATATAACTACTGAATCAAACGACCTTCGGATGCACATCCGATCCCACCAGACCACATCTCAACGAAGAAAAGGAAATAGGGCGGACAAGCCTTCCTAAGTCCTTCAATCATTACTTATATGCATCTAAACAAGCACAGACATACATCTAACTACACTTGAGTGTGTAACAAGTGGAATCATATCGTGAAGTATAACCGAATCGTGATGTATAACCGAATCGTGTGGAATAACCGAATCGTGAAGTATAAGCGTACAGTGTGGATTAACCGAATCGTGAAGTATAAGCATACAGTGTTGATTAACCGAATCGTGAAGTATAAGCGTACAGTGTGGATTAACCGAATCGTGAAGTATAAGCGTACAGTGTGGATTAACCGTATCGTGATGAATAACCGAACATTGTGAATAACCGAACAGTGTGGAATAACCGGATCGTGAAGTATAAGCGTTAACTGATATAAGTGTATCACGAAGTGGAAACATTATCAAGTAGGAGTTTAAACTAAGTAAAAGCAAAGCAGTGGTATCTAACAGTTTAGAGTGTGGTAAATCCTTGTGCATGCGGGTTATCAATCACATGTGATTGATATGATAACTGTCATGTTTAACTTGTATTCCCACCCTATAAAACATGTAAAAACATTTAAAAGGTTCATTCAGGGGTTTGAACTCACCTGGTGTAAGTGGATCCGACGAAGGCGCCGGTTGGGTGCTCGGTGTCAAGTAGGGACTTGGACACACTTAGAGACCTATTTAACATATGATAACATATGTTCACATACAATTAGTATATTATATACTAATTAAACAAGTATACGCACTCTAAGGAGCGGAAAACACTTTGGTTAAGTGTTTGGGGTGTCCCGGTTAACATTTAAGGGCTTGAATAACTTAGGAATGGAGTTTACTCTCCAAGAGTAAACTCACCTTAGGGTGTTTACGGCCCTGGGACTGCTCCCCATGAGTTTACGGCCATAAACTCATGGTGAGGGTGTTCTAGGATGCTAAAATGTCTCATATCAATTGTGGGATTTTCCTAGGTCTAAATATAAAATGTGTGAATGGGTTTATGGCATCATTTGGACCATTTGAGGAGTTTACGGCCCTAAGAAAGGGAGTTTACGGCCGTAAGTTCCTATACACTCTTTCTTTTGGTGTTTTAAGGGCTTAAGTGGTAGAGGGTAAAATCCTAAGCATTTTTCCAAGTCAAATGGGGAGTTTAGGGTACCAATTGGGCATTCAATGGAAGTTTACGGCCCATGAACCACCCCTATGGGAGTTCAAGGCCGTGAACTCCTACTCCCCTAGTTTTATTGAAGTTTAAGGCTTCTACAATGGTGGTATTTCTTCAAGGTATTTTTCCAAGGCCATTGGTGTGTTTAAGGGCATTTTTAACACAAAAATATGAGTTTACTCCCCATGAAGAGGAGTTTACGGCCCAAGCATGTTCTTGGGCAGTAAACTCATGTTTATTCCCCAAAATGCTAGTTCAAGGTGTTCTAAGTCCGATTCCATAAGCCTACATGTCATATCTAAGCCTTAGGGACAATTTGGAGGGGTTTTAGGGCTTAAAAACCCCATTAAATGGTGTTCACGGCCCAAGAGTGTTCTTGGGCCGCAAACACATGATTATGTCCCTATTTTATGTTTTAAACTCGAATTTGCAGGCTAGATAAGTTATAAAACGAGTTAGGATAGTTTACCTACTCGTTTGGGGCTCGAAACGGACGATTTTTGGCTCGAATTTAAATTGTAGAGAGAGAGAGAGTGGGGAGAGTGTAAAAAGTCTCCAATGGACTCCACTCACCCTTATATAGGGGTTGGAGTTGGGGCTCAGTGGAAATTACGACTATAACGACATAATATAAATAAATAAATAAAACATTTATTTATTTTGCGACCCCTAGTTAACGGAACTTTTATAAAATGGAATATTCCGTTAACGGTAACGGGGTGATGTAACAGAATAAACTTTGGGTTGTCACATCATCCCCCCATTAGAGGGAATTTCTTCCCGAAATTCAGGTCTAGGAAAGGAATTAGGTATGAATGACCGAGTAGAGGCAGGAGGGTACTTCCTATTCTGTTTGTCCTTGCATTCCCCTGTGAATCTTTGGTCTGTGTTTGTCATTCCAACAAACCTTCACCTACGGGATGCGGATTCCGTCTCGTGTAGTTAGTGGGTTCTGACTGGTGTATCTACGAGGTTATGGTTCTCAATGGTATCTATCAAGATGAGTGGGATACGAAGAGTGACGTCGGGTAAACACTGATCAAGTCTAAGAAGTGGATCATTCGGGTGTGAAACTTGTGGAATATCCGAAAGTAGTAGTGGTCTGACGAGGGTTGGACCAAATCTCTGTGAGGATTCTCAGATGGTCCTAAGCTCTCGGAAGGGTAGAGCTTTTCAGTACTTAGAACATAGTATACTCCTATGGCAAGATCATCACTGGCGTGATCGCGATTCCAAAGTTCCTAACGTTCTCTCTCGTACTGGTAGTGTAGTCCTTCAGGTTGGTTCTTAGGAAGCTCGGGTTGTCCTTGGGTTCGTGTTTTCCTGTTAATTGGCTTTTAGAGGCTTTCTAGATCCTCGAATGGGTTGCGTGACTTTGGTTATCTGTCTGCTGTAGAGTGTCTATCTCAAGCTCGTGCAAAATGAACCTGCGCTAATGATTCTTGAGATACGGAAACCCTTAGGGTCGGGGAGATAGGGTTTCACCAGATGAGTGTTGGACTATCTTGGGAGGCGGTTCTACTATTTCTGCGTGAGATAGTATTCGTGGAACACCTGATAGTCCGATGAATCTTGCGAGACGTGCCCTAATTTCCAAGGCGTTGGTTTATTCTAGTGCGGAAAGAGGTTGCTCTTGCATAACCCCTCGACTAACACCAAGGATGATGTCAAGTCTATAATCTCTTCGGGATCTGGGTCATGAGGCTTAACGCAACTGCTTCCGCACTTTGATCAAGTATTCTTGGCTGCAGAGGTTATCATGTGGTTCTCGGTATTCTAGTGTTCACTTCGGAGAATGAAGTCTATCGTCTACAGGGCGACGACGATTTCCTCCATGCGAGGGGGCGGAGGATCCTAGGCACTATTTGTCTGTAACGGGGTGGACGAAGTGCTTGAGTAGTGCGAACATCTACAGCAACTACTCTTCTGAAGGTTCTGAGTTTTCTCGGTCCAGACCAAATCTAGTGAGTATAGGGTTTCATCACTCGGAATTTTAATCTCCTCATCCATTCTTCTCAGAGTTCAACCCATCGCAGCTTTCGGATTTCCGAGATATCCGCTGCGATGCTTAATTCGGGGGATTAAGCGTGAATGGATGGTCGTAGTCAATGTCCTTGACTCTTACGACTCGGACTTCTTTACCAACCAAGGGTGTTAGCTACTATGTTGGCTCAAGCGGAATGACAACAACTTTGGATTTGTGGTCATTATAGTAGCTCAATCTATAGGGGTTCTCTTGACTCTAGCTCCCGTTCCATGGGGTAGGATAAAGGGTCTTTCTAGGGAATCTACTAGGTATGCTTCGGGTGGTTATCGTCTTCTGGAATGCATGCAGTGCCTTTCGCTTCGGTTCTTATCTGTCTAAGGAGGGTTGGTTAATAACGCGCGGTACCCCTCTCCTGGGTACTTCGGAAAGTTTGAAATAAAAGTGACGACTGATGGATCGCATTGATCATTATTACTTTTATTTTTTTTAGGTTCGGAAGAACCTTTATTTGCCGAAAGGGCTATGGAGAAAGTTCTTTTTACACAGCACTAAGGATTTACACATGGCTGAACGAAGTCAAATCATGATCGATAGAGTCGTCGAAGTTGGCATACCTCGACATGATATAAAATGAAGATCGATAGAGTCATGCGCCGAATAGGCACACCAGTTCTAGGCGTCTCGAGTTTAGTCCTATGTATCACTACCGTCGATACTTGGACCGATAGAGTCGACGCAGAACTATAGAGAGTCCTAAGTGTTCTGAATAGAGTACCTTTTTCATGAATGGATTTTCACGAGGCATTTCTATAATCGCCTAACATATACTAGTCATGTATAATTAAGGTGGGGAGAACTGTTGACTGAGCATCTCCGCCCTAAATCCACAACCAAACGAGGAACAGGAAATGAGGTGGCATTCACTCACTCTAGGTCTATCCGTCTTAACTATACATGGCCGTAACGTATATGTTTAGCCATTATAGTTTTACCTGATGAATTTTAAATTTTATAACAGTGTTGCGACTTTCGCCTTAATGGGGAAGTATTTACATTTTGAATTAGTCTTTTAATGTTTTCAGTTTAGTTATCTGAGATCGTAAGACGTACCAAAAATCTACCAGGTTCCTTGATGATTCTCCCTAAGCAGTAGAGTTAGACTCCTCCTGTGTCCTTGTCTTTCCCTTCGGTTGGCAGTCCTTCTTGAAGTGTCCCATTTCACCACATAGGTGGAAAACTGTATGGGTCGCCACATTGGTGGTTGATGTAATGAACTCAACCGGGGTTCTGCAGACGCGAGCAGTATGCCCCAACATGTGGCACCTAGCACAATAGAGCTCCCGACAGACACCATGATGATGGTAGCTGCACTTGCTGCAATGGGGAAGGTTTCCTAAGTATGGTATCCTAGGTGTAGGGATGGAAGGGTTACAAGGGAATTTGACCATCTCAGCTCGTTGCCCTTTGGAAGGTCCTTCAGCCGAGGTACTTCCCTCCTCAATCTTGATCTTTCTCTTTAGTGGATTTGAGTGAGGTTCTTGGGCGCCGGGGTATGCAGAGGTTGGTTGTTGCTGTCCACTACTAGGATCGAAATTCTCGATAGGGCCCTTGCTAACATTGGCATTGTTAGCATTCAAGTGAGCCATGACAGCTTCTACGGCTGCCGAGACTGCAGCTTGGAATGTAGCTTCATCGAATAAGAGAGTAGGTTTCTTGCTTGCGGACTGGTTGCGCGTTTTCGATGGCATGGTTTTTCCTATACGGAAAGGAATACAAGATGATGAGAGACGATGGCTAGCCCCGGACATATCTGCCCTGACTGTATTAGGCATAAACTTTCCCGTGCCTCGGATGTTGGTTGTCTGAGTGTCGATCTACATCCCTATGATGTAGTCCTGGTATGCAAGGTAGGAGTATGAGCATCGGAAAGGCCATAAGATGCGAGTCATTCCTACTACGTTACCTTTATACTGGGAAGGTTTCACTCTCTGGCCTGGAAAGATTTGAGAACAGTTCGGAACGAACACCGCGGAAAGAGAGGCTTATAAAGACTTATGGCTAAATATCCTCAATAGATGTGCGGGGATCCGCTCTTATCGTGTAATTGGCAACGGGAAACGACGATTTACCTAACACATAGCGTGAGTAGTGTAATCACTAACTCACTATATTGTATTATTTTAAGGGTGTATTAGCGTGACGAACATGAGGGTAAGGCACTTCTTGGGTTCCATGTACTGGCTCCCTCTGTCTGCCTCGTATCTTTGATTGGAATCGGCGTTGGTTTCCTTCGGGTAGTTACCTAGGGTTCTCTCCTCATATGGACATATTGAATCTCTACTCCGCCTTACTTCCGAATTCCGACTCTGGGTGTCATCACTTCATGATGGACGACTGGAAATCTCGGAAGTTTAGGCGAATTCCTCACCGATGTCCCTAAAAGGTATAGGCACTTGGTGAATTCAATAGTCCCGACCTAGTTCATTCGTTTCCCAGCTGGAAATCTTCCTAATGAACTTCTTCGGGGTCGGACTCAACTCTTCTATTAAGCACTGAAGTGGATAGGGTTTTCTACAGGGTTCGTGCGAGAATTGAAATGTCTAAAGAATCCTAAGAGATTATTAACATTTCACTGGATGATCCATATCGACTCCTGCTACGATTACACAGGGTATACAAATCATATATAGCTTAGATCCGATAGGCCTTCGAATATGTGATACTACTCTATATCCACATCCCAACGAGGAAAAGGAAGTAGAGCGAAACCACACATTCTTAGCTTATGGGATCCTTATTATATATAACCTTGGGAGTATACCCTCTGTAGTTGTAGGTATATCAATAAGGATCTTTTTAGTTCTTCACACAAGGTTATCTATGTATCCTAAAATACCGCTATGGTATTTTAATTTCTTGTTTGATTCCTATCTTCTGATTATGATTCTGGGATTATTGTTAGTCTTTTAGTATTCCAAAATGCTCCTATAGTATTTTAACTTTATGTTTGGCTCTAGCATTCCTAGTTGGTAAGTTTCAGACCTGTTGCAACACCACTATCACTCCCAAGCACATGTTCATCGCATCTCGAATAAATGTAGTAGATCAGGTTACATTTATTCCAGCTTACGATTACATAACTGCCCAGGTTTGACGACAATGCTCAACATCCGAAGACTTTTATTATCGTTCTTCTTGTGATACTTGTGTTCGAGTGTTTAGATTCTGGATGTTATTATACTTTGGTAAAATATGGTTATATTTTAACGTATAATTCTTGGTCAGAGTGTTTTATTCCCATGTATTTATAGGTTGTATATCTTTTATGAATTGATATACTTAGCTCACTATAAACAATGCTCTGATACCAATCTGTCACACCCCAAAAACGGAACGGCAAAAACGTTCTGGGGTGGATGACGTCATGTCAAGTATCACAACACATTCATTATAGTAATCGAAGTACAACAAAACATTGCATTAATAGTAATAGTTTTACATGGTTTACTTTACAATACATCAAGGTAATACAAGTAAATATATAGGTGCAGCTTGGCACAAAATAGTCTTCAACAGAAGCTCCTGGATTGTACCTGTCTAATGCTGACCTGAGAATACAAGTTATTTGAAAAGCGAGTATCAGCATTTTTACAAATGCTGGTGAGTTCATAAGCATTTAGTGACATTTTAATCAAATACTTTATATAAGTGGTAGTTTTCAAGAATACAGTGAAATAGAGTCCTTTCCAGAAAATCCTATATTTTCTAATTAAAAAGCAGTCTTCTACCAAGACTGGTCGGTGTTATGTGGTAAAAAGTAGTTTTCCCTTAAACACTTTCATTATCAAGATACGGAATTTGCTTTTTAAGAAAGTCAGAGAATATTAGGGAAAATAACATATGGCTCAGCAGTGAGGACTGTTGACTAAGGCAACAGAATCATAGACACCAGGAGGGTATCGAATGAACGACACGGCTGACTCAGTCTAACAAAAAGAGACACAGACCCCATACGGTACCAAATGAAAGGTACAGCTAGTAAGGTCTAAAAACAGTGAATATAGATCCCAGACGGTATCAAATGAAAGATACAACTAGCAAGGTCTAAAACAGTGAATACAGACCCCAGACAGTATCAAATGAAAGATAAAACTAACAAGGTCTAAAAACAGTGTGACTCTGAGAGTGGGTTTCCAGCATACAGTGTAAATTGCTGGTGAATTACCATTACCTTAAGGCCATGAATTATAAGGTAACCTGGGATACTCGTAACCATACTAACCGACACTAGAGTACCTGACGCCCAAGCATCTAGAGAATATGACATTTGTCACCCATTGGCTTGGTAGGCTGTGGACTGTAGCTAGCAGTCAGGGTGCGAGGGTGTCAATCCCGTACAGATCTATACACACAATTTCCGCTCTCCCTATAGGAGACTCTGGTTACCAACTAGACGATGGAGAAGGCCGTGTCCCGAAGATGCATCCCAAATAGTGGGTAGTGTGTTTCCAATACAGTGTTGAACTAGAGGTAGAGACTCATAATTGAACTGACTAAAGTAACCCTATATGTCTATGCTTGTGTACATAATATATAACTAATGAATCAAAAGACCTTCGGATGCACATCCGATCCCACCAGACCACATCTCAACGAAGAAAAGGAAATAGGGCGGACAAGCCTTCCTAAGTCCTTCAAACATTACTTATATGCATCTAAACAAACACAGACATACATCTAACTACGCTTGAGTGTGTAACAAGTGGAATCATATCTTGAAGTATAACCGAATCGTGATGTATAACTGAATCGTGTGGAATAACCGAATCGTGAAGTATAAGCGTACAGTGTTGATTAACCGAATCGAGAAGTATAAGCCTACAGTGTGGATTAACCGAATCGTGAAGTATAAGCGTACAGTGTGGATTAAACGAATCGTGAAGTATAAGCGTGTAGCGTGGATTAACCGAATCGTGAAGTATAAGCATACAGTGTGGATTAACCGAATCGTGAAGTATAAGCATACAGTGTGGGTTAACCGTATCGTGATGAATAACCGAACATTATGAATAACCGAATCGTGATGAATAACCGAACAATGTGGAATAACCGGATCGTGAAGTATAAGCGTTAACTGATATAAGTGTATAACGAAGTGGAAACATTATCAAGTAGGAGTTTAAACTAAGTAAAAGTGAAGCAGTGGTATCTAACAAGTAATAAAATACGGCATGAAAGAGAAGCTTGAAGAAAACCTTGGAAAACCTTTATGCTTTAAGAAAATCACAACTTGGTGTTCCTTGGTAAAATAAGTTTGAAAACCTTTAGAAATTCTTTAGAAACTTTTCATAAACCAGTTTAAAATGAACTTTGATAAAGCAGTATAAGTAAGAGTTTTGAATAATTGAAAACCTTTTTGGAAAACCATTTATAGTATCCTACTTGGTAAAACAGTTTACAGTGGGGTAAATCCTTGTGCATGCGGGTTATCAATCACATGTGATTGATATGATAACTGGCATGTTTAACTTGTATTCCCCCTATAAAACATGTAAAAACAATTAAAAGGTTCATTCAGGGGTATGAACTCTCCTGGTGTAAGTGGATCCGAAGAAGGCGCCGGTTGGGTGCTCGGTGTCAAGTAGGGACTTGGACACACTTAGAGACCTATTTAACATATGATAATATATGTTCACATACAATTAGTATATTATATACAAATTAAACAAGTATACGCACTCTAAGGAGGGGTAAACACTTTGGTTAAGTGTTTGGGGTGTCCCGGGTAACATTTAAGGGCTTGAATGACTTAGGAATGGAGTTTACTCTCCAAGAGTAAACTCACCATAGGGTGCTTACGGCCCCGGGACTACTCCCCATGAGTTTATGGCCGTAAAATCATGGTGAGGGAGTTCTAGGAAGCTAAAATGTCTCATATCAATTGTGGGATTTTCCTAGGTCCAAATATAAAAGGTGTGAATGGATTTATGGCATCATTTGGACCATTTGAGGAGTTTATGGCCCTAAGCAACGGAGTTTACGGCCATAAGCTCCTATACACTCTTTCTTTTGGTGTTTTAAGGGCTTAAGTGGTAGAGGGTAAATTCCTAAGCATTTTTCCAAGTCAAATGGGGAGTTTAGGGTACCAATTGGGCGTTAAATGGGAGTTTACGGCCCATGAAGCACCCCTATGGGAGTTCATGGCCGTGAACTCCTACTCCCCTAGTTTTATTGAAGTTTAAGGCTTCTACAATGGTGGTATTGCTTCAAGGTATTTTTCCAAGGCTATTGGTGTGTTTAAGGGCATTTTTAACACACAAATATGAGTTTACTCCCCATGAAGAGGAGTTAACGGCCCAAGCATGTTCTTGGGCAGTAAACTCATGTTTACTCCCCAAAATGCTAGTTCAAGGTGTTCTAAGTCTGATTCCATAAGCCTACAAGTCATATCTAAGCCTTAGGGAGAATTTGGAGGGGTTTTGGGGCTTAAAAACCCCATTAAATGGTGTTCACGGACCAAGAGTGTTCTTGGGCCGTAAACACATGATTATGTCCCTATTTTATGTTTTAAACTCGAATTTCCAGGCTAGATAAGTTATAAAACGAGTTAGGATAGTTTACCTACTCATTTGGGGCTCGAAACGGACGATTTCTGGCTCGAATTTAAGTTGTATAGAGAGAGAGAGAGAGAGTGAGGAGAGTGTAAAAAGTCTCCAATGGACTCCACTCATCCTTATATAGGGGTTGGAGTTGGGGCTCAGTGGAAATTACCCGATACTGCCATTATACGGGGCTTTTGGTCGCACCCGATTTAGTGGTCGTAATAATAAAAACTAACTTTTTTCAATTAAATGGAAATGCAACTTAAGTGTTTTTATTTACCTTATTACAACTATAACGAAATAATATAAATAAATAAATAAAACATTTATTTATTTTGCGACCCCTAGTTAACGGAACATTTATAAAATGGAATATTCTATTAACGGTAACGGGGTGATGTAACGGAATAAACTTTGGGTTGTCACATCCAACGTATCGGAAACCCAACTTTCCCTCTTCCCGAGGTGAAGCCTTTGTGCTGACAGGACAATTATCCCTCAATATCATACAAAATCAATCCACTAAAACACGAACACTCACGCCTGGCCCAATCAGCCTCGAGCTAGAATGCCAGGCATGCCTACGACGGGTCCAGTCATCCCTAGGATGGAATACCCTCGCATCCCGCACATGTTTGGCCCAGTCAACCCAAAGGTTGGAATACCAAATATATCAGGTCTAATTAATCACAGGGTCTGGTCATCTCTATGATGGAATACCCTAGATTGGAATACCTCTATGAACATAAATCGGGTCTACTCATACTTGAGATCAAAGGATCTATCCATGCATCTCATCCACCATTCTCTGATTCGTCACAACCGAGCGCATCTCCCCGAATCTTCAACAGTACATCCAATCTGAACGCGCTCCTACAACAGACATAACCAACATAATCTCTATGCCCACAGCCTATGACCGGAATACCCTTATGTTGTCCTCAACATAGATCTGGATTGCCTCTGAGCCCACAGCATGAGTCTGGTATGCCCTCCTCGGCCCTCAGCTCATGACTGGAATGCTCCCGATGACCGATCGACACTACTGTTGTCACTTCAGTTGCCCAACACTCCAACCTAGCGGATATCCACTTTCCTCCGCCACTTGAAGGTCCTAATCGATGCTCCTCTCATCAACGAGCAACCTAACGATACAAAAACTACTACCACACATGAATCCCAAGCCATAACCCACTTCAACTCTTCCTCCAACCATATGACGTTTCTCAAGCGAAGTCGAACCTCCTTGGTCCTAACCTGTCTGCCCACAACCCGAACATCGGACACCTCACCGATTACTGAACCAAAACACACACACACACACAAATGGCAGTCCCACGTGTCTTCCCGAAAAGAAACCGACTAGATGGACCTGCTTCCACGCCCTGCCACCAACTCCTGCCAACATAATGAATGTTACATGACCCACGTCAGCCTCACACCCTACCTGGTCTTTAGTGACCCATCTTCTCCTTACTTTAGACACGCTATAGCTCTATCACAGATGAAACGAACCCAAGACACATCACAATAACTCAAACCGTCATCAACATACCTACCATTACCAGCCAACCATCACGACACTCATATCTAACCCATATCACCCCCTTCGGGTTAGAATACCAACATGTCTAATCAATTAAACTATCGAGTAGAAATTCTCAGTGTTTCTTGGCCTACCGCCTCAACCCTACCGCTCCTTTCGAGCCTTCGTGGTTACGACTTACAGTCGGCCCGCACCCGGTATCTTAGCCTACTGCATAGAGCAGGACCACCTAAACCCTATCCAAATGCCATAGACGATCATGAGAAAGGTCTAACCCAGTTCCCAGAACCTGAATGGTAGGATATTCTAATCCCAAACCTTCCCAAAACTGACTAATACCCATTCGGATCCACCTCCGGTCCCCAAATGGAGTATTACCCGATCCAAGAAGATAAAACCTCAGAGATACTCCAAACTGCTGGGATCACCAAGATCCTTAGAACTCTATCTGATCTCTAACAACAAGTTCTGTTCAAACTAAAATACACTGGAGTCTTCAGCCTATTCCAGCAACATGTTCAATACTTGGGGACAAACCTACTGATTGATATAGCATAGTAGTATACCCAATACCCGCACATAGTCTACAAACACATATAGAGTCTTCAGCATGACTGGACCGCCTTACTAGGCCTTTAGTCTATCCGGGGTGCTCTAAACTATTGAGCACCTCCTTGGACCCCCTTTCTGATGCTCTCTCCCATGCATCATGTTCTCACCCACTTGGGGCTTCGAACTCCAGATCTACTCTGTGGACTATATCCCCAGCCTAACCCTAGGCCTCATGTCGATCGTCCACCCTCTCGGAAATCCATGGTCTGATCCCTGACTCGCGTGACCACCACATATGCTAAATAACCTGAACTCCCATGCTATATGCACTGCTAAGCCCTGGCAGCTAACAAAACCCTCAATCTATCAATCCAAAAACCCTCAGAGTTGAGCATGCCCTCGACTGAATACTGAAACTGAACTTGATTCTTGACTAGAACTTCAACCTGGGTTCCCAACTTCTGCTATCAACCACCCAGAAGACGTGTTCTTATGTTGGGGATTTTTGTCAAACCCCTAATCAACACATCCCTCAACCCAAGCAGCCACTAGGGCATCCATTCTCCTTATCGGGTTGTGAAACTTATCCCTGTAATATCCGGTTTCGGATTATCCATGGTTAGGGTTCATGGGCCGCGAGTCGGGGGCTAGGAGTTCTCGGGTGGAGGCGAGTTGCTAGAAGCGTAGGGCATCTCATTACCTTTCCGTAGGTATGAGGATTTTCGATATTCGAGTCATTTTGAAGATGCTATGTAAGTTTGGGAGAGTTGGCAAGATAAGTCCCTAAGTGAGGTTTTTGGCAGAAAAGTACGCTGGGCATACGTATACCTACGCTTAGCGAACAGATACGCATGTTTCTTAAGCAAGAGCCACCTAGTACGTTGGGCGTACTACGGGAGGTACCCTGGGCGTACTAGGCACAGAAGGAAACCGTAATTAAATGAAGTGCCCCTATATAAAGAAAGAGATGGTCTCATTTCTGGCCACCTTCCTCAGTTAATAAACCCTCTTAAAGCCTAATATCCGTTCTTGAGCTTGTGAGTGGCCATGACGAGCTTCTTTGTGTTCTTATGGGCTTTTGGGAGTTATGAAGGAGCATGGAAGGGAGTGAAGTTGAAGAACCGGCTGTGGATATGAGATTTTTTGGGGTTAAAGCACCATTTGAAGGTATAAAGCTCCAAGCTTTTCCTCTCTTTTTGTTTTGTGCATATTAGGGTCCATTTAAGGGTTTTTAGTCCCAAGCTTGAGACTTTATGAGTTCATGCATTCCAAAACTGAATAACCTATCCTCTAAAGTGTTTCAAGTGGTGGAGAACCATAAAAATAAGGCATTGATCGTGTGAATCTACCCATGCATGAGTTATGAGAATTTTGGGTTAAGAAAGTAAGAGTTTTTATGTGTTGTGACCTTACCATCGATTCAAAGGCTTAAAGTTGTTAACTTTATGGAGTAAGAGATGTTAGGAAGTCCAGATCCAAGAGTTGAGCTAAGTTCTTAACGGGTTAAGACCTAGAAAATGGATTAAGCAAGTCTGAGGGTATGCGCCGCGTAATCCTAGTACGCCCCGCGTACTGGGTTGAGGTCCCCGATCAATTTCTTGAGTGTTTGGGTACGCTGAGCGTACCAGGAGGTACGCCCCGCGTAACTCCTTCTAGGGGTTTTTGGGCTAAGCATTTTGTCGGGACTTGAGTGTTTGGCCAGGAGTTTGGACCTCATGTAATAGAGTCTTGGACTAGAGAAGTGTATGTATGTGCTTTGGGCCTTTGGTTTGGACTTGCCTTTTTGGTTGGGAATTGGGCCGCCTGAGGGCCCATTTATTATTTGGTTTGGTGGGCCTAATGGGCTTAGGGCATTAATGGACTATAAGGTGGTCTATCTTTAGACCCAATAAGTGAGAGGTTGGACTTAGCTCCTAATTGAGATTATCGTGGGTTTGGCACAGAGTTAGAGTCTGGTGCGTAGCAGTAGTGTTTATAGGAGCTGTTCTTCATCCGAGGTGAGTGTTCTCACTATACTTTACCTAGAGTGGTAACTATAGTTATGTGACAGAGTATTTTGTATGCTATTTATATGATGTGATACACTATATTATTTCTATGTTATCTATGCTATGTATGTTTTAGAGTTTAGAGAGTTAGGACCGGAAGGTCCATAGAGTTAGGACCAGAGGGTCTACAGAGTTATGGGAATGGAGGGTCCCACTAAGACACATTGACCAGAGGTTAAAACAGAGTTAATGCCTCGAGTGGCTAATATGTGTTGTATGTGGTATTTTGGCGAACTCACTAAGCTTCGTGCTTACCGTGTTATGTGTTATGTGTTTTAGGTTGTTTTTTCTTATCTGGATCGCGGGACGGCACCTGTTTGACTGTTCACACCACAAAAAGAGTTAAGAGGATCTTGGATTAATAATGGAGTTGTGATTTGTAACTAAATAAAAGAGATTTTTATAAGATATGTTATGAAGAGTATGCATCTTTAAAATGAAAAATAGTTTTAAATTTTCACGGTGTTACAAGTTGGTATCAGAGCCTTGGTTTAAGGGATTCAGATGTACCTTCAGGTATATCTGGACTCAAACTGAGGAAATGAGGAATGTTTTCAAAATAAATGATTTTTCTATAACGAGAAAGAATTCCTAAGAGAAAGCGAAAGGAGCAGTGTATACAATCAGCCAGAGCCCGAACGGTGATTTCCCAAAATACCATTAACTTTGTGTTATGAAATATGTTATGAGATATTATGCATGCTAGAGATAGACTAGGTATTTCATATTTTAGGACTAGAGTGGGCTGATTTGTGATGCCTTAGCCTAGGAGTTGTTGTTATCAGTGATGCACTTTCGAGTATGTGTTGAGGAAAAGTATCCAGTAGGAATCCTATGTAGAGATGGATTTAGGTAGAGTTGCAGAGTTCGGTGATATCTTTTGAGTATGAGTAGAGCTAGTGGAGTTATCACCTAGAGCGAGTTAAATGTGTTTATTTGACGCCCGAATGCTACTTGCTTCGTGCTTTGTGGAACTTCCGACGATGGGAGTCGGCTACCAAGTGAATGTGATGATATTCAGGAGGTAGATGACTGGCATCATAAGGAGTTTCTCAGCAGCTAATGGCGGAGAGGTGTGAGAACCTGGAAAGAGTCTAGGATGTGACCTTAGTCAGATAAGTACGCTGATAGAGTAGAGCATTGGTGATGAGAAGGTCGAGCAGCTACTTAGGGAATCTGGGATGGTTCGTGCAGAGAGTATGGGTAGATGTGGCAGGTAGTATGGGCCCGTACTACTGAAAGCAGAGAACCCACACTCGATGCAGGGAGTATTCCAGGGGTTCTGAGTAGCAGATCGAGAGGTGATGTCATGGTTCAAGTACCATGATTGGTAGCAGATTGAGAGGTGATGTCATGGTTCAATTACCACGATTGGTAGCAGATCGAGAGGTGATATCATGGTTCGAGTACCATGATTAGTAGCAGATCGAGGGGCGATGTCATGGTTCGAGTACCATGATTGGTGACAGATCGAGAGGTGATGTCATGGTTCGAGTACCATGAAATGTGGCGGTTAGTACTTTTGGTTTTACCGGTTATTCCGCAATGATTATCTACACCAAGGTCGGATGTGAAGGAGTATGGGCCCAGAAGGCCAGGGTGAACGAGTTTTAGTGGAGAATCCCTTGATAGGGAAAATGAGTTAGCTCTAAGGGATTGTTGGTGCACCAATTGGTGATGGTTCGAACCCTAAGTGGGGGAGGACCGGGTATTTGGTTGAGAGGATTAGAGAGTTGTTCGAAATCGGTTAGAGATCTGGATATAGGGACCTACAGTGTGGTTTCAAGTGATCAGGGTTATTGGTAATTGAAGTAAGGTACAGAGCAAGATAATGCATGTGGTATATGTTTGGTAAAGGCTAAATGTCTCCACGGCAAGTGGCCATCAGTCGGAGACCATGATGAATAGGAATTCTTCGGGGTGGTTGGCTCGTAGGGTTGGTTCGGCGATGGAAGAATCCTGGTTCAAATGTTTGGGCTCTTATGCAGTTTGGGAAGGAGTTTCGGATTGCCAACAACATGTTTTGGGTCATTGATGATCCCTCCATATTTCAAGGTGAGAATTTGAAATATTCTGAATGTCGGGTTGTATATCAGGAAGATCAGTGGCTGAGGCGAGATATCGTGAGGTTCTAGGGTGGTGTATCGAGGTATTCGAATTTAATGTCTTGAATTTCGGATAATTTTGGGGTCGTGAGTTGAGACGGCAAGTGGATTATTTAAGACAATGGATTGTAGCAAGGGAAGGTGTTTTGTTATGACGATTTTTGTAAGTTATCGTGGTGTATAATTCGGGTAGGTGCGTGCACCTATCTAGGATCGTCTGCAGAGCATGAGTAATGATCGCTGTGTGGCGTCGATCTGAGGATGAGATTGTGAAGTGGTAAGAGTTAGTGGGGTGAAACTGCGAAGAGCTATAGTTCAATGAGTTAGTGAAAAGGGGTGTTGTGATGCTACGGGGAGCCGTAGTACTCACTAGTCAGAGAGAGGGTGTTGTGATGTTACGGGGAGCCGTATTACTCACTAGTCAGAGAGAGGGTGTTGTGATGCTACGGGGAGCTGTAGTACTCACTAGTTATAGAGAGGGTGTTGTGATGCTACGGGGAGCCATAGTACTCACTAGTCAGAGAGAGGTTGTTGTGATGCTATGGGGAGCCGTAGTACTCACTAGTCAGAGGGAGGGTGTCGTGATGCTATGGGGAGCCGTAATACTCACGAGTCAGAGGGAGGGTGTTGTGATGCTATGGGGAGCCGTAGTACTCACTAGTCAGAGAGGAGGGTGTCGTGATGCTAGGGGGAGCCGTAGCACGCACTAGCCAGCGAAAGGTTGTTATGATGAAGCACTTTTGTTTAGAGCATGAAGAAGAAGAGATTTAGTCTCGAATAGCCCAAATTTATGTGTTCTTGAGAGCCTGGTGGTCGGACCAGGGGCGAGACCGGGTCTCCTCAATGATCGAGAATCATTATATTCTGAGTAAGGTGTGGACATCGCAATCCGGAGGAATTGGAAAAGTGAAGTAAGAATGGGTTATGGGTCACGAGCCATGAGTTGAATGGGTCGTTGGGATGAGTGGTTCCAACTGCGGGTCAGACCAAACTCTCGAGTTGAGTTCAGTCATGGTGAAGTGTTGGATATACGAGATGAGATTCTGGAATCGGAAGTGGGTTCCATGTGAGGGGTATTGTTTGTTATCTGATGTCTTAGACCTGTGTAGGTCAGGACCTTGGTTCAGGAGGTGCAACGGGATGCATGAAACTGTGGAGCAGTATTCGACAGAGTTCAAGGGTGATCCGATCTTCAAGAGAGTGTAGTGTTCGCTTGAGGGAAAGCGAACTGCGTGACTTATGTGTCACTAAGAGTTGAGACAGTTATTATAAGATGGGAATTGGTGAAACCTTTTTGGGTTATAGTGGGGGTGAGCTCGAGGTTCACCTACTGGGTTTATAGAGGTAAGAGAATATTCCCAGGCGAGCATGATCTTTTCCTTGTGTCCGAGATTCAAGTTTTGGGTTGATCCTCTCTAATGGATCCTAATGATTGCCCTTGTAGTGGGTCCCAGAGGGAGAGGAAGATTATGACTCTTCCGTTCTTTTGAGTTGCGATTGGGATTGACCAGGGAATCAGGGTTGGTAGGGTGTTCTTAGAGTCTATTAGTCAGTGGGTGATTAACACGATAATGTTTCGAGGATGTTCTGGAAAGGAATTAGACCGCAAGAGTTTTCATGTTATGAAGGTTCAGATTGAGTACCGTAGCGGCAGTTGGGTCGGCCCCTTTTCGGTCAGGAGTTCTTGGTGGGATCGAGTATCCTTAGAACTGATTTTTGTTTGGTTTGAGGACCTTCGGTAGTGCTTCCCAACTAGTAGGGTTTGATCTATGTGGGGTTGCGGAGTGATTTCGAGGGCGAAATCTAATTCAAGTGGCGGAGAATTCAAACATCCGGTTTCGGATTATCCATGATTAGGGTTCATGGGCCGTGAGTCGGGGGCTAGGACATCTAGAGTGGAGGTGAGTTGCTAGAAGCATAGGGAATCTCATTACCATTCCGTAGGTATGAGGATTGTTGATATTCGAGTCATTTCAAAGATGCTATGGAAGTTTAGGAGAGTTGGCAAGATAACTCCCTAAGTGAGGTTTTTGGCAGCGAAGTACGATGGGCGTACGTATACCTACGCTTAGCGTACATATACGCGTGTTTCTTAAGCAAGAGCCACCTAGTACACTGGGTGTACCAGGGGAGGTACACTGGGCGTACTAGGCACAGAAGGAAACCATAATTAAATGAAGTGCCCCTATATAAAGAAAGAGATGGTCTCATTTCCGGCCACCTTCCTTAGTTAATAAACCCTATCAAACCCTAATATCCGTTCTTGAGCTTGTGAGTGGCCATGATGAGCTTGTTTTTTTTTCTTATGGGCTTTTGGGAGTTAAGAAGGAGCATGGAAGGGAGTGAAGTTGAAGAACCGGCTATGGATCTGAGCTTTCTTGGGGCTAGAGCACCATTTGTAGGTATAAAGCTCCAAGGTTTCCCTCCTTTTTTGTTTTGTGCATATTAGGGTACATTTTAGGGATTTTGGTCCCCAAGCTTGAGGCTTTATGAGTTGATGCACTCCAGAGCTGAATAAGTTGTCCTTTTAAGTGTTTCTAGTGGTGGAGAACCAAAAAAATAATGCCTTGATCGTGTGAATCTACCCATGCATGAGTTATGAGCATTTTGGGTTAACAAAGTAAGAGTTTTTATGTGTGGTGACCTTATCAGCCATGCAAAGGCTTAAAGTTGTTAACTTTATGGAGTAAGAGATGTTACGAAGTCCAGATCCAAGAGTCGAGCTAAGGTCTTAATGGGTTAAGACCTAGAAAATGGATTAAGCAAGTCTGAGGGCACGCTCCGCATAATCCCAGTAAGCCCTGCATACTGGGTTGAGGTCCCCGATCAATTTCTTGAGTGTTTGGGTACTCTAAGCGTACCAGGGGGTACGCCCCGCGTAACTCCTTCTAGGGGTGTTTGGGATAAGCATTTTGTTGGGACTTGAGTGTTGGGACGGGAGTTTGGACCTCATGTAATAGAGTCTTGGACTAGAGAAGTGTATGTATGTGCTTTGGGCCTTTGGTGTGGACTTGCCTTTTTTGTTGGGAATTGGGCCGCGTGAGGGACCATTTATTATTGGGCTTTGGTGGGCCCAATGGGCTTAGGGAATTAATGGACTATAAGGTGGTCTATCTTTAGACCCAATAAGTGAGAGGTTGGACTTAGCTCCTAATTGAGATTATTATGGGTTTGGCACAGAGTTAAAGTCTGGTGCGTAGCAGCAGTGTTTATAGGAGCTGTTCTTCATCCGAGGTGAGTCTTCTCACTATACTTTACCTAGAGTGGTAACTATAGTTATGTGACAGAGTATTTTGTATGCTATTTATATGATGTGATACACTGCATTATTTCTATGTGATTTATGCTATGTATGTTTTAGAGTTTATAGAGTTAGGACCGGAAGGTCCACAGAGTTAGGACCAGAGGGTCCACAGAGTTATGGGACTGGAGGGTCCCACTGAGACACATTGACCAGAGGGTCAAACAGAGTTATAGCCTCGAATGGCTAATATGTGTTGTATGTGGTATTTTGCGGAAGTCACTAAGCTTCGTGCTTACCTTGTTATGTGTTATGTGTTTCAGGTTTTTTTTTTCTTATCTGGATCGCGGGACGGCACCAATTTGATTGTACACACCAGAGAAAGAGTTAAGAGGATCCTTGATTAATAATGGACTTGTGGTTTATAACTATATAACAGAGATTTTTATAAGATATGTTATGAAGAGTATGCATCTTAAAAATGAAAAATTGTTTTAAATTTTCACGGTGTTACAATCGCTGTTTCAAAAGCTCTCCCACTTCCGCATCTCAGGGTAACACTCCCCCACTTAGATTTGACTAAGCCTTCATAATACATGAAAATTGGAGGATTCTCAATCCTTCTCACTTCCTAACGATCGATCCGATGACAACCAACTCTTTCCTACTAGTGCTCCATTGCTAGATAATCCCAATTGATCACATACTTCTAAGAACCAGATGAGCACTTCTTAAATCCCAGTGAAACCATCAGCCACTAATGCTTGAACGACCCCACATTCATGTTCCGAAGATCAACAAATAAATGCTCCAACTAATACCTCAGCAACGAACCCCTTCCATTGGCACTTTAGTCCGTCAATCACTAACGGTTGCTAACCACTAAATACTGACAATGCTGAATAACCCTTCTATGGGACCCTATCCGTTGGCCACCCACATTATACCCCCTTTTCCAAAGTTGTCCCAAACAAGCTTCCCACTCTCAGGCTCTAGAAATAATTCTCTTCAGGGTTCGCACCCTGACTCTCATACCAGCTCCAACACAAACAGCTGAACTGCAGCAGCTGACACAACCTCTGGCCTAAATTGGGCTACAAACTACTCCCAAGACAGAGTCTACAAATCCTAAAAGTACAATATATTACACAACCAATCCTTTCCATCCAATACAAGAGATCCAAGGCAAACCGGTCCTCACAAATACTTATGCCACGTTGACCGTCCTGTGCTCACCGACGCTGAATAATGTTGCTTATTCCCGCAACCAACTGGCCTCGAGCTGGAATACAAGCTGATCCTGGTGTCACAAGTATGCTCACCCCTTCAAGCTCGAAAGACTGAGAGGGCACAATCCTAGCCCTACAAAATGACAATCCAATCCATCAATTAACTATTCCACTTCCAGCTGCAAAATCCTAGCAGAAGATAATCACTATTTGCATCTAGAGTCCCCGCGACTCGTAATCCGGCCTCGAGCAAACCCCCGAGCCTCAAATCTAGAACTCATGAGCTAGAATCCACCGCTCAACCCATGGAAATATTACGAGTACAGATCATCTTCCTGATCCCAGATAACTGCAGTCGTCTCTCATCAGAATATGTACCAATAACAAGTCCCGGTACTGGAAAGCTCGTCCAGCTCCTCTCCCTGCCGTCGTTACAGCTGTTTAAGCTGCTGCGGCAACCGTCTCTGCAATATTTCCATAGCGTTCACCAAAATACTCAGCCATGGCGGGCATAATAGACCCGAAAGCTCCGGAAACTGCCCCCGGATAATCTTGATCACCTACTCCTAGATGATCTCACTAACACGATCCCATGAAAATGCTGGCCTATCATGGTTGCCCACTCCCAATCCTAACCTGGATCAGGTCTCAAGACGTCACGAATATTTCATACCATAACTGGGAACCGACTCCCAACCCAACCCTAGGGGTTGTGACTTCCTTGATACATGTATGGGTCCTGTGCTTTCAGTAGTACGAGCCCATACTACCTTGCACACCTACCCATATTTGTCTCAAGTATCACCATAACACCCTACAATATACATATACATAACAAGCGATAAATCCTCACTCCTGGAGGAATGCTAAATATCTTATAACTAGCCTCCTGGCCTCTCACTACCCACCCATCCATGAAACTTCCACCAAACCCTGCAACACTAGTGTATGCTAGCCATATATAGCGTTGGACCCTATAGACTTCCAAATATCCAATCCTACCCTAATCCCTAATCAATAAGAACAGAACATAAGGCTAGATCAAACATTCTTAGGATATAAGATCTTAATTATATACAACTGTGATGCATACATAAGTAACTACAGTAATGTTGTCAGTCTCGTATAAGGAAAACCTTAGGCTAACAGACATCATGAAATCAGGCAATTCTATAATGCGATTCCTGAAGATCCCTAGCCTAGTACTAGCATGCTGTTCAAACCTATCACAATATCAAATAACCATATGGTATTTTGGGGTCTACTAATGGCTCCAGCTGATCGTACACTTCGTATCCTCTTTTACTTATTTTGAAAACCATTTAAAAATCATTTTGAAAATCTTTCCTTGATTTGAGACTGGATTCACACGAGTGTTCCTCCAATTCACTCAAACCAAGGCTCTGATACCCACTTGTAACACCATAAAATTCGAGCAAATTTAAAACTTCTTAAATCATTTGAAACCATTTAATTATTACAATTTGTTTTCAAAATATTTTATACATCAGAGTTCCCAGAAATCATAATCGTCAATCAAGGAAGTGTACGGTCATGCCTTCGCCTACCCGTGGCCATCAGCTGGACCAGAAACAATAAACTGAAACTGTAAGCCCGAAAGCTTAGTGAGTTATCCCCCAAAATACCCATACACATACAATAATGAACACCATACTATGGGTCCAGTCAACCATCAGGTTGGAATGCCAACATACCGTAACACATATACAAATAATCATCATGTACTAGGTCCACAATTTTATAGACTGGATTACCCCTGGGCCCACAGTGTGAGTCTGGATTGCCTTCTGCGCCCACATCTCACATCCGGATTGCCATCGAGCCCACAGTACAAGTCTCCCTCAGCTCGTATCTAGAATGCTCCAGAGCCTACAGTACGAGTATCCCTTAGCTCGTATCTAAACTGCTCCCGGGTTTGTTGGTTACCACACAGAGCAGTTTCACCTCAACCCATCCTACATAATATGTCGACATATAACATAACTAATACGCATACATATAATCACATCATACTACAGGTAGTCCTACAGATCTACCTACCTGGCATAACAACTAGCATGCAGACAGTCAGACCAACTATAGGTCCTTAAGCATAACCACATCCGATCTACCAGGATACCGATCTAACATATCATACTAGCATATAACCATCCTATCTACCAGGATGCTGAGCTAACATGTCACAATAGTAACTGTCTCAAATAACAAATCAAAGGGCCGACCTTGGTGCCTTGGACCCTTGAGTATAGTGAGGATAACTCACATTGCAATGCAGGACGGAACCACAAAATGAATCTCCCGAAACACTGCCCCAAACTCCAACACTTATAACCATTAGTGATCTAATTCATAAATATCCGCTTACAAATTACTCTCAAAAGTCAAACTGGTCAACCTTTGGTTCGAGGTCAAAGTCAACTGTCAAGGTCAACATTCCATGTTGACCTCAACTTGTCGAGTACCCTCAGCTACTCTCTGGGTTCCTTGCATAGCTTGCCAACTCGCCGAGTCACCATGGCACTCACCGAGTCCAAGGGAATCTTCATTAGACTCGTTGATTTTTTCATCTAACCCGTCGAGTTCATGACCATCTTCATATGACTCACCGAGTCTACCATGCGAATTGTCGAGTCCCTTCAGTCCTTCATCCATACAGATGCTTTATAAGCCATGCCAAGGCTCCATACTGCAGATCCAAGCTCCCAAGGCATGCTTATAACATAAAGTTGCAAAATTTACGTGCATGTAAGGCTCTGATGACTCAAAATGCCAAAAGCAAGCTTCAAATGGGGTTTTACACTTAAGGAGGGGTTCATGCTTACCAAAGCTGATAGCTTTATGGACTTATAAATCAAAGAGAGTTCAGATCTAAAGTTACAACTTCAGATTTGAGCTCATACCTAAGAATAGTTTCATAACCAAGCCAAGAAGCCCTAACTTCATCCAAAGAGATCTAGAAAGGAATGAGGCCAAGATCATGAATTGGTACCTCAAATGAAGCTAGCTGAGATAGACTTCAGATCCACAAACATTCTTGCCTCCAACTTGTTGATCTTCAACCTTCTTGCATCAAGGTCTTCTTTCGAAGCTTTAAATTTACACTAATATGGAGCACACACACGATTTAGGGTTCCTGGACTGTCAAGAGGCTGCAAAGGAACTAAGGGAGGCTAATGATCCCTTAAATAGGGTGCCAAAACCCGAAAGTTAGGGTTTCACCCTCCAGCTCCAACTCGGCGAGTTGGTCACTTAAGCATGTGGCCCAAACCCGCTGCTACTCGACGAGTCAGGCAACCAACTCGTCAAGTAGATCTTGAATTCATGAGAATTCATAACCATAAATTGGTATTCGAGAATCGAGGCATTACAATTTGTGTCATTTCCCCTTTTTTATATATGATGCAACTCCAAGACTATTTATCTAGAAATGGAAAAAACTTACTTCTCTAGTGATTTAGGTTTTATTTGTTGAAATTTCAAGGAAATATACTAGTTTTTATGGGGTTGATAGACCATCCCTACAAAATAAGAAATTGTAAAATCAATTACAAATTTTTATTATATTTATTTTATACAAGAAAAAACTTACATGTGATGGAAAATATGAAACACTATGCAAGGTTATGATTTGGAGAATCATCTACAATGTATTTAGATGTTAAATATCTCTAATAAACTGTCCTCTAAACATGTTTAAAAACTAAATTTTCTCTTTTTAATGGATTTCTGACAATGAAAGTTGATGGATTACTATGTTAGGTGGAAGAATATTTAAGAGGTAAGCATAAGCCTCTCCATCCTATACAAATTGAATACTGACCCCTACATTAAACTCCCTAATATTAATAGATTATAGACCCCATTATAATTTAAGAGACACATTTAAAGTGGATTTTCCATCTAGACTAGTCGACGGTCGAGGCGTGGATGGCAGGGGCATGCCCTTTTTCGATTTTGTGAAGATGGTATTGAATGTATTGACCACAATGTTAATACATCAATAGTACAAGAATACCATAGCATCCCATCATTTTCATTAAACAAGTCGACATAAAGAGAAGGTCTACCTTATTCTGACGAATTTCAACATAGCGTTCACCATGCTGTTAAACCACCATCTTCACAATGTCGAAATCTTGACTTCTATTGATGTTGCAACAACTTTTTATAGGTTCATCCGGTACAAAGGCCTTGATGCTTAGAAAATATAAAAAGGATTCGCTTTTTACATAAACCTATCTGAGTAAAAGAAAGAATAACAATTTAAAACCCTAAGGGTGAACATTATGTACTCATATAATATTGATTCCCAATCTTTTCTTTTATCAAAAACCCAATGAGAGGAAAATACACGGTTTGATTGTACACCTGAAAGATATCAGAATCACTGAAACCACCACATAAACCAACTGGTCACAGTCAATATTTTCATCTATTCTTTCTCCCTTTAAAGTCACTTTGAGAATTTTTTTTTCTCTATAATCGTTTCTAGGTTTTCCAATTTCAAAAGCCTTTAAAAGATATAAATTATTAATTTATCAAAATATGAGATCGATCACTTGCTTCAGGTACCGTTACTCATGCATTCTCTGAAACAAAAAAAGTATATGTACTTCAAGGTCCATGAAAGTAAGATTTCACATGAACTAAACAACTATTATAAGAATACTCACAATTTGTAGTGAACCCATCCCATAAGACCATGAACTTTGGTTTCATATTACTTAAAACACCATTATGTATTCAACATCTATGCCCAAGGCTGTAACTTATAACCTAGGTTGAAAACAGCCGAAAAAGATAGAAAATCATTTACCTTTTCCCCATAATACTACATATATTATTATTTTTTCTTGTAAGTAACATCTATTCAATGAAATAGACATGATTGTGTTTTCTACAAGGAAAAAGGAACATACATCACATAGATACTCTCTGTCTCTCCTCCATTATCACATAACCCTAGTTGAGTTTCTGTGTGTTTTCATTGTCAAATGGGACAAGAAGACTCATGATCATGTCTCACCAAAGAAGACGATTCTAAATTCATCGATTGCCTTGAAGAATTCCCCCTCTTAGAGGCTTCCAACTCCATTGAGTCTTAATACAATAGATTTTGATGGTTTAGTAGATTTTTACGTTCCTAAATCTATTATTTGTATGAGAAAGAAGCACATGTTATGGAATTTGAAGGATATTGAAAATTTGAATAACAAATTGAATCATACTAAAGTTCATGCTATCACATACAACGTTGGGAAGCGATTTGCTGATGCAACATGTGTGAATTCCATGAACACTAGCTTAATCCTCCTGAAATTGCTGACACAAAGCTGTCTTCTTGTCGCCGAAAGATAATTAATAGTGATCCTTACGTCAAGGTTTCAGTGCCTCAAGCAGTGGCACGCACAAATGTGTTGAAGAACTCCAAAAATCCTGAATGGGACGAACGGTTTATATTTTCATTAGCTGACGCCATTGGCGACTTGGAGTTTCATGTGAAAGATGATGAATTTTCCGAAGTTGATGTGTTGGGGAGTGTTATGTTTTTGGGGGAGTAGATCGTCACCAACGAGACTATTTCTGATTCGTTCATGATGGAGAATTCATTTAAGAAGAAGTCGGAACAAAGCAACAAGGTGATTTGAGAATGAGTTTTCTAATTTTTTAGGATTTACGTTTCCCGCTACTTATGAAGGAGGAGGAGCTTTAATAAAAAGTTATTAAACGATGGATACTTTTATGACATGCAAAAATACGTGTCGTATATGTTTCAAATTCAATAAGATATGGCATTTTTTTATGACTCATACTTTAACGTGTCATAAATCCAATGTTTGTCAATAATGGTCGTGTCTTTATCTGCTTGTAAAGAACCCGGTAAAAAAGCCTAATATAACCCAGTTTTCAACCTGCTTTCTTACGGGCGAGTTCTATGGTGCAAACCGAATAGGACCCGCTTTTATTAGCATGATATAGTCCGGTTCCCATATACAAAACCGGTTCTTTTCTTCCAAAATAACGACCGTGGATGTATGACGTGAAAGGCATAATTAATTATTTTTTAATGACATTAAAGTTAGAGTGCCAGGATTTACACTATAATTATGAGGAGTGTAAACTATATTTATGAACTATAAATATCAACGCATGAAACCGATTGCTAAGTGACAATGAAGGAAATTCTATCATAAAAACTAAAATACGCAATGTTGAAATCGTTGAAAATATTTGGCCTGGCGTAGGTTTTGGCAAACAAGATTATAATGAATTGTATCTTCAATAAATTTAAAAATACCTTAAAACAAGATTATATTGTATTACATACAAAAGTTGTAAATTTGAACAAATCTTCAATCTGCATAAATTCCTACTAAAGCGAATAAACTGAACACTTCCACTTTAAACATATATATTCATTCAGTTATTAAATTAAAAACGTTTCCTGAAGCAGGAGAGAAAAAGGTGGTTATATATATCCAAATCAACAACAATAGTAGAAGATCCAAATGGTGGAATCATATGTATTTGGAAGATGGAAAAAAGCTCCACGCATAGGCAGAGCATTTTTATTTTTTTTGGACGGCAACACATATCATTATTTGACTTCCACGCATAAATAATTGCACATACCATATATAGTGGAAGATCCAAATTAATGGTGGAGATCATATAGATTACAAATACGAATAGATAAATGCCACATGGTGTCTCAAATACTACACTAATTATTTGAGATTATATATGATACAAAGGTAAAGAGATAAAATCCCAAAGGCACTACAAGGAAAAAGGCCATTACCAGCGACAAAACTCGTCGGTAAAAGTCCCAAAAGTCGCCAGTAATACTAATAGTGGCGACGCGTCACCGGTACTGAGTCGCCGCTACTGCCTCATCGCTATTGATCAGTTTGTCGCCGCTAATGATAAAAGTCGCCGCTAATAAGCTAGTCGCCGGTAATGACTTCTGTCGCCGGTAAAAGTGTCGCCAGTAATAACTTCTGTTGCCGATAAAAGCGTCGCCGGTAAATTTTTTTTCAATATTTTAATTTTTTTTCATTAAAAATTTTGGTTGCCGGTGATAATATCGCAGATGAAAGTGTCGCCGATAATAACAATATTCGATTAAATATCAAAACCAATAGTGTCGACGCTAATTACAAAACAAACATACTATTAAATATCAAACATAATAGTGTCAATGCAAATTACAAACAAACATCCAAATACAATTGAATATCAAAAGTCATAATATCCGAGTAGCAAAACAACAAAAATTTTACAATTTACCAAGTAGCAAAACGTGACAACATATGCAAATAAAACCCATCCTTACATACCATCATCGTCGTTCCCATCTTTTCCTTGATTATTTTGAGTTTGAAAAAACGACTAAAGTTCATCCCTACATGTCGGGTCGGCGAGCATTGCACGAAGATTTTCCAACTACATAATTAATAACAATATATATAAACTTATAAGTTAGATCGTCAAACATAAACAAAAACTGTCAAAATACATTGTTATTTTTAAACTAAGATAGAAAACTAAAGTACATTGCTATTTCTTGCACTTGGGAAAAAAACCAAATTACCAAACTTTTTATCAAATAATCACCACAAAACCAAAACTACCAAATCAACATGCATTTTACGATGCTAAAGTAGATTGCTGTTTTTAAACAAAGATAGAAAACCAAAGTACAATGCTATTTCTTGCACTTGGGACAAAAACTCAATTACCAAACTTTTTAGCAAATAATCACCACAAAACCAAAACTACCAATTCAACATGCATTTTACAATGCTAAAGTAGATTGCTATTTTTAAAGTAAGATAGAAAACCAAAGTACATTGCTATATTTTGCACTTAGGACAAAAACCAAATTACCAAACTTTTTAGCAAATAATCACCACAAAACCAAAACTACCAAATCAACATGCATTTTACGATGCTAAAGTAGATTGCTATTTTACCTGTGATGGTTGTGATGGTGGTTGTGATGGTTGCGAAGGCCGTGGAATCGTCGGGAGACCAGAAGGTTTGCGGCCAATGCCTCTAATGTGGCCACGTCGCTCTCCTAATACTTTCTTGAACGTAGCTCTTTCTTGAGCGGGCGTTAACTCACTTTCACCTTGAGTTTGTTCTAACAGATCTTCAACTAATCAATTTTGTAACTCCCAAAAGTGAGTAACAATTAAGTATAAATAAACATTTAAATATATGATAAAATTATAATTAAATACTTACATATTGTTGTTCCGATTCAGCAGTAACAAATACACCATTCTTATCGGTATCAGCTTTGCAAAATGTTTCCACTCTCTTAAGGTTCTGTTTAACTTTAAAAATTAGATTATATTTTAAATAAATAATTACATGTATCGTACGCTACCTTCTTATAGCAAGTACTACTATACGAGCTCGAACCCCCACGATTCACATATGTTTGCTTTTCATGGATTTTTTTGTTATTTTCTGAAGCAATTATGTGTTCGTCAGTTTGAAAATACTCAACTGTCTTCGCCTAGTTATCAACAAGCATACCATCCGGAGGAGCGGCCAATGCTCTCGGGATATCTTCATACCCTCCGACCATCTTGAAATATTCTTTTGCGTCAGCTTTACGCTCTCGATAACCTTTTAACAAGGCTGCTTGAAAACTCTCTGACAATAGATTAGCTTGTGCATCCTGGTACATTTGATTGAGATCAAACTTTGTCTATAAAAAAATGTTAACCAAGTAAAAAACAGTTATAGTTAACCCTATAAAATATATTTAAATAAATAATTACCGCTAAATGTTGTAATACAGTGTCCTTTATATCAGGGGAAACTCTTTTCCAACTCTATTTGTCAAAAGGGACCATCTGCCCCATTATTTTTCCAACTTCTCGAGAAAAAATGTCTCCCGCCTCTCCTACGGGATTAAATGTGATATCCGTATCATATTGCATGCCAAAGGGTTTCCCCTGGTTCTGTAAGATTGCTTTTTCAAGCTTTATATTTTTAGCTTTTCCTTGAACTTTCTTTCGGGCACGATCCTCAACTACAAATGTAATTAAAAATTATTAGAAACGATATTTAATTTATAATAATTGAACAAAAACAGTAAATAAAAATTCATGATAAGACTTACTGTCCTGCTCGTGCTGGCCAGGACCTCTACCACCTGGGAAAGGTGGGTCCTCAGCTCTGTCTCCCCCATGTCCACGACCCATGACAGCAGCCACGGTAAACATAAAAAAAAAGCCACACTCTCATCATTTCCTGAAAAATTATAAGATATTCAAATACAATTTTGATTACAGATACACATTACATAGAAATAAACATTTAGATAGGAATAAACATTTCAATTTAAACTAGAAATCCAAATAAAGTTTATATTACTAACACATATTACAAACACACATTACATAAGAACTATTCTAATCAGAATCTTCCACATATCCTTAAGTGTCTTCTTCGGTATCATAATCAGAATCGGTGTCATCGTAATCAATCTCGTAATCGGAAACATCATTGACTCTACCAGTTGGCGGAGGAAATTCAAAAACATTTGTGTTTTTTTTTCCAATTATAACAATAATTTATTTTTATTTTTTTCAATTATAGCATCCTTTAACCTATTTTTATGGTAACCGATTATTATTGGTTATAGAAATATAACCTTATAAATTAATTTGAAGATTATAAGTTAACTATATAAGTTGTTGGTTAATTAATTTGGAGTTAGCTTGGGTAAAAACTAGAAACTTTCTAGTTTTTGTATATAAGTTTTTAAAAAAAATTTTAATTTTTTTTTTCAAATTATAACAATAATTTTTTTTTCAATTATAGCATCCTACTTATACCCAAACCACATACTTTTACATAATACATAAGAGGATGAAATTCACATACTTTTACATACATATACGACATATACACCAAATACAAATACATACACATACACACAAAATAACATCCTACTTAAACCAAATACACATAATTTCACATATAGATAATAACATCCTATTTATACCAAATACAAAAGTTTCACAATCATATACCACATTTACAACAAACATACATACATTCATATACACACAATAACATCCTACTTATAACAAATACATATCATTTTTACCAAATACTCATATACCACATAAACATCAAATACACATACATTGGCATATATACAACAAATTCACATATATTCAAATAAAAAGTGAAATTAGCAAATAAACTTACCTTTGTTGAAGAAATGGAGTTAGAAATTGGTCCCAAAAGCTTTAACCACACCTAATCCAAAACATCACCACCAAAAACAAATATATGAACAATTTATTACAAAATCAACTAACCTTGTTGAAGAAATGGAGTTAGAAATTGGTCCCAAAACATTAACCACACCTAGATTCTTAATAGGACACAATGTGGGAAGAAATTTGCTTGGAACAAGCAAATAGAGGTTGAAAATCGGATGAAGCTGGAGATGGGGAAGGAAAGAAGCGCAACAAACCGAAAGCAAATTGAGAAATGAGGCTTCATCATGCATTTTTTTATCTGCGAGAGGCAATAGCGGCGACACCTTTAGTGGCGACAGGTAGACCTTTACCGGCGACTTTTAGCAATAGCGGCGACAAACTGGAGGGAAGGGTATCGCGTGTTTTTTCGTTAACTATTAGCGGCGACTATTTTAACTCTTTAGCGGAGACAAATATCTCACTGGTATTAGGTTAAATACGATAAGACATCCCACCCGTTGGATTAGATATCTCATCGAACGGGTGCCAACCCTTTACCGGCGACACTATTACCGGCAACAAAGGGTATATTTCTTTTAGTGAGGGTGGCTCAATTCCTATTCTAATATCCTCTCTTTTTTCTTAAAATACACAAAGTGCGACCTTATTGTAATCACCCTAGCGAAGGATTATACGGAAAATAGGGCAACAACTATTTAACCAATGAAAACATGAATTACACAAATGGTCCATCTGGTTTGGTATAATTTGTGTAGATGATTCCTAACTTCTATTTTAAAAAATATGGTTGTTTCAATTGTAAATATTTTTTTAAACCCACGGTCAAAGAAATTATGGTTACCTGTGATGATTAAAAACTAACAACAAGAATTTGTAATTTCCAACTTCCGTTCAGATGAAAGTTACATAAATGTTAATTTAGAGAATTAATGGAAGTTAACATACACTTCCATTTTAAACGCATGAATTTCGATTGACATATTTAAGAATATATACAAATCTCAAGAGTTTGTAATTTATGACTTCCCTTTTAATTCAATTTGCTTAATTGATAATATCAAGCATTAATGGAAGTTATATTATCCTTCATCCTAAAAACCGTAGTAAATTATAGGATGCTAACCTAATGCAGATCGGTTTCGGAGGCAAATGGACAATGTGGATTAAAGGGTACCTTCATTCATCTCATACATCGATCCTTATTACTAAAAATCCCATAGATGAGTTCAAAATCTCAAAAGGAGTCCGATAGGGAGACCCTCTCTCCTCCTTCCTCTTCATCACGGCCATGGAAGGTCATAGTGTCACAATGAGAGCAGCCTGCCAAACTGGTGTTTTCCAAGGCATCCAACTGCCTCATAGGGAGCCGCTAATCTCACACCTCATATATGCGGATGACGCACTGTTTGTAGGTGAATGGTCTAAACACAACATAAAAACCTTGGAAGAATCATATGTTGTTTTCATGTGGCTACGGGACTTAAAGTCAACTTCAACAAGTCAAAGGGGTTCAAAGTGGGATCTTGTCCGCAAGAGGTGTATCGTTGGGAAACACCCTTAGGGTGTGAACCATCGATATTGCCATTCATGTATCTTGGAGTCCCCATGGGTGCTAACATGAGGCTCAAAAAATATTGGAATCCAATTGTTGATAAGTTTAAAGAAAATGTCTTCATGGAAGGCGAAAACGCTCTCATTTGGTGGGCGCTTGACACTAATTAAATATGTCATTGGAAATCTTCCAAATTATTTACTGTCTCTCTTTGTCACACCGACTGGTGTACTAGGAAAACATGAAAAACTTAGAAGGAGGTTTTTATGGGGTGGATCCAAGTGTAACAAGAAGACTCATTAAGTCACATGGGAGAAAGTGACAGCTATCAAGGATGTTGGTGGTCTGGGTGTGGAATCTATAAAATCTCTTAACACATCCTTAATTGTTAAATGGTGGTGGCGGCTTCAAAATGGGTCTGGTTTACTATGGGCCAAAGTTATCTCAAGCATACATAACCTTGATAATAAACCCGATAATCAATATTCCATGAAATAAATTGCAGGGGCCTGGAACAATATTGCAAGTATTGAAAAGGAACTAGTCAAAATGGGCATCCTTCTCACCGATGTCATAAAGAAGCGTGAGGTGTCAAACGGATACTCATGGACCTGCAGCTTTACGGATGATGGGAATTACCAGGTGCATGCTCTTAGAAAGGTTTTGGAAGTTAACAATAGTGTAGATGCAAGCAAATTATGGTGGATTAAAGAAGTACCAATCAAAGTGACATGCTTTGTGTGGAGGGCAAAGTTAGGACGAATCCCCACTGCCTCAGCTCCATCTAGTCAGGGCATCAGTCTTCCCTCTACATCTTGCTGCCAATGTCGACATAATGATGAAACAAACATCCATGCATTGGTACAATGCCCATTCGCAAAAACTGTTCTGAAAGGGGTCTTTCACTAGAGTCAAATTGCATTGGTAGACTTTCAGTCAGTAAATGAGGTTCTAGATTATGCTTCAAATCGAGGAAATTGCACTAAAAAAGAATATGAGACTAATGGCCATCTGCTATGGGACTTATGGTCTATATGGAAGACAAGGAATGAAAGAGTATTCAACAAAAATAGGTGTGTGCTATGAATGTTGTTGATATCTCTATATCATCGACTTTCTTACGGATTAAGCATAGAAATGAAAAAAATGGTTTCAAATGGCAAAATTGGATTTCATATCCATTCAGTTGTATGTAATGGTCATTGTTTTACTTTCTTAAACTTGTACTATGTTGTATGTAATGGTCATTGTTTACTTTCTTAAAATTATGAACATGGACTAAAAGCTCCACGCATAACATTTTTTTAATGGCAACACATATCATTAGTTGAATTGTAGAGAGTGCGTTGGACCCATATAAATAGAGAAACCATTTAGGAAGCGATTTGTCGATTTAACATGAGTGAATTCTAGAAATCCTAGCTTTATGTACCATTACTCGTGCATTCTATGAAAGAAAAAAAAGTATATGTACTTCAAGGTCCATGAAAGTAAGATTTCACATGAAGTAAACAACTATTATAAGAATACTCATAATTTGTAGTGAACCCATCCCACAAGGTCATGAACTTTGTTTTCATATTTTTTAAAACTTCATTGTCTATTCAACATCTTGGCCCAAGGTTGTAACTTATAAACTAGGTTGAAAACAACTAAAGTCGATAGAAAATCATTTACCTCTTTCCCATGATATTACATATTTTTTTCTTGGGAGTAACATGTCATCAATGAAAGAGACATGAATTTTGTTTTCTACTTGGAAAAAGGATCACACATCACATAAATCATCTTTATCTCTCATCCATTATCAAATACCCCTAGTTGATTTTCCCTGTCTTTTCATTTTCAATGGGACAAGAACTAAAAAAAATCCTAAATGGGATGAACGATTTATAATTTCATTAGCCCACACCCTTGTAAACTTGGAGTTTCAAGTTAAAGATAATGAAGTTTTAGATGTTAATTTGTTAGGAAGGTTTAAGATTCTGGTGGAGAACATCGTCACTGACGACACTATTTCTGATTCGTTCATGATGGGGAATTCAAGTATGAAGAACTCAGAACAAGGCAACAAGGCAATTGGAGAATGCGTTTTCTAATTTTTGGGGATTTAGGTTTCCTGATGGTTATGAAAGAGGAATACAAGCATTATTAAAATATTATAAAACGACGGTTAATTTGAAGACATGCAAAAACATGTGTCGTAAATGCTTCTAATTCTATAAGATATGCCATTTTTTGTGACAACTACTTTTGCATGTCATAAATCCAGTGCCCGTCATTAAAGGTCATATCATTATCCGCTTGTAAATAAGTGCCTTATTCTAGTTGTGATGATAACAAAATATAAGAGTTAAAAAAAATCAACAAGTTGCTCTTTTGATAAAGAAATGTATAATTAATTACTTTTTAAGTCATATGAATGTTAGAGTGGGATGACTTACACTATAATTACGAGGAGTGTAAACTATATTTATGAACTACAAATATCTTTTTTGGAAGCGGAAAATATATTAAAACACCTCACATCAAGACGATATGAGGGGAAAAAGTAGAAAACATGAAAAGGAAAACACGAGAGAAATTATAAACAAAGAAAAGGACATAAATTCCAAACTCTCCAGTAAATGTTTTTGAATGACCCCCTATGTTTGCGCCAAATGACAATTATCGACTTTATTATTTCCACTATATTCACCAGAACAAAGGGAATGTTTTTAAAAACGCTTTTATTTCTATCAATCCATATACGCCACAATAACACACATAAGATCACATTCAATAAAATTATTTTCTTTTTGCACCTAGACCATCGCGATATGAAAAGTAACATATCGCTCACCGATTTAAAACCACCGCACGGGATTTCACACCAAGATAGGATCGAGTCCATAATAGCCTTCGTCGATGGGCATAAGAGCAAAATGTGATCGCTCGAATCTCCTCAAGGTTACACAAGCCACACATAATTGATGTTATCGTGACCCCCCCCCCCCCCCAAAGTTTTAGCGCAATTGATGATGGGATTCTACACCAATCGAGTGATCCATTGCTAACAACGCGACCTGGCAATTCGATTCCTTTACGTAACAAGCTTAAAGAGGAGCGATTGTTGATTGCAAAATAAGAAACCCAACGACATTCAGTTGAGTTCTAGTATACAATCTCTTTCGGGTCGATATTGAAATTCTTTAGAGAAGGCTAGATTTTGACTATATTCTTCAAAACACTATTGCTAGATCTATTGGGAAAAATAGACTGATGGCTTCCATCTAAGCCATGAATCCACCAAATGACTTTCGCCTACAGGGCAGAGTAATCCGATTTCAAGTGCCACATCCACTTGGCTAACAAAGATAAAGAGAATTGTTATCGAGATTTAGAAAGCAATCATCATTGAATGAATGAAAAGTATGAACACAAAGAGTAAATATTAATCAGATCTTATATTGATGAAGAACTGATTACAATGTTTAAGCAAAATGAATACTCGTCTATAAAGCTTTTTCTACTTCTAACCTCAGTCCCTATTTATAGGCAACCTGAGTGTACAAAAAATATACTAAGTCTAGAGCAATACGCTTCGCACAAAATATGACTTAGTAAAATAACTAACATGCGAAAACAAAGAAACAAACACTTCGACTTTTACAACACATAGAATCTACATTCTCCCCCTTTGTAAAAAGTCGAAACTATTCAGTTTGTGAGTCTCTAAACAGCTGAGTGTATTGTCTTTCGTATTTCAGCATACCAGTTAATAATCTTTTTAAGCTCCTTCTTGTCTCCTTCGTTCTTCTTCTTGCAGTTATTCATACGAACAATGAAATTTGTATATTGCGAAGAAGTATATCTTTCAAACTCTGAGACTTTAAAGAAAAACTTCTTGGGCTTCCCTTTCGTATCTTTCCCTGCAAACACCATGCCGAAGGGTTTAAGGCATATCTCTCCATCAACATACTTTGACAATGTTGATTGGGTCAAAGTAGTTTCCCTAGGAACATTCACTTCCCTTCCTAAGTCCGTTGCAAGTTCTTCATCAGTTAACGCCAAGCAATCATAGTAGTTATCTATGAATATCTTGATATGTGCGAAACCAAGTCTGAACACTTCAGTCTCAGATCCTTTCAGCTTGTTGTCTTGCAAGTGTTTCAAAATCAAGGAAACTTGAATGAGATCATTGCAATTCATCAAGGGAAAAGTCGGCTGTAGTGAAGTCATAGTGCTTGTCATCAGCTTGAATCACAAAATATTTGAAATTTTGAAGCATGTTCTCGAACATCATATCCTTCTTGATTGTTAACACCTTCTTAATCTTCATTAAGGACCAGACTTCATCTTGCTTCTTTGATAATACAACATGAAATCTGATTTTCATGTGTATATAATCATCAACATTTTCAAATTTCTCACTAATCCTGTACTGAGCTATAATAAACAACATTTCGTTGATTGGAAAATCCAATTGGCATTTGTCTGAATTTGCGATATCATAGCTCCTCTTCGGCTTCTTCTCAAACTCATACATTTCACTCCCCACCACTTTAGATTCAATTGTTTCATAAGATTATAGCTTCGCAGGATCACCCTTGTTCATTGTTGGTGGATCACTTGCCCTTTGCCTCATTATACTCTGCACTTACCTCAATCTCTCCATTTCTGCTTCTGCTTCTGCTTTCTTTTCCTCCGTTGGTTTTTCATATGCAATCCCTTTCCCTTTACCAACATCGTCTGTTAGAGGTTTCGCACTTGAGCTTCCTCTTTCTTTTGACCCAATTGAAATTCCTTTGGCAATTGGTCTTGTTGTCATTACAGTCGAGGAAATCGGCATTGTGAACATTGGTGGAGTGGTTTTAAGTTGAGTAGAAATCACCTTTCCCACTGTTTTCGCATCATCATCTTTACTTCCTTTTCTCTCTCCTCCTTGCACCCCTGTGAAAGTAGGTGGGGCATTTTTTGGTAATAGAGAAGTAAAGTTCGTAATCGGGGCCAATGCCTTCTGAATAGCTTGCTCCAAGGTATTGACTTTGAGAGACAAGAATTCAGGAGTCAAAATTGTCTGATGAGAAGTTTGCGAAAGCAATGTTTTTAGTTCAGTCACCAACTAAGTTAATTTATCAAATTGTTCCTTGTTTTCCTTTTCGTTGGCTTCAAGAATTGGAGCAGGAGATTGAGAATCAGTGAGAATTTTATTAAGATCAGTTGCAACCACATCACCCTTCTTTTGTACCTCCAAATGTTGAGAATTAATATCTTGAAGCTCTTTCGCAATTTCCTTCTTTAACTCTTCCACCTTCAGGTTAACATTTTCCCGGACCTTCTTGACATCCTGTACAAAAAGAACATGTTGTTCTTTTGTAACAGTTTTCAACTAAGAAACAACTCCATTGAATGATTTTCCATGAGCTTGAATGCGAAGCTCATTGTTCTTGTCAGATTGATCAACTTTCTCAAGTATTCTCTTCTCAACTTCTTTGATCAGATATTCCACCTCCAAGCCCGACAAGGATGACTTTGTACTAGAATCAGCTTGTGACTGAATAATGGCATTCAATTTTCTATTCAGGATTTTAAATTGCTTACCTGACATAAGCATATGATCAGGTATCTCCTCCACCTCTGAATCAAAATGTAGGGCCTCAAAAGTCCCTCCAAAACCTCCTCCTTCAGTTTCATCATCGGACATTGGTTGCGAAGGTTGAGGAGTTTCGGGTGATTGTGATGGAAATAAGGTGGTAAATGGATGTTGTAGAGGATGATCAAAAATTGATGAAGTAGTGGTTGGAAGAGAATATGGTGGTAATGAAGTAGAGACATTCGCAAAAGAGATGGGTAATGAAGCAGATAGGATGATAGGTAGGGTAGTTACGACACTTGTGATAGGTGCCCCCGTATCAGATACGTTGAGAACCATATCGGAAGTAGGTACCTCCTCAGAAACTGATTTGGTAGTGACTACTTCAAGTGGAATAGATGTTGTGGTAGAAATTTGCGAAGTAAGAGGAATGGAAATAGGTGGAAGAGAAACAGTTACCACAATTGGAATTGAAACAGGTGGAGTCTCCGGAACAACCTCTTCATCAGAGGATTCATTGCGAATGATCATCTTTCGTTTCTTGTAGAGCTTGTGTGTGATATGCTTCGCAACCTCCTATGCTCGTTTTTGCTTTGAACCAGGAGAAACAGGAGCTGGAACATCTCTAAACGCTACCCCCTTACTACTCACCTCCGTCTTGTGAATAGTAGAAGAAGAAGTCGTTGGCTGCGAAGAGGAGCGAAGTTTCTTTAATACCCCAGATTTTGTGGGTATTATCTCCTTCTTCGTTTTTGTAGAAATCTCTTCTTTTGCAACCTCTTCAGCTTGGGAGACTCTGGAAGATTGGATTTTTTCTTCCTTGTGAGTTTTCTTCTTCTTCTTCGACGATTCGATACTAGCTTCCAGTAACACTCCAGTCTACACAGTTGGATCAAACGTTTTCATGTATCTAACCAGAACTTTGTGAGTTGAGTGCACTTTGCGAAGCATCGCATCCGGAATGCAAGCTACACTGGTGAAGATACTTTCATCATCTACAACAACTTTTGGGAATTGATACAATGAAAATTCTGCAACTTCTCCACCTTCTGGACTTGAATACCATCCTTTTCATACACCTTTTCATGAATTAAACTCCAGTACCGGGCACACGAAATACCCTTCTCAGCATTTGTGTTTTCAAGACTTTTGACAAAATCCTTCCACAATTGAGTTCCGTAATCAACACTAATATCATAGTACATACCCATCACCATTGCATATACTTCCATGCGACCCCTATCGTGACCAACAGTCCTCCCTGTTAAACACCTTAGAAAAATACCAAAGAGAAAGTTCCACATGTAGGGTAACCCAGATTTCCTAAAATCACTGATCTTTTCAAGAGATGGCTGATGTCCCATCTCATTGAACATGAAAATAATTTGGGAATTGATGGGTTTAAAGAACGGAGGGTTATTGGGAATGTTCAAGAAGTAAATGAACATCTTCTTGTTCAGACAAACCCTCTTGTTGTTCATCATGTTGAAGTTGATAACATCAGTGGCATAGTTGTAGGATGCAGATGATGCCGCCATGGACAACCATGTCATCGGAACTGGAAAAGAACTAAACATTGTGGTTGATAATGGAGACCTTTTGAGTGCAACGATCAACATTTTCAATGCTTTAGGGTAGCATGAGACATTTGGATCGACTTGGTAGTTTGTGCTTTGAATCTTCATGAGAGCCTGTGAGAGAAGTTCTTCGGTGTTGGATTGAGTAGCAGCCATTGTTAGGGTTTGAAGAAGATGAAAAATCAGAGAATTTAGGAGTTTGTGTGTTTGTTCGCGTAACCGTATTCAACACTATTGAATCCCCTTTTATAGGTAATCTGAATTGATTTGAATTTGAAGCGGGATGCATTTAATAAGATCCGACGTAGCACCTTAAAAATCAGACCATTACTGTGAAAAGGTAGCCATGTGTCAAAAAGCAACAGTCACTTCACGTTGAAAATCGGGCAGAATTCCATACGTCACGTATACATAGCCTGTCAATATCCCGTTTATGAAATTGTAACCGTTACGACCCTTCGCATGGAGGCTGGGCTCTTTCACTTTTGGGATGAAAAGCGAAGTCATATGCCAGATGTTTGAAATCATCAGCCTGAGTTGGTATCACTCAGAACCTCAAGGATTTCGTGAGTGCAGTGTGAATCAAAGAAATAAGATAAGAAGCAAGTTAATTTTTTTTTTTGGAAATTTGTGATGTCAAATATGTAATTTGACACGAAGGCAGTAAAACCCCGGGCAAAGGTTGCTTCGTTAATCATCAAGAGAGATGATCAACTGCTTGTGTATGTCCCCGTGAATTACAATCGAATACTTTTTGATAAGTATCAAAGGGCTTCTTTTGAAAAGTGAGTGTTGGGTTGGTTTAAAAATTCATTACATATCAACCTTAACATAAGGTGAGAAATTGCAACTGAAATTACTTGTATGACCACTGTAGTTAGTGACAAGTCGGCTTTTGAAAATGTTTATCATGACTAGGATATGCGAATGAAACATACACATAAATCATATTCAAGAAAAAAATTGTTGTACTGGATCTTGTTGGGTAACAAACATCATGGGTTTCGAATGTTTGATCAAGACCACACGTGCGAATTGAATATGATTTGGAGTTTCGAATTTTAGTACTGAAACAAAAGTTTCGTCAATTTCTGGAACAATGTTCCCCGTCAATTCCTTAAGATGTAAGATGTTTGGGTTTCACTTTCATCACGGACTCATAATGTCAGATCATAAACACAGAATTTTGGTATATCTAAGTCTCGATGGGTTTGATCAGAGACCTCTTGGACATACGTCTTTGTGTGTGATTTCTGTGAAGAATTTTGTGATGAAAAAGATTAGTTGTAAGATCGAATGTACCTCTATTATTTGTGGACCAAATAGAAAACTCTTAACTCATATGAGAAGAGTAAGGTAGCTCTTTTGACTAATGAGAATACAAGCCTTATTGGGAAGAAATTTTCATGTGATAATTTCATTAAGGCTTTCGTTTCTCACACATAAAGTCATACGAGGCTTGAGTCAACGTGCTGCAGCATGCTTCTAGGGACATCCTAACTAGTATAAAGTTGAAAGAAATGATACCTTCCCATAGAAACATACAAGCATGACCTCTTCGCATTAAGCTCTGGAATAAACTAAAAACATACGGTACTTAAAGAACAAAGTTAATCAAAACAAAAAAAAATTGTGATTTTTGAATTTTTCGAAAATAAAAACATAATAAAATAAAATCTTTTTGGATTTTTGTATTTTTGAAAATGAAAACAACACACAAAAATATTTTTGATTTTTCAAGTTTTTTTTTTTTGTTTTTTTTAATTTTAACCTTGGTTACCAGTTGTATGGATGCGAAGCCTCTGAATGCACAGTAACTTCTGAACGATTCCGACGCAGAGCTGCTGAATGGACCTTTCATTCTTGAATTATTGATTTTGAAACTGAATTCACATCGATCATCCCCAAACCTGCTAAAATTCTTACAAATGATTTTTCATCAAGAGGTTTAGTAAAAATATCAGCAAGTTGTTCAGTGGTTTTAACAAAATGAATTTCAATATTCCCATCTTCCACATGATCTTTGATAAAATGATATCGAAGAGCTATGTGTTTTGTCTTTGAGTGTTGTACTGGATTATGACAAATGTGAATTTGAGAATCACAATACAAGGGAATCTTTTTCATATTGATAGCATAATCACGAAGTTGACTTTGAATCCAAATGATTTGCGAAGTGCAAGCAGTAGCTGAAATGTATTCAGCCTCAGTAGTTGATATAGCAACACAAGTTTCCTTCTTCGATTGCCAACTCACCAATTTCCCATCCAATAGTTGACATCCACCACTTGTACTTTTTCTATCCAAAGTACATCCTCCTAGATCAGAATCTGAAAAAGCTTGAATGAAGAATCCCAATTTTGAAGGATACCAAAGTCCTAACGAAACTGTCCCCTTAAGATAGCGAAAATATTTTTCACTGCAGTTAAATGAGGTTCTCTGGGATTAGCTTGATACCTAGCACAATTACATACCGAAACCATAATATCAGGTCTGCTTGCAGTTAAGTACAATTAAGACCCTATCATGCTTCGATAAAGTTTTAAATCAACAGTTGGGGTATCTAATGAAGGAGTTAGTCTTGTTCCCACTGCCATAGGTACTCTCAGCTTCGTGCTGTAGGTCATTCCAAACTTTTCAAGCAAGTTTTTTGTGTATTTTTCTTGATTGATTAAAATTCCATCCCTATTCTGTCTTATATTCAAACCAAGAAAATTATTAATTTTTCCCATCATACTCATTTCAAATTGACTCTTCATTAGATTTTCAAATTCAATTGACAATGCTGGGTCAGTTGAGCCAAAAATAATATCATCAACATAAATTTGAACAAGAATAAGATGATTCCCAAATTTCTTGCGAAACAAAGTGGGGTCAACTGATCCTTGTTTAAATTTACATTGTTTTAAGAAATTTGTAAGTGTTGCGTACCAGGCTCTTGGTGCTTGTTTTAACCCATAAACTGCTTTGTCTAGAATGTAGACATGATCATGATGTTCCTCATTTATAAATCCTGGTGGATGTTCAACATAAATTGTTTTCTTCAAGTTCTTCATTTAAGAATGCACACATAACATCCATTTGAAAAACGTCAAAGTCTTTGTGAGCTGCATAAGCTAAAAATATGCGAACTGCTTCGAGTCTTGCAACAGGAGCAAATGTTTCTTCATAGTCTATTCCTTCTTGTTGCGAATAGCCTTTAACAACTAGTGTAGCTTTATTTCGAATAATATTGCCATCTTTGTCAGTTTTATTTTTAAAGATCCATTTTAATCAGACAATTGAAACATCAGAAGGTTTAGGAATTAATCTCCAAATCTTGTTTCGTTCAAATTCAGCCAGTTCAGATTGCATAGCAACAACCCAATCTGAGTGTTCCATATCATCCTTTACTGTCTTTGGCTCTATTTTCGAAACAAAAACATTAAACATACACAATTCTTGGTTCACATTCAGTACCTCATTTTTCGCATGAATTTGAGCTCTTGTCAACACACCATCTTGTGGATTCCCAATCACCTGTTCTTTGGGATGATTCCTTGTCCATTTCTCAAGTGGTGGAAAATCAGGATCAAATTCCAATGGTGCATCTTCATATATTTTCAAATCCTGCAATAGAAAAATTATCATTCAATTCATGAAATTCATCATTTTCACCAAGATTAATTTGCTCTGTTGCATCATGCTGCTCCTCTACATGATGTTCATCTTGATGCTCCCCCTCAAAATGATGTTCCTGTTGTATTTACAAATGCTCCCCCTCAACTTGATGATTTTGTTGATATTGCGAATGCTCCCCCTCAACTTGATGATTCATATTCTCATTCTCCCCCTCGAAAGTTTGCTGTCTTTGTTCATTGATGATTGTATGCTCCCCCTCCATACGAACTACAGGCACACTTTCACAAGATATTGACCTTGTAGTGATTGTTGAATCATCAATATGTTTTGAGGATTCTGATGTTTGATTATCAGGAGCGTTAACTTCCGCATCAATTGCCTTGTCAGGAATTCAGAAAATTAAGTCATAATCAAAATCATTTATTTCAGAATTATCAATTTGAGTATCTGAATCAACAAGAATTGATTTATTTTCGAATTTACTATCCGTTTGTTTAAGATAGTAATCATCGAAGGTTAAGTTGAAAGTTTCATCAACTTTTCTTGTTCGCTTGTTTAACACCCTGTATGAAACTGAATTTTGCGAATATCCTAAGAAGATGCCTTCATCAACTTTAGCTTGGAACTTTGTCATATTATCTTTTAGATTCATTATAAAACACCTACAACCAAAAACTAGGAAAAATTTGACATTAGGTTTTCGATTGTTGAGATTTCATATGGAGTGACGTTGAATCTACGATGAATGAATCACCGATTCTGAGTAAAACATGCACTTGATACAGCCTCAGCCCAAAGATATTGAAGTAAGTTTGCATAAAGATCTATTTCTTCTTTCAACAACACCATTTTGTTGTGGAGTATATGGTGATGAGAAATTATGCGAAATGCCTTTGCCTGTGAGAAAAGAGTCCAGTGTTTGATTTTTAAACTCAGAACCATTATCACTTTTAATTTTGCGAACACTCTTTTTAAGACTAATCTTAATCTTTTTGACAAAATCAATCATCGTCTGAGCAACTTCAGATTTTAACCTGAGAAAAATACCCATGTGAACCGAGAAAAATCATCAACAACAACTAAACTGTACCGCATTTTATTGATTGTAGCAACAGTCGACGGTCCACATAAGTCAATGTGAAGAAGTTCCAATGGTTCCACGATTTTTGAATCTATCACAATCGGATGACCTTTTCTATGTTGTTTTCCTTGTTCGCAAGCTGCACACAAAGTATCATTGTCAAATTTTAGTATAGGTAAACCTCGAATTAAATCTTCAGTGACAAGTTTGTTAATATTACAAAAGTTCAAATGCGACAATCTTCGATGCCAAAGCCAGCTAACATCATTAGATGCCTTTGATAGTAAACACACAGCAGGTTTGCGCACGATTGGTTTGATGTCCAGTGTAAACATATCACCATATGTTTTGGATTTGAGAAGTACTTCATTTGTCTTCACATTTGAAATGATACTTCCTTCTTCGTTAAACATAACCTGATTTCCAGTACCCACAAAAAGTTGTGAAACACTAATCAAGTTATGTTGAAGACCTTCAACATAAGCAACCCTGTTAACTCTGAATTGTCCATTTGTGACTTTTCCATAACCTTTTAGTTGACACTTGTGATTATTTCTGAATTTTACTACTCCTGTGTTTTCCAAGCTTCGATAATCTCGCATGTTTTCCTTTCTTCCAGTCATGTGACGAGAGCAACCACTATCAATATACCATTTCGCATCATATTGCTCGTCACACATCACCTGCATTCATTGAAAAAATTTAGGAACCCAAGATTTATTGGGTCCTTCATTAGTAGTTTTGAACAAATGCTTTGAATTTAAAAACAATGTTTTCACTTTGTCTATTACACTTTCCATTATATCAACATCATCAGATCTAGATATTGAAATATAGTTGTTCAATAGTTTTAGATTTCCATTGACTTTCATCTCATTCTTCACAACATTTTCAACTTTGATAACTGGTTTCCATTTTTGTACCAGAACTTGTGAATCATGAGATGATGAACTACCAGTAGAAGAGTTATTCACGAACTTGTCAAATGCAGGCTTTATCTGTTGTTCTGAAAACTTCCCATTTTTATATTGTCTTCCTTTCCCTTCAAGCCAACGGTTGATCGTACATACATCAGATTTTCCTTTTGTATACGAAACTTTGGTCGGTTTTGAGACCGAAGGATTTGGAAAATTTGGTTGTTTAGGTGAAAATTTCATTTTTTCTTTAGTTTTGACATTCATAGTTGATGAATTATTCGTGAATTTTCCAACATTGTGAAACTTATGATCATTCACAAATTTTTGCGAAGTCTCATATTTTCTAATGTTGTCATATTTCCGAACAAATTTATCTTTATTTTTCATTGGAATTTTGTCAATAGAATTTATTGGTTTATGAAAACTTGTATCCTTTTGTTTATATATTCTTTGAAAGTTTGATTAATTTGACTTTGAAATCTGTGCATTTTCAACTTTTGGTTTATCATTGGACACAACTTGCCAAAAGATTGCTTTTCTTGCTTTTCTTATTGAAACATTATTTTCTGTTGAATAATTTCCAACCATCAATTTAAATTGATGAGAATTTAATTTCACTTCAATCGTTAGTCTTTCAACTTTTTCAAAAACTTTGTTTTCTTTTTCACCTTTAACCACCCATTTTTGTGATGATTTTCGTCCTTGAAAAACATAAGAATTGTGAGTTAAATTGTTTTCTACTGTATTTTGATTTGCAAAGAAACCTTCAGTAGCAACCTTTTATTATCATTTTCAACCATTTTGTTAAATTCAGGTTTAATTTTCTCAACATTTCCACTTGTGACAAAAACTTGATTTGGAAAAATGGTGTTATCTATACATATAAAATTTGGATAAACCACAGTGTTACTTTCTAAATAATGTGCACCTTTGTCATTAAGAATTTTGTCGAATTCTTTTGTATCACCAAACACTTCATCAACTACAACTCGTTGAGGTGTCTCATTTGAAACCTTCACATTTTCTTTGTCTTCATCAATGTCATCAGTCCTCCAGCTTTCAACTTCCACATTATCAAAATTACAATGTTGCAAAGTAGAGGGTTTATCAATTTCATCTTTTACTATCGAATCAACTATAATTTCTTTACCTTTGATCTTAGATGTGATATCAATGATTGACAATTGAGAACAATCAACCTATTCTTCCTCTTCGATCTCACTGATTTCACTCACATTATCTGAATTGTCATTGACATCAACATAATTGAGTTGAGAATCAAGAGTTGAAGTTTCGGTTTTCTTTAAGATTTTCACTTGTTCATTCTTTGTCAAACTTTCATTGACAATACTAACCAACTCATTAGCATTCAAGAATTCATCAATTTTGACAATACCTTAGACGAATCTATCATCAGGTATTTTGTCAAATTGTACAATTGTGTTTTCGCAATCATAAGAAACAACATCAACTTTTTCACGTTGATATTCAAGAAAAGGTAAAAGTTTCCTATGTTGTTCTTTGCTAATTTCAAATGAATGATGTAAAGCAGTTAATTTTTCATACAAATACTTAGCAGAGTTACAGTAGATATTTCTTTGTGCTAGTAACAACCTAACTTCATTTCCAAGATTGTCCCTATCACAATTTAGATTTTTGATCTGCAATTCAAGTTTGTCTACTCTGCTTCGTTTTATTTCTAATTCTCTCTGTGTCTCAACTAGTTGCATATTTAAATTTTGAGCTTCAGTACTAGCAGACACAATAACAGAATCAAAATAAGCCACGGTATCATCAAATAAAGTAATTTCTGCATCATAAGCAGATACATGAATATTAAAAGATTCAAGAATAGCACGTACCTTGGTGGTCATTGGAGATTTGTCTGTGGATTTGGACACAAAGCATCCTCCTGCAACATTCTCTTTGCAATTGTCTTCAAAGCTTGCGAACATTGCACCGTGAGTTGGATGCCTCATTTCTTCATCATCAGATCCTAAAGACCAGATCTGATATGTTCCACTCTCTTCTTCATCAGACTCTCCTTTTGCAACTAATGACATTCCTTTCGCCTTCGCACGCACATCTTCGAGCTTTTCGAAATAGTAGGCTTCATCTTTAATTTTGCTCTTCTTCTCCTCTTTCTTTTTAAGCATGCAATCAGCTGCGAAGTGATTTGCACCATTGCAGTAGTGACAATAAATTCCCGAATCACCTTTTAACTTCTTCACATCCTTCGCATCTTTTTGCTTTTCATCAATCTTTTCCAAATTCTTCTTCTCCTCACCTCCAGCTTTTGCGCCACCACTCTTCGCATCATTTGACTTTCCTTTTGGATTGAAAGGCTTTTTGAAAAATTTATTAACTCTGTTGTTTGAGTAGAATACAAAAACTTCATCATCAGAGTTCATTAAGAAGCCTTCATTGTCTGAACCATTTGTTTCATTAGTATCAACCTCTGAAACCTTTGAAACAAAAGCCAAAGGACCTCCTAGACTTTGTTTTGATTCTTCAAACATTTCTGAAACTTCACTTTCGTGTGTTTTTAGCTGGTTGTAGAGATCATTCAACCTGGTTGTATCAAAACTTTGTTGATTCTTTATCATCATACTCACACTTCGCCATTCCTTGCGAAGGCCCATGATTAATGTTAGATTGAATTCCATTAGAGACCTTGTGATTCCATACCTATTGCAGCGATAAATAAGCTCATTCAGACGATCATAGTAGTTTTCGAGAGTTTCAGCATCCTTTTGTCTGAATTCCTTAAGTTCAACAAGACATTGCTTCACAGAGTTGATCTTCGTCTTTTTGCTACCTTGATACTTCTCTTTCAAAGTGATCCAAATTTCCTTTGTTGTTTTACAACTACGAATGTAATTGTAAACCACAGGAGGCAGAGCACATCTTAGTTCCCTCATGCATCTCTTTTCGTTCTTCTTCAAGCGGTTTTGTTGTTCAACAAATTCAGCTGTTGTAGTAGATTGTCCAATTGGTTGAACATTTGCAGGAGCTTGAACTGGTCCATGGATACAATTCCAAAGTTCTTCATCTATTCCATTTAAGTAGCCTTCCATTCTATCAGCCCACTGATCATAGTATTCAGGGATTAACATCGGAATTTTGGTTGAAGAACCAAGTAAGTGAGAGAAAGAAGTCATGGTATTCATGTTGAAGTTCGCCATTGATGAACATGAGAATTTTAGAAAGCTTGAAAAACTTGATGAATTTGAGAATTGATCAAATGAAATGATCATAGATTGCTAATCGATCACTCGACTAAACAATTCAAAAGCAGAATCGATTCAAATCTGAAGATCAAGAGTGATTTTCAAAACCAAAATGCGCGGAAAGTTTTGAATAATGTTACTACTCAAAAAGTAAATGATTCTAAAACGAAAATCAGATCAATGCAGTTTGAGTCCTGCTCTGATACCATTTAAATTTAGAAAGCAATCATGATTGAATGATTGAAAAGTATGAACATAGAGAGTAAATATTAATAAGATCTTATATTGAGGAAGAACTGATTGCAATGTTTAAGCAGAATGAATACTCGTCTAAAAAGCTTTTTCTACTTCTAACCTCAGTCCCTATTTATAGGTAACCTGAGTGTACAAAAAATATACTAAGTCTAGAGCAATACGCTTCGCACAAAATATGACTTAGTAAAATAACTAACATGCGAAAACAAAGAAACAAACACTTCGACTTTTACAATACATAGACTCTACAAAAGAAATGTTAAGGCTTTTAATTGAGCCTAGCTCGATACCACCCACCCTTTTGGAGCTATAAGCGTTTCCCATGCAACCCAACTAATACTTTTCCTTTCGAATTCACTGCTCCAAATAAATCTCCTTCTAATTTTCTCAAGGTTATCAATGACTCCTTTTGGAGCAGCAAAGATGGACATAATAAAGGTGGGAAGATTATCAAGAACCACATTTTCTAGAGTTACTCTACCTCTAAAGCTAAGCAAATTTGTTTTCCAAGAAGAGAGCTTGGAATGGAACTTTTCAATAATCAGCCTCCATGCATTCTTCAAGTTCATGTTTTCTTCCACCAGAATGCGAAGGTAAATGAATGGGAGAGATGATGGCTCACAACCAAGAGGAGTGGACCAATTCGATACTTCACTAAGGGATGCTCCAACTCCAAATACTTTAGACTTGCTAAAGTTAACTTTCAACCTAGACGAAACATAAAAGCATCTCATGATCCTTGCAAAATTAGCAATGCTATGCCTCGACCATTCTCCAATGAATAATGCATCTTATTCGTAAAATAGATGAGACAAACAAGTGTTAGAGTTTGGGAAATTTATCGCATCAAAAATGCCTTTTTCAACTGTCGTCTTCATCTCCATGTTTAACCCTTCCCTCGCAATGATGAGGAGTAAAGGTGTAAGCGGGTCTCATTGTCTCACCCCTTTCGCCATTGAGAATTCATTTGTTGGGCTTCCATTGATAATCACTGATGCTCTTCACGATTCCAAACAATTATGAACCCAATGTCTCCATTTATTCCTAAAGCACATTTGGTCCATAATTAACTCAAGAAATACCTATGAACCAAGAAATACCCAATTCATATAATCAAAAGCTTTGTTAAAATCCGTCTTGAAAAGGAGCATCTTTCTTCCTTTAGCTTTTGCCCAATAGCAAAGCTCATTAACCACCATCGGACCCTCAAGAATATTCCTTCCCTCGGCGTAAGTAGATTGAACCTCAATAATAACACTACCATTGACCTTCTATAGTCTAAGTGCTAACAATGTTGCGATGATTTTATATAGGGATCCGATCAAGCTTATAGGTATAAAATCCCCAAAGTGAATTGGGTCTTTAGACTTGGCGGCAAGAGAAATAAACAAGGAAATGTAGCCTTTAGTAAGCTTGTTTCACATTTCAAAGTACTTAACTAACCCCACGATAACATCTTTTAACAAATCCGATTAGCTTTTGAGAAATTCAAAAGTGAAAACATGCCCAGGAGACTTATCCCTACCACACGACAAAAACTGCATTTTTTATTGCTTCAATGGAAAAATCTCCTTCGAAAACACAAGCATCAGTTTTAGAAAGCTTGTGAAAGCCAATACTACGAAATAAGGGTTTGTTCAGCTAACCTTCTCCATATTTCTCATCAAAGAATTTGGCTTCCTCCTGTTTTATCTCAGACAGATCAGTGGTCCAAACTCCATTTTGCCATGATCCCATGAATGTGATTTTTTCGATTCTTGTTATTAACATAACCATGGAAAAAAATGTGTATTTTCCTTGCTCCCACCTTCCCATTTTAGTTTAGCTCTTTGCTTCATGTCCAAAGCAACGGTTCCGGCTTGTTCAACAATCTTAACTCCTCTAATTGATCTTTCTTCAATTTCCGTTGTAGTTAAAGGCTTGGATTCCCTCGCCAATTCAATCTCAACCATTATTTTTTTTTCAAAGTGTCTAACTCTTTGTTATCACCCTTCGCTGCATTTCTTTTCCAACATCTGGTAGCTTTTTTATGTGTTTTAATTTATTCAGGAGGTATGCATCAGAGTACCATATCCCACAAACTCAAAGCATGCCTTCTTAACGACTGCCTCAAAACGATCCATAAGAATCCATGAGTTATACAATTTGAATGTGTGTGGGGGGGGAGGGGGAGGGGAGAGACCAAAATCATCGCACCAAGCCCTCAAGATAATAGGAGAATGATTAGAGAGATCTCTGTCCATCACAAAGCAGGAGGCAAGGGGATACACGAACAAGAAATGATTACACACCAAAATTCAATCCAACTTACTCAATTTCGCTCCCTGAGTTTTAAAAAAAGTGAACCTTTGACCTCCCATCTTCAAATCAGTGAGTTCACCATTGCGAATGAATTGATTAAAAGCATTTGAACTAAGTGGGCAAAAGACAGAATTTATCCGCTCTTCCATCCGGCGAACAACATTAAATTCACCAATAAAATCCAATTAGCAAATCTAGAGATTCTCAAAGCTAACAACTCATCCCATAATTTTGATTTCTTATATGTCGGTTGAGGACCATAGATGTTTAATATGCTAGTACCATTAATGCCAAAAAAATTACATAGTGCCCCAATGAAGTACCAGGATTTAATAGTCTTAACTAACGAAAACATTTTACTGTCCCATATAGACACAAGACCGTTGGATCTTCCCGTGGTGAAAACCTGCTCAAATCTACAATTAGTATCACGCCCAACAACTTGCAGCATTGAGAGGCGGGGAAGACTCACCCAATTTGGACTCTTGAATACCAATCATACATAAATTATGGTCATTCTGAAGACTGCGAACCCAGTCAAACTTGAGTTTCTCTCCTAAACCTCTAAAGAGTCATAATAGTCATTGGATGATCTGATTCTTGCCATCATCGCCAAAGACTTCCTTAAGAACCGGGTTATCAACATCAACCTCAAAGCCTAACATGTTGTGTAACACCTCGTTATAAAATAAATAAATAAATGTATAGAAGCCCTAAAATCAAGAACAAATGAGCAAGGCGTTAGTTCGAGGAGTTAAAAGTTATAATTATAGAAGTTGGGGGATGAATTGTAATTCACAGATTAGTTTGTAAAGAATGTTGGAAGTTGAGAGTGATTTGGTAATTCCGGGTTTAATTTGAAATAAAATCATGAAGAAAGGGGTTAAAGTGTAAGTATTGGATTCAGTTTGAGAATAAATTATGGAGGAGGGGCTGTTTAGTAATTTTGGGGTTTATTATGAAAATAATTTTTGAAGTCGGGGTCTAAAGGGTAATTATTGGATTAGATGTGAAAAGATCCCAAGGGGAGGGACCAGAATTGTAATTATGGGAAAGATGTATATGGATCGGGTATATAACTCCTTTAGTCATCAAACCCTAACCCTAATATGAGAGGCAGTCGTCACCCACCCTTATGCCTCCCTCCAGCCGCCATTCACCTCCTTGTTCATCTCCGACCCAGCGCTGCCATCTCCCCTCCGCTGTCAACGATCAGTGTACCGATGAAGAGAAGATCCATGCACCAACGTCGTGTTATTCGGGAGGAGCGGGAGAGTGTGGATCGTGGAGGTCGTGATTGCTGCCGGCGTCGCGTCAGTCGGTGACGGAGGAGCAGTTCATCTTCGTCGCACCTACTTCACTCCACTCTTTCTTCTCCCTCAGTTCGCTGAGGTTCCATAGTCCCTCCATGCCTCCTTCTTCTTACCCTGCCTATTGTCGCTGCTTTATCTCGTCACCACCAGCCGCCATGGGTGGTGGCTGCGAGTTTGGGTGGATGTGTGATGTTGCTTCGAGATTCGTGTGACTATTGGCTTGCTGTCACAGGGAGCAAGCTCCTGAAGACCATCGTTCATGTGTATTGCTGCCTAACACCGTCAAGACCACCGCTGCCACCTCTCTATGGTGTTCCCGTTGCCAACCGCACCAGGAGGGTGGATGGACTCATTTGCAAAAAAAAAGAGTATAGGTGTGGTATGGGTGTATGTTCGTGTGTAATTGTTGCTACCGGTTTCGATGGGGTTGGATGTGTGTTTGTGTGGCCGGAGAGTCCACCACCACCACCGTGAGGTGGTGGCTGCCGCCACTCACCACCACCGGCAACCAAGGTGGTTATGTGTGTGTGTGTTTAGCTTAGTTAGTGGGTGTGTTACTTTGGTATTTTCATTGTAATTGTAACAAAAAAATGGAATAATGAAAAGAACTTGAAAACCACCACCTTAGGGTGGTGGCTGCCGCCACCGGCCGCCGTGTCAGGTGGCGGTGTACTTATCTTGTGAGTTTGATTCGTTTGGGTGCTTGAAACCCTAATGGGTCCAGTGAAGCCTAATGGGCTAAGTGAAAACCCTAATAAGCTTAATGATATTCTATTGGGCCTAATAGGCCCAATAAAGCCCTAATTGACCTAAAAGCCCAATAAATTGATAAATAGGCTACTATTTGGTTTGGAAACCCTAAATAGGGTTTGGAAACCCTTATGCAATGAAACCCTAATTTGGGGAATTAATCGGGACACACGAGAATTATATGATAAGTTGAAATATTAAGTAGTAATCTGTAGAAGAATTATACACGAGAAATCAATTAGCAACAAGCAAGATTGAATTGATGAACTCATAAACTAAATAAGTCGTTGTAGTATTATTACTCTTTGTATGCTCAAATACAAAACTAGACTCTGAAAGTTTTTGAAAAACTCACAAGTCTAAAATAAAGCTTAGTCCCTATATATAAGGAACAAGAGAGTACAAAAAATACTAAGTCTGATACAATTACGCTTCGTATAAAATTGACTTAGTAAATACACATACGAAAATAGACTAAACTCTATTCGACTCTTTACAAGACTTCGAACCTTACAATTTCCCCTTTTGTAAACGAGTCAAACTACTCAATTCGTAAGAATCTGAGCAGCAAAGTGCATCATTCTTCGTATCTCAGAATACCACGTCAAGATCTTCTTTAACTCCTTGTCACCATCATTGTTTTTCTTGCAATTATTCATACGAACAATAAAGTTCGTATATTGTGATGTTGTATATCTTTCGATCTCAACAACTTGAAAAAAAAATATTTTAGCTTTTCCTTTTGTGTCCTTACCAACAAAAACCAAACCAAATGGTTTTAAACAAATTTCTCCATCAGCATACTTTTTCAACTCAGCTTGTGTCTTTGAAAGTTCCATTGCAACAGATACTTTCCTATCCATACTCGAAGCCAGCTCTTCGTCAGTCAGGGAAAGACAATCATAATAATTGTCAATGAAGATTTTTATGTGTGCAAGACCTAGTCTGAACAATTCTTTATCATTACCCTTGAGTTTTGATGCCTCCATTTTCTTTCAAAAGTAATGCAACTTGAATAAGATCATTCAAGTTCATTAGAGGGAAGTCTGCAACACTGAAATCAACAGTTTGATTGTTTGCACGAATTACATGATACTGGAAATTTTGTATCATGTTTTCAAACAATACATCTTTCTTGATGGCAACAACTTTCTTGATCTTGATCAGAGACCACACTTCGTCCTGCTCCTTTCCAAGTACAGCATGAAAACGAATTTTCATGTGTGTATAATCATCTAGGTTTTCGAATTTCTCACTAACCTTGTATTGAGCAGTGATAAACATCATTTCGTTTATTGGAAAGTCCAACTGACAGAAGTCATTATTAGCAATCAAATAGCTTTTCCTTGGCTTCTTTTCGAAAGCATACATGTGATTGAATGCATCTCTTGATTCAATTGGTTCATATGAATACACCTTTCTGGGACCACCTTTTTCCATACCAGGTGGATCACTTTCTCTCAGCCTTGTAATGCTTCGAATATGCCTTTCAAGTTCGATTTCAGCCTCCACTTCTGCTTTCTTTTCTTCTTTAGTCTTTTCGACTAACACACCCTTTCCTTTGTCTTTTGAATCTTGACTTGGTTTCACTGAACTTGAACTACCCCCTTCTTTATCCGAGCCAATTACTATCCCTTTCGTAAATGGTTTTGTAGTAATAACAGTTGTAGAGATAGTATCAGATCTCATCGAAATTGTAACTGGAATTTGTGTAGAAAACACTTTTCCAACAATGTTCGAATCTCCTTTGCTCACCTTCGATTCTCCCCCTTGCACCCCTGTAACAATAGGTGGGGCATTTTGTGGTAACATCTGAGCAAATATTGAAATAGGAGCAACCACCTTCTGAATAACTTGATCAAGTAAATTCAACTTTTGAGTAAGAAACTTAGGAGTTAAAAGCGAAGTTGGAGTAGGTTTCCAAACAACAGCTTTGAGCTCCTCCAGAAGAGTCTGTAATTTAGCAAGCTAATTAGTGTCTTCAGTTGCTCGCATTTCGAATTTTGGTGTCACACCCCAAAACCAAGAATGGCGGAAACGTTCTGGGCAGAGGACGTCATGTAAAGTATCACAACACAGTATAACAGTAAATAAGCAAACAACATCATCCATTGCATTAAATATATATAATTTTAATACAAGTGTTTTCAGTACAATTATAGACACCAAAAAGTAAATCAAAATAATAAGATGAGTCTTGGATGCGCCCCATCTTCTCAAAAGTTGGCCTCGGTACCTGTCTATTGGCGACCTGAGAATACAAGTTATTTTGAAAGAGTTTATCAGCATTAAGCTGGTGAGTTCATAAGTATATTAGTGTCAGTGTTTGTATCAAAACGTTTGAACATAGTTTTAAACATGAGTTTGTAAAACATTGGTGATAAAAGTATGTGAATGTTTGTAAAAGTTTGAATCTCTTAGAAAAACCTATATTTTCTATTAATAGTAGCCTTCTACCAAGGCTTAATTGTGTTGTATGTTCGTGTATTGTAAAAGTTTGTAATTTTCCAAGTGTAACGATCATTTAATCAAATATAGTTTGTACATAAGCGTTTAAGTGAAATAATCACTAAATATATGTAAAGGGTAAATTATTGTAGTACTGTAGTGTTGTATTATAGGAACTACTGCAGTACTAACTACCTTAAACCGGATTTATATTAAGGCATCATGTGATTAATTATACCATACTATCGACTAATATTAACGACAAGGGTAAGGTCGTAAAAATAGAAATGACGTTTGGCACCCGCAGACCTGCAGGTCCGGCCGTAGCTAGCAACAAGGTGTAGGATAGTCAATCCAGTATAGATCTATACGCAAACTCACACTCTCCCTCTAAGAGAATTCTGGCTACAACTCGGGCCATGGCAATTAAGGCATGCTCCGATACAGTGGATCACAATTTGTTAACGTATTCATGTATATGTAATGTAATGTTTTTCGTTGTAGTATTGTTGTATATGTTCTCTTTCTAGTATAGTTGTATATGTTCTTCTTCTAGTATAGTTGTATATGTTCTCCTTCTAGTATAGTTGTATATGTTCTCCTTCCAGTATAGTTGTATATGTTTTCATAGTAATAAGTATTGATCCTATGCTACCCCGATGGTAGCTTATTAATGATGTAATCTAGTAGGCATGAATATGGAAGCACTTTTATGTTTATATATGTACACGTGATATATAATCAACATTGAAACGGCCTTCGGACGACTACCTGATATCCCACCGGACCACATCCAAATCGAGGAAAAGGAAACAGGGCGGACGGCCTTCCTAAGCCTTTTAAACATTGCTTATATAACTATACATATAAGGGCATGCAATTTATAATAAGTGTAACAAAGTTTAAGTAACAGTATTTGATAAGTACAAGAGTTTGTAAAGCAGTTTGAAGTGAAACAGTTTGATAAACAGTTTGAACGGTAATAAAATCATTGGTTTTGTAGTTATTAATCACATGTGATTGATGTAATAACTATAAGTATTCAACTTGTATTCCCCCCATAAAAGCATTTAAAACATTTAAAAGTATTTCAAAGGTTAATTAAAGGGGTATGAGCCTAGTTATCATATAATGAACATATATATAGCTAATTAGCCAACTTATAACATAGAAAATAAGTTGAGACTCTCTAGAACATGAAAACATTTTGATTAAAGTGTTAAAGCTCACAAGGATTGCATCCAAGTGTTGGTAGAGCAAAGCGAGGGTGTTTAGGGTTCAAGGGTAAACTCCCTTGGAGTTTACGGTTTTGATGTCATAACTCCAAGAGTTTACGGTAGTAAACTCTAGAGTTTACGGTTGTAAACTCTAGTCCTAATGATTAGGTGTTGTTTTATGGTTTAGCAAGCCATTGAAGCAATTCTACTAAGTGGTTTGGCCTTTGGAATGGACTAGGGCAAAAAAACACCTCCTTTGAGGAGTTTACAGCCTCATGGCATTTTCCTTTTGGGTTTACTACCCTAAACCCTCATGGGGAAGGATATTGCCATGTTTTCTAGTCCTTAACACCATTAGGTAAGTGTATGTGCTAGTTTCTAAGCCTAAGGAAAGAAAATGACCAACTTTATCATACTTTAGGGTGTTAACGGTTTTTGGGAGATCCCTAGACCGGAAACACCTATAATTGTGGGTTTTTGATGTTTTTCAAGGCTTAGACACATCAAAGGAAGGTTCAATCAATTCAAGGAAGGCTTAAATATCAAACTAGAGCTTAGATAAGGACTTAAGCACACTTTGGTTCTCTTTATGGTGTTTACGGCCCAAGTATCTCCTTGGACCATGAACACCTCTAGCCTTGTGTTCTTGACACATTTTCTTGATGTTTAAATGTAATACTAGATTACAATCACTCAAGGATGGAAGTACTTACTATAATGAAGCTTGATTTGAGCTAAAAGGCCAAGAACACTTAGTGTGTGTTCTTGGTGTTTTGGAAAATCTAGACAAAGTACATAAATGATTGGATGAATAGATGTACAAACACTAGATTAAGTGTTTTACTAACTTGAAATGGTTAGAACACTTACAAGATTGAAGATTTGGAATTAAATCTTGGATGATACTTGAAAGAGTTTTTGGAGTTTATTCTTCTGACTATTTGGGGAGTAAACACAATAACTAGACTTTTGGGGAGTAAACTTATACATAGGCATGAGTTCACGGTTTTGGGTGATTCCTAAACCCAAAACAAAAAAGTTTGGTCGGGTGTTTCTAATACGCGAAGTGTTTGCGGTTTTTAAAATTCAAAACCCGAGACGACACTTTCTAACACCCGTTCGTTTAAAAATAATATTAAAATAATCAAACGAAATTTATATTTCATAAAAACGAGAAATAATGTCATTAACTTATGACATGAAGTGGTTGACTTTTAGGGTTTAACCAAATGAAAATTTCAAGTTGTCACATCATCCACCTGTTAAAGGGAATTTCGTCCCGAAATTAAAGTCTAAACAAATAAAGTAGTTACACATAACTAAGCAAAAAGATGAGGGTATTTCAGTTTCATCTGATCCTCACGCTCCCAAGTGTATTCCAGACCTCGCTTGGCTTTCCAGCGAACCTTCACAATCGGGATACGGCTTTGCTTTGTCCGCTTGACCTCTCGGTCCATGATCTCCACTGGTTCTTCCACGAAGTTGAGGCTCTCGTTGATCTCGATCTCGTCGAGTGGGATTACAAGAGTCTCGTCAGACAAACACTTTTTCAAGTTAGATACGTGGATTGTAGAATGTACGTTACAGAGTTCGTCAGGTAGATTGAGTTTGTAAGCTATAGGGCCGATTCTTGCGAGAATCTCAAAGGGTCCTATATATCTCGGATTAAGCTTTCCACACTCACCGAAGCGTATCAAGCCCTTCCAGGGTGAGACTTTAAGAAGGACTCGGTCTCCCACCTAGAATTCCAAAGGTTTCTGTAACAACCCGAAATTCATATCCCTAAATGTAACCCTTCTCGCGACTCGTTCCGATCATCCAATCGCCGTTTCCGATTTCGTTTCCGTTTCCAGCCATTTATTAAGTCATTATTGTGGGTTTTATTTTATGACTTAATAAGTGTCTTAATACCCTTATAACTCATTCTAACGCCTCATATTAATGATCGGAACATTTCTAAAATCAAGCATATCGGGTTATGGCAAATTGGCCGGGTGCGACCAAAAGCCCCATCTAACGCCGGTATCGGGTAGAATTCTACCATGTCTCGAACTTGGACACTATTTAAAGTGATCCAAGTCTTCATTTTGAAGCTTTTGCTCCATTCTACAACTTTCACTCCAACCTCTCTGCTCAAACTAGAATTTAAGGTTCAAATCTCAAGTTTAAGGTCTCAAATCTTCAAGGTACCTTCCCAAATTTGTTATGCAACCTCTCTAGCCATCAAATTCGAGTTTAAACCATGGATAAGGACCATTTTCATGAGTTTACGGTCCTAGAACAGTCCTAGGCCGTAAACTCATATAAATGGGGTTTTTGGAGCAACAAAACCCTTCCAAACCACAATTAGACCTTGAATATGGCTAGATGAGTTTATGAAATGGAACTAGAATGCCTCAAACCATGATTTAAAGCCTTATATATGAGTTTAAGGCCCTGGAAGGTGCCTAGGCCGTAAACACATATTTAAACGGTTTTTAAGCCATTTAACCCTTCCAAGACACAAACAAGACTTAGATACGACTTTTAGAATATTGTTATGGACCTAGAACACCTTAGACATGAATTTTGAGGGGTTTGTGTGAGTTTACGGACAAGGCATGTGCTTGGGCCATAAACTCCTTAAACATGGGTGTAAACTCATTTTCAAGGTGTTAGAAAGCCATCCAACACCACCAAAAACCTTGGAATAAATCATAGGACCAACCAAAAATAGTTTAAGGGCTTTAAACACATCAAAACTCTTCATTTGAGAGTTTACGGCCATAGAAGGTGCTCCATGGCCGTAAACTCCAAAAAGTATGTCTTTTAGTGTCCAAAAATCATTTCAAGGCTTGTAGGAATTTTTAGAATCACATGTGATTAACTTTGGGACCTTAAAAACACTTATTCAAGGGGATATGAGAGTTTACGGCCATAGGCTCCATGACAAGGCCGTAAACTCCCTTAAGTGTTGTATTTGGTGATTTTAATTCATTCCAAGCCTTAGGTAAAATTATTCCAAGCATTTCCAAGTGTCAATAGCCATTTGTGACCCATTAAGCACCATAAAACACCCGGACATGAGTTCACGGCCGTGAACTCATGTGGTTATGTGTTTAGAGAATGAAAACTCATTAGGAAGTTTACTCTTGGGGAGTAAACTCAAATCCCAAGTCCCTCGCTTCAATTCCCATCCGTAGATGTCAGCCGGGTCACTCCAAACACCTGTTTTGAGGTGTTTTCGTTAGTTGGAGTGTAACTTCATATCTAATTAGAGTTTGTAAATCTAATTAGATATATTTGTATGCCATTTCATTTTACATTGGAACCTCGCGTGTTATCAGGCCTCGATTCGACGTTTAGCATCCGAAATCGACACATTTCCGCGTCCGATGAGTTCATACCCCTACCCTTTTTCAATGTTTTTTTTCAATGTTTTCAGGGGGGAATACAAGCAAAAGTACAAGAATATCTTGTACTTAAACTCATGATTTCAGTTAAATGGTTTCATAATTGTACATTTTTAAGAATTGAAAACCTTCTAACAAACTATTTTAACTTGCAGAGTTATTTGTTTTAAACCGATTTTCAATTCTTATTACACACTGTTATATCGTATTCTTTACGTTTGATTGTTCACATTTAAAACTGATAGAACATATAAACCATTGTAATGTCTGTAATAAAACACTAAGGTTCGAGTGTAAAAGACATACACCATCAGAAAACATAAAACATATGTATGTCCTTAACAATACATCTAGGCTCGAGTGTGAAAGATAAACACCATCATGACACACAAATCAATTGTAATGTCCTTAATAATACACCTAGGATTGAGTGTAAAGGACAATCATCATAAAATAACACATATATATCATTTGAAATGTCCTTAATAATACACCTAGGGTCGAGTGTAAAGGACAGTCATCATTAGATAACACCTAGGCTCGAGTGTAATGTCCTTAATAAAATACCTAGGCTCGAGTGTAAAGGATAGGTACGTAGATCATAGCTAGTCGTAAATACTACTTTCCTAGTCGAAAAGTAAAGATAAATCTTAAAGATTGGAGACACGTCCTTGTAACACTTCCATGGCACGAGATAGTGGAGGACTAACCCTTTAACCAGAATCTCCGAACGTAGGAGAGCGTGGCTTGAGTGTATAGATCTATACGGGACTGACAATCCCACATCTGGCTGCTAGCTACAGCCGAACCGAAAGCTTCAAGGGTGACGAAAGTCATAGAAAGGATATTGACCACGACTCGAGTCATATTAGTATGAGTATGGTTAAGGACTCGCAATCTAGATTATTAACGCTTTAGACTCATTTACTAGATTTATGTACGTAGTAAAGCTAATGTACGTTGAAGGATGACAAGCACACCTACACACACAGTTAGGAAAACACATGGGGTTTTTCCTGGGGAGAACACTGAACATAACTAGAACCGGAAAAGATACACACACACAAAGTCAGGGAAACATGGGGTTTTCCTGGGGAGAACACTGAACATAACCATAACTGGTAAAGGTACACACACACACAGTCAGGGAAACATGGGGTTTTCCTGGGGAGAACACTGAACATAACCAGAACTGGTAAAGATACACACACACAGTCAGGTAAACATGGGGTTTTCCTGGGAAGGACACCGAACATAATCAGAATTGGTAATAGTTCACACACACACAGTTAGGAGAACATGGGGTTCTTCCTAAGTAACAGTAGTACGTAACTAGAAAAGTGTAACAAGTTAAACAACTGAACTACAATTCACAAGAACAATCATGTTTTCATTGTACATCGTTTACTTTACTTTCGGATTTGGAAACTAACGTTACATAAGAAAATATGAGATTTTCTTGGATAACCACTTTTTCAGGAAACCAAAGGAACTCGTACATTTTCAGAAAAACTAACCGCTTATGAACTCACCAGCTTTATGCTGATTTTCAAATCGCTTGTATTCTCAGGTCCGTGTTAGACAGGTACCCGAAGATCCTTTTGTGCAAAGACGGAGTTCTCAGAAGACTCATTTCGTGTTGTTCATATATACTATGTATCACATGTATAACTTTTTCTTTTGAAACAAATGTAAAACTTTTTTATATGTAATGTAATGGTTGTTTACTTTACTTACTATGTACATTGGATTTGATACTCAACGTGGAGTCAACCCCGGAAATGTTTCCGCCTTCGGTTTTCGGGGTGTGACAGATTGGTATCAGAGCCCTTGTTTATAGTGAATGAAGTATACCAAACCTTACATGGTATAAAACTATAAACATTAAGGGGCCTAAGTGCTCTGAACTAAAAGTATCCTTCAAAGTATAAGTATTTTCGAAAGTATATAAGTATACCGACCCGTAGAGATCCGTAACTATAAGTAGAACAGAACATAAGTAAATAGGTGTTGTACGCCGCGGTTAAACCTGAGCAGTTATGTAGTCGTGTCTAGGATCAATATAGCCTGGCCAACTATATTCATTCGAGACACGGCCAACATGTGCTTGGGAGTGACTGTGGTATGCGGCATGCCTAAAACTTACCCTAATACCACAAACATCGAGCTAGTGTCGTAACGAATCCTGAAATACTATGGGAGTATTTCTCGAGCCAATCCTTGGTAGAAATCCTCCTTCATGCATTATTCTTTGATCATTCCCTTAGCGATAATTTTCCTTCTTGATAACTCTTTCCTGCTTTATCGCTTATTCAACATATATCTGTCATATCTCTTGATTCAATTCAGAGGACTTATCATCCTCTCTTTCTTGATCTTATTAGATCAAGATGCCTCCAAGAAAGAGACCCAGCTCCAAGACCAACAACCCTCCGCCACCACCTCCTCCCCAAATTGATCCTGTAGTATTCCAGGCAGCTCTTACAGCCACAGTGACAGCTGCCATGTCTCAACGGAACTCTGGCGGTTCCGGTGGTTCGGGAGGTGGTGCCCAAACCCAAAACCATGAAAGTAGTCAGGGACACCGAAAAGAGGGTTCCTATAAAGATTTCATGAACGCCAAGCCCAAGTCCTTTGATGGCACTGGAGGTGTCATTTCCCTCATTCGATGGTTCGAGAAGATCGAATCCATCTTTGAAATTTGCGCCTGTTCAGATTCAGACAAGGTGAAGTTTGCCGCCTGCACCTTTATCGACAAATCCTTGACTTGGTGGAACGGCCGAGTCAAATCCCTAACCTTACATGTAGCCAACGCCATGGGTTGGGAAGCCATGAAGGAACTTCTGCTGGCTGAGTACTGCCACCGGGGTGAAATGCAGAAGTTAGAACACGAACTTTGGAACCTGAAGATGAAAGGTTCCGACATCACTGCTTATACTTCCAGGTTCGACGACTTGGCACTACTCTGTCCGGGAATGGTTACCCCGGAGAGTAAGAAGATAGAGAGATTCATCTGGGGTCTGACCCAACCAACGAAAGGAAACGTCATAGCCGCGAGGCCGGATACATATGACAGCGCCAAACGCTTAGCACAAATCCTAGTTGATCATAATGAGGACCTTGAGGAGGCAACTACCACTCCTGATCCGACGGTGAGGAGTGGGGAGAAAAGAAAACTTAGGAAAAAAGAGAAAAGTCAGGCATCGCATGAGTCTTCAAAGAGACAGCAAACAGTGGCAGTTCACGCTGCCACTTCCCCTGCAACTGTGTCTGTTGATAGATCCTCAACCCGAAAACCTGCCAGTAAGTATGCTGGAACCCTTCCTAGTTGTGGCAAATGCAACTATCATCATCTTACTTCCGGTCCATGTATCGAGATAATTTGCAACAAATGTGGCATAAAGGGTCACATGGCGAAAAACTGTAAGACACCAATTCAATCAACAAGTCAAACTTCCGGAGCAGGCATTGGTCGGGCCTGCTATGGTTGTGGAGAAGTGGGGCATCTCAAGCGAAACTGTCCTAAGACTGTAACACTTGGCAACACTGGAAGAGTTCTAGCGATAGGACAAGAGGAGGCAGCCACCGATCCCACCGTTGCCACAGGTATACTTCCCCTTGTTAAATTTATATGCCTGTGATTCTTTTCGATTCTAGCACCGAAAGAAATTCATTAACCATCCATTTGAACATTTTCTGACCCCCGTCGTTTGCGAGTAACCGAAAATGTACATCTTCGAGATGGTTATCACGTGAGAACGAGAACGCTGGTGTCGTATCCGTAGATTGTATTTTCAATCCGAGCCTCATCCATGCCGTCTTTCCTAGTTTCGAGAAATCAATTCGTTCTAACCTTCCTCCGACTCGAGTCTCATGATCTTCGTGCATCGAAGCTTAAAAAGTTTTTCCGTGTATCCCTCGTCCGAGTAATCATTGAGAAACGAGAAGTCTACAATCCTTTCCCGATGCTGTTTTTGAAGAATTCTTGAGAATTCTTTCAGAACGCGTAGTCCAGTCTCGCATCGACCTAATCCCGGTAATTTAATCGTAGCCAAACCTCAGTAAGCACGATGTGTGCAAGTTAGAAATCAGGGCATGATACGATCACTACGAGGTAGTAGTGGCACCCTTCGGTCGAACCATTTTCTTGGTCATGTAGATAAGCAAAGCAGTCATACTCGTAGACCCTTCCAATAGCAAAGGCAATAAAGAATTAGTCGGCACTGGGAACACCCATGGAAACCTGTCGATTCTTGAGTTCCACCGACTATAATCGTAGACTCGTGTAGAAGTTTCCTTTAGAACCATCGGACCCTTAGTTACTCTGCCATGTGAAAGCGTACCCACTTGTTGGAGGTTTTACCCTGGAAAGACATAGTACGTCTTGGGAAGTGCGGAAAACTTAACTTGTGAAACCTTAGACTCTTCAAGATCCTCGTTAGGAATCGATTCCATAGCCCTCTCCGAGCTATCTTCAGGACTCAGTAGCAACCATCTGATGTTCCGCATCTTTATTCGTAAGGCTTGCCGACCTGACGAAACCCTAGTAAATTCCTTTTAGGAGATGAAAACCAATGAAAATTCGAACCTTTGTGTTTGAATCAATTGAGATCGTGGATTGAGAGGTGAACTATACGTAACAAAGCCACATCCTGACAGTGAGGGTTCGCTAGACTGTTAAGCGGAGACCCGAAACAGTAAATTCATCCCCATAACTCTTTTCACTTTGTGATCTATGTTCGAATCTTTGAATTTCAGGACGAAATTCCCTCTAACGGGGGGATAATGTAACAACGCAAAATTCATATCCCTAAATGTAACCCTTCTCGCGACTCGTTCCGATCATCCAATTGTCGTTTCCGATTTCGTTTCCGTTTCCGGCCTTTTATTATGTCGTTATTGTGGGTTTTATTTTATGACTTAATAAGTTTCTTAATATGTGACAACCCGAAATTTCCATTGTACGAACATCATCTATTCAATAGAAGCTAGTTCAGTTTCAGTGATTTTCAAGCTTTTCCGAACAAGTTTGTGTACATTAGGGTTTATGTTTTAGATGATATCAGGAGAGTGGATACTCCTGGTTTGGTGAAACTTGGGCATTTCAAGTTTCATAATGTTACAGTCCAACGTCAGGAATAAAAATATTTTCTGTCAAAATATTCCAGGACTATAAATAGTTTTCTGAATTAAATTAATTCATTATTCACAATTCCAAATAGAGAAAAGCCATATTCTCTCTGACGGATCTTCGGGTTTTCATCCCAGATTGTGAGTCTACTTTTCTATATGTGTTTCAATACTTGTTTAATGCATATTAGCAACAATAACATGTCTAGATGTCAAGATCCGGGAGTTTACCGCCCAAGATCGTTCTTGGGGAGTAAACTCCAAAATGGAACATTATGGCTTCCTAGTCCCAATCCCTTGCTAGAAGACTTGTATAGGAGATAGGGTATGACATTTAGGGATCAAAAAGCAACCAAGAAACATAAGTCTTTGGAGCTTACGGCCAAGGAACTACCTTGAGCCGTAAACCCCTTTTCAAGGGCTTAAATGCCCTAAAACTTCCACCAAATGCTTAAGGACTTTATCTTCTAGTACTTGTGCTTGTTTAGAACACCAAAAGCCCATAAAAACCATAAGTTTTTAGGAGTTTACGGCCAAGAACCCTTCTTGGGCCGTAAACCCCATTTTGTGGGACAAAAATCATTCCAAGCTATCCTTGAGCCTCTAGACAATTTACCTTGCACCTTTGGGACTAGAGTGGAGAGAAGAACACATAGAAACAACTCCTTGGAAGGAGTTTACGGCCAAGGAACATGACTTGGGCCGTAAACTCCAAGTGAAGGCACCAAAGTGTGCCTCTTGTCCCCATTAGCCTTAGATAAAATCATGGATGCCATTCTTGATGTTTAAGAGCCTCAAATCAATTAATTTCCTAGAGTTTACGGCCGTAAACTCTAAGGTGAAGGACCTTAGGCCGTAAACTCCCTTATGGAGTGTTCTAGAGCCTTAAATCTACTTCATGCATTATTCCAATAAAGATAGGAGTGTTCTAGATGCAAGATAACACCACAAAACACCCAAAAACACCATTTGAGGAGTTCACGGCCATAAACCTATGAGTTTACGGCCGTAAACTCCAAGGTGTGGGGTTTGTTGGATGGTGAACTCCTATACAAGGCCCTTTGATGTTTCAAACCCTTTTGCCTTGTCCCGTAGCAAGTTAGATGCAACCATTTGAACCCTAAACACTCATAAAAGTGTTTAAATGCTTTCTAAGTGCCTTAACTTATTTATTTAAGTTATTATATGTCTAATTAGATATATATATGTTTATTATATGATAACTAGGCTCGTGCGTGTAAACCAGTCTCCGTTTGTCACCTAGCACGGTAGCCGAAACTGCAATTCAAACGACTCACCACAAGTGAGTTCATACCCCTTGAATCAACCTTTGAAATGATTTTAAGTGTTTTAAATACTTTATGGTGGGGGGGGGGGGGGAATACAAGTCAAATACTTATAAGTTATTACTTCAATCACATGTGATTGTGTTTAATCACATGTGATTAATAACTAGGAAAACAACGATTTATTCCACTGTTCAAACTGTTTATCAAATTGTTTCACTTTGAAATGTTTTACAAACTGTTTTACTATCCAAACTTACTTATAGACTGTGATTCAATCAAATGCTTCTTATACTTAAACTGTTTTATCAACTTATGCTTTTAAAATGATTTATAGATCGACATCAAGTCAATCTTCTCTTGAAATTATATTTATGCTTCAAAATGTTTTATGAAAACTTATTTATACTTAGTATATACAATTGCATGCCCATATATGTATAGATATATAAATAATGTTCAAAAGGCTTAGGAATGCCATCCGCCCTATTTCCTTTTTCTCGATTTGGATGTGGTCTGGTGGGATTTCAGATGACCATCCGAAAGTCGTTTCCATATTACTTATATATCATATATACATGTATAGACATAAAGGTACTTCCATATTCATATTCATCAGTACATCTTTAGCTGGTTACCATCGGGGTAACGCAGGATCATATACAGAAATACTAGAAACAATACATATACAGATATACTAGGAACAATACATATACAGATATACTAGAAACAATACATATACAGATATACGAGAACCAATACATATACAGAGATACTAGAAACAATACATATACAGATATACGAGAACCAATACATATACAGATATACGAGAAACAATACATATACATAAATACGTAATAATTGTGATCCACTGTATCGGGCATGCCTTAATTGTCATGGCCCGAGTTGTAGCCAGAATTCTCCTGGAGGGAGAGCGTGAGTTTGCGTATAGATCTATACTGGATTGACTATCCTACACCTTGCTGCTAGCTACAGCCGGACCTGCAGGTCTGCGGGTGCTAAACGTCATTTCGTATTACGACCATTCATTATGTCGTTGATTTCCAGTCGATAGCATGGTACAATTTATCACATTATGCCTTAATATAAATCCGGTTTAAGGTAGTAGTATTTAGTACAGCAGTAGTCTTATTATACAAAGCTACAGTACTACAATGATTTATCCATTACATATTTTAGTGATAATCTCACTTAAAGCATTAGTGTACAAACTATATTTTTAACAAATGATAGTTATACTTGGGTAATTACATACTTTTACAACAGACAAGTTTACAAAACAGTTTAGCCTTGGTAGAAGGTTACTTTTATAGAAAATATAGGATTTTCTGAGAGATTCAAACTTTTACAAACACTTTCAAACATTTGCTTACATTTTACAAACTTATACATTGAGACAGGTTCAAACGTTTTTACAAGAAACATTGACACTAAAATACTTATGAACTCACCAGCTTAATGCTGATAAACTCTTTCAAAATAACTTGTATTCTCAGGTCATCAGTAGATAGGTACCGAGGCCAGCTTTTGAGAAGATGGAGTGCATTCAAGACTCATCTCATATTATTTTGTGTTTCATTATTTTTGGTGTCTATAACTGTACAGAACACACTTGTATTGAAATTATATATTTAATGCAATAGATGATGTTGTTTGCTTATTTACATTTACTGTGTTGTGATACTATACATGACGTCCTCCGCCCCAGAACGTTTCCGCCGTTCTTGGTTTTGGGGTGTGACAGATTGGTATCAGAGCATTGTTTATAGTGAATCAAGTATATCAACCCATAAAAGATATACTAATCTATAAACCCAAAAGGGACTAAAACACTCTGACCAAGAGTCTATACTTTAAATAATAAAATATTTAATTAAGTATACTAGTCTGCATTCATACTAAAATCAGTGTCACAATGACAAGAACAAAAGTATTACGATTGTTGAATATCACCAGTGAGCTCGGGGATGTATGGTCAGTCCTGGGAATGGCATAGCCTGATCAACTATGCTGGTCCTAGGAGTGATTAGAATATGCCCTAGAATGGTTGTGATATGTTAACAAGTCTAAAAACTTACCAACAATACCACAAGAAGATCAGTAGAACTTAACCTTAAAATACTATAGGAGTATTTTGTGCTATTAGTTACACGTATACTATATTCTTATACCTCTCTTCTCGCGTAGATCTAAATGGCTGGATTCCATCATGGCGACCCGTACTTTCCCAATGAAGGAGATGCCGGATGGATCGATGAAGGGCCTGAAGATGAGCATCCAATCCCTTTGGATGATCACCTCGCAGAAGGCTTTTCAGATGGATCTGACTCCGAGCCTGAAGTCAACAACCTACCGCTTGTAGGTCAAGCCCTGAACAACAACCCTCGGCCAGCGTTTCCAGGTCCTACTCCCATGTGGGCAAACAATCTGAATCGCTGGAGTGATGAGCAGGGTCAGCCCTTACCATACTTTGGGGACCGAACCTTTTACATCATCAGCGATGGTGGCTCTGCTGACAGAGCTCTGCCGGTGATCATCCGCAGAATAGCTCGTAATGTCGAGCAAGGCCGAGCAGCCATCGACCGGGTCATGGAGATTGATGCCAATTCAGGCGTCAATACAGTCCGCATTCGCCATCTCGAAGAAGACATAGAACGGACCCGGAGAACCAACGAAACTCTGCAGCAACAGCTGGCTGCCTCCCGTGCTGAAGTCTTAGAACTTCGAGCTCGTCGGAGAGCTCAGGACCGACACCTTCAAGAGGTGTTTCGTCGAATGTCCGACCTCAGGGATCGCCCGAGGAATTCCCATCGCCATTAGATGATGTCTAGTACATCTCTGTCTTTTGATTTAGGGATAGCCTTGAACTTATGTGCTCTAAGTAGCACTTGTCTGTAAAATATTCCTAACTTTCGATACTCTAATTAGGAATTTAGGACTGTCAGTATTGTCCTTATGGTATGATGTAAGACCTACTGTTAGGTCGATTTTCCTTGAACTTATTACATCAGTAATACCCGTACTATTGAAATCTATTGTGTGGGAAAAATTTGTACACTTGTGTATTCCTACTAATATTTCTTATTGTGATTTCTAATACTCATTCAACTGTTGGGCTATGGGTAATTAGTCCATGGGTCACTCTCACATTGCTTACAGATTGATTCTTATCATCCTTCTTGTTTTTATAAACTTATAGCTGAAGGATGCCTCCTCGCAAGTCTCCCAGAAATAGGAATAATCCTGTACCTCCACCGCCTCCACCACCTGCAGTCATCGATACTGCAGCTCTGAATGCTGCCGTAGCAGCAGCAGTGGCAACTGCCATGGCTCAGTATCACTCGTTTGATGCTAAAAGAGGTGGAACCCCTGTTGAATCTATCCCAGTTGAAATCCCTGTGCGCTCGAGAGAGTGCTCCTACAAGGATTTCACAAACTGCAAGCCGAAGCCTTTCTATGGCACCGGCGGAGTCATTGCTCTCTCGCAATGGTTTGTGAAGACTGAGTCAGTCTTCGAAATATGTTCGTGCCCTGCAGCATTCAAGGTGAAATATGCCGCATGCACCCTCGAGGATAAAGCCCTAACGTGGTGGAACGGCCACGTCAAAGCCCTAACTCTCGTCGTGGCTAACGACATGGGCTGGGCAACGATGAAGGACCTCATGACTGAGGAGTACTGCCCTAGGGGCGAAGTCCAGAAGTTGGAACATGAACTCTGGAATCTGACAATGAAGGGCACCAACGTGATCGCTTACACTGCCCGCTTTAGCGAACTGGTGGCCCTATGCCCCAACATGGTTCCCACTGAGGGGAAAAAGATTGAGCGGTATATATGGGGGCTAGTGCCTCCGTACCAGGGGAATGTCTTAGCATCCAACCCTGCTACTTTCGACAGTGCCAAGCGATTGGCACAAAGACTTATTGACCATGGAGTCAAGACCCCTGCAACAACAACCACCCTAGCCATCCCGGAACCCTCTAAACCCGCTGGCAACAAGCGGAAGTTCTGGGACGAGAAGAAGAAGCAACGTGCTTCAAAGAAACAGCAAATCGTAGCAGTACATGCTGCGGTAGCCCCTAGTATACTTACTTAAATATTTTAATATTTAAAGTATAGACTCTTGGTCAGAGTGTTTTAATCCCAATGGGTTTATAGTTAGTATATCTTTTATGGGTTGATATACTCAATTCACTATAAACAATGCTCTGATACCAATCTGTCACACCCCAAAACCAAGAACGGCGGAAACATGCTGGGGTGGAGGACGTCATGTAAAGTATCACAACACAGTATAACAGTAAATAAGCAAACAACATCATCCATTGCATTAAATATATATTATTTTAATACAAGTGTGTTCAGTATAGTTATAGACACCAAAAAGTAAATCAAAATAAAAAGATGATTCTTGGATGCGCTCCATCTTCTCAAAAGCTGGCCTCGGTACCTGTCTATTAGTGACCTGAGAATACAAGTTATTTTGAAAGAGTTTATCAGCATTAAGCTGGTGAGTTGATAAGTATTTTAGTCTCAGTGTTTGTATCAAAACGTTTGAACATAGTTTTAAACATGAGTTTGTAAAACATTGGTGATAAAAGTATGTGAATGTTTGTAAAAGTTTGAATCTCTTAGAAAAACCTATATTTTCTATTAATAGTAGCCTACTACCAAGGCTTAACTCTGTTGTATGTTCATGTACTGTAAAAGTTTGTAATTTTCCAAGTGTAACTATCATTTAATCAAATATAGTTTGTACATAAGCGTTTAAGTGAAATAATCTCTAAATATATGTAAAGGGTAAATTATTGTAGTACTATAGTGTTGTATTATAGGAACTACTGCTGTACTAACTACCTTAAACCGAATTTATATTAAGGCATCATGTGATTAATTGTACCATACTATCGACTAATATTAACGACAAGGGTAAGGTCGTAAAAATAGAAATGACGTTTGGCACCCGCAGACCTGCAGGTCCGGCCGTAGCTACCAGCAAGGTGTAGGGTAGTCAATCCAGTATAGATCTATACGCAAACTCACACTCTCCCTCCAAGAGAATTCTGGCTACAACTCAGGCCATGACAATTAAGGCATGCTCCGATACAGTGGATCACAATTTGTTAACGTATTCATGTATATGTAATGTAATGTTTCTCTTTCTAGTATCGTTGTATATGTTCTCTTTCTAGTATAGTTGTATATGTTCTTCTTCTAGTATAGTTGTATATGTTCTCCTTCTAGTATAGTTGTATATGTTCTCCTTCTAGTATAGTTGTATATGTTCTCAAAGTAATAAGTATTGATCCTGTGCTACCCCAATGGTAGCTTATTAATGATGTAATCTAGTACGCATGAATATGGAAGCACTTTTATGTCTATATATGTACACATGATATATAATCAATATTGAAACAGCCTTCGGACGACTACCCGATATCCCACCGGACCACATCCAAATCGAGGAAAAGGAAACAGCGCGGACGGCCTTCCTAAGCCTTTTAAACATTGCTTACATAACAATACATATATGGGCATGCAATTTATAATAATTGTAACAAAGTTTAAGTAACAGTATTTGATAAGTACAAGAGTTTGTAAAGCAGTTTGAAGTGAAACAGTTTGAACGGTAATAAAATCATTGGACTAGGGCTACAAAACACCTCCTTTGAGGAGTTTACGGCCTCATGGCATTTTCCTTTTGGGTTTACTACCGTAAACCCTCATGGGGAAGGATATTGCCATGTTTTCAAGTCCTTAACACCATTAGATAAGTGTATGTGCTAGTTTCTAAGCCTAAGGAAAGCAAATGACCAACTTTATCATACTTTACGGTGTTTACGGTTTTTGGGAGATCCCTAGACCGTAAACACCTATAATTGTGGGTTTTTGATGTTTTTCAAGGCTTAGACACATCAAAGGAAGGTTTAATCAATTCAAGGAAGGCTAAAACATCAAACTAGAGCTTAGATAAGGACTTAAGCACACTTTGGTTCTCTTTATGGTGTTTACGGCCCAAGTATCTCCTTGGACCGTGAACACCTCTAGCCTGGTGTTCTTGACACATTTTCTTGATGTTTAAATGTAATACTAGCTTACAATCACTCAAGGATGGAAGTACTTACTATAATGAAGCTTGATTTGAGCTAAAAGGCCAAGAACACTTAGTGTGTCTTCTTGGTGTTTTGGAAAATTTAGACATAATACCTAAATGATTAGATGAATAGATGTACAAACACTAGGTTAAGTGTTTTACTAACTTGAAATGGTTAGAACACTTACAAGATTGAATATTTGGAATTAAATCTTGGATGATACATGAAAGAGTTTTTGGAGTTTACTCTTTTGACTATTTGGGGAGTAAACACAATAACTAGACTTTTGGGGAGTAAACTCATACATAGGCATGAGTTCACGGTTTTGGGTGATTCCTAAACGCAAAACATAAAAGTTTGGTCGGGAGTTTCTAATACGCGTAGTGTTTGCGGTTTTTAAAATTCAAAACCCGAGACGACACTTTCTAACACCCGTTCGTTTAGAAATAATATTAAAATAATCAAACGAACTTTATATTTCTTAAAAACGAGAAATAATGTCATTAACTTATGACATGAAGTGGTTGACTTTTAGGGTTTGACCAAATGAAAATTTCGGGTTGTCACATTTGGCATTGTGTCTTGAAATGTTTTGACAAAATTTGTAACCGCCCCAGCAATTATATCAACCTTCTCCTGAATTGTATTGTACTGAGAATTCATATTCTCAATCTCCTGAGATACTTCCTTCTTTAATTCTTCCAACTTCAGGTTAACATCCTCTCGAACCTTTTTGACATCTTATATGAAGAGAATATGACATTCCTTCACAACAGCCTTCAAATCTTTTAAGGCCCCTTCAAAATTTCCTTCCTGAGTCTTGATATGAATCTCACTATTTTGATCAGACAAATCTATCTTTTCATGAAGTCTTCTTTCAGCTGCCTTGATCGTTAACTCAACTTCAAGACCCGAAACTGAATGTTTTACTCCTTAATCAGCTTGTGATTGAAGAAGTGAATTTAGTTTCCTGTTCAAAATTTTAAATTGTTTTCCTGACATTAACATATGATCAGGAATCTCCTCCTCTTCCGAATCAAATTGCAAATCTTCGAAAGTGCCTCCAAAACCTCCTCCTTCGGTTTCATCATCAGAATGAGGTTTGGGTGTGTCAATGGATTGTGAACGAAAAAGAGTAGTAATGGGTTGTTGAAGAATAGTCTCAAACAATGGAGATGAAGTAAAAGTTGAGAATGGTGGTGGTAGTGAAACAAATGGAGTGGAAATGATAGGTGGTAGTGAAGAAGAAAGAACAATCGGTTGTGGAACGTCAACACTCATTGTAACATTTCCTCCCGTATCAGATACGTTAGCAGTGATGTTAGAAATAGGAACGTTCTCAGTAACTGATTTGGTAACCACTATTTCGAGTGGAATGGTTAAAGTAAGAGAAATAGTTGAGACATGCGAAATTGAAGAAACAATAGGTAAAGAAGTTACCATAGGAGACGTTGACGCAATAGGAGTATCAGGCACAACTTCATTGTCAGAAGAATCTTCTCTGATGATAAGCATTCGTTTGTACCTTTTTTCTGTGATGTGCTTCGCAACATCATGAGCACGCCTTTTCTTGGATAACGGTGAAATAGGAGCAGGGATTTCACGAACTACTACTCCTTTGCTGCTAAGCTGAGTCTTACAAACCATGGGAGAATCATCAGACAAATTTCGTTTAGATGATTTCCTGTGAATTCGTTTAAGAATTCTAGATTTTGATGGACCAACCTCTTTCGAAGGCTGATCATCACCCTCAACATTCATTGTATCACCACCTTCAACATTCTTAGGTGAGGATTTCGACTTTGTAGTTTTCTCATGATCCCCAACAGACTTCTTTTTCTTGGATGGCTTGGAAAAACTAGATTCGAAATCAAGTAACACCTTAATTTCAACATTAGGGTTTACGGTCTGCAAATACTTAACAAGAATCTTGTGCGTTGAATTCACCTTCTTTGGCATGGCATCTGGAATTCCTGCTACACTTGTAAAAATTTGCTCATTGTCTTTAATATTCTTTGGAAATTGATACTTTGTAAATTCAACAATTTCTTCTCCCTGAGGAACTTGAATTCCTTCTTTCTCATACACCTACTCCAAAATCAGACTCCAGTATCTAGCACAAGAAATTCCCTTAGCTACACTTGTGCTTGTCAAAATTTTCGTAAATTCGTTCCACAACTGAGTGTTGGGTCATAATTATCGGTTTATACTTTGCTTTTCTAGGAAAATATATTTTTATGTAATGTTTGTATGTGTTTGCGGTTTGTGTGTACGGCCGTACACAGGGTGTGCGGCTGTACACATGTGTATGGCTGGAGGTCCATATAAATAGAGGAGTGCATGTGGGAGTGTACGGTTAGAAGAAGAGAGCATCTTGTAGAGGTAAGAAGGCTAGAGAAGAGAGAGAAAGCTAAAGAGAAGAAGCGTGTGTGATAGAGAATCTATTGTAAGGAGCATCATTCATATTGAATACATCATTAGATTCTTCATCTTCTTCTTCTCCTTCTCTTTTATATGATCTGACATCATCCAATTGATTGGGATTCCGCACCATCAATTGGATCTGATTGATACACAAGCAGTTTTGGGGACTTACAATTGGTATCAAAGCATGGTTGTATCAATCAATTTTGTCAAATCTGGAGCTTATTTGATCTGATTTTGAAAACAGAATAGCGTTTTCGGATAGATCTCGCAAAAATAAGGGGGGTTTCTTCTTTGCATTTTTCATAAAAACGAGTTTTTGATCGAGTTCTGGAGCAAAAAGGGGTGAAAAACGTCGTTTTTTTTTCGCAAATCTGTTGAAGGAGTGCGGCCACTTGAAGGTGTACGGCTCAGTAGCCTTCGTGTGCGGCCTCGGTGTGTGTGGCTCAGCGGCCTCGGTGTGCGGCTCGAACATGTGCGGTTCGGATGTGTGTGGTCTCGGTGTGCGCTCTCGTGTACGGTCCAGCACCTTCGCTTCGTTCTCGCATCTGCTTCCTCGCTTCGCAGCTCTAGTCTTTGCAGCATCCCTTTCATAAAAAAAATCGACGCGTTTTGAGGTTGCCAGGGATCGATACTGGGGCCTTAAACTGTTCAACCAAAAACCTTACCAACTCGACTTGCACACCCTTTGTTTCATCCCTTCGAAACATAAATCATAACTAGTCATTCTCGGTTTATAATTTCGCAAATTGACAATTTCAACCCAAAAATCAATTTTCCTTATTTCTAAATTCTATTTCAACCCAATTTTTTTTGTTATTAATTTTTTATTTTATTTTTATCTTTGACCTTAAATTTTTGACATTGACTTTTAAAATTTGACCTTTGACTTTCTCGTTTGACTTTTAAATTTTCAAATTTAGCTTTTCGGTTTGACTTTTCAAGTTTGACTTTTGAGTTTGGCTTTTTAAATTTGACTTTTAAGGTTGACTTTCTCGGTTTTTAAGTCAAAGAGCAATTAAAAATATTAATAAAAAATTTTAAAAATAATAAAAAAAATAAATAAATAAAAAAAAAGGAAAATGAGTTCCACATCAATTCCGGTAAATGAAGTTTCATGTACTCCATCTTGTAAAGCTACGATTAAATTTCTTCTTGAACAAATTGATTTGTTAAAAAAGGAAAATGAGGACCTCAAATACGAAGGCTATACTCTTAGGAAAGGACAGAAACCATTAAAAGCTCAATTAGAAACCAAAATCAAGGATTTTCGAAAACTCCAAGAAGATTACAGCAACAAGTGTGAAAATTATGATCACATTAAGAAAAAACTTGCTGCTGTAACTGAAGAACTTGACGCTTTGAAAATAAAGTGTGGAAAAACAGATGTTAGTTTCAAAAATTACACTGCGTCAAGTAAGACAGTCGAGTCCTTATTTGAAAATCAATTGAAATTCAAAGATAATCAAAACAAGGGTTTAGGGTATGATTGTGTTCCTCCACCTTTCAATCACAACTATAACCCACCCCTTGAGACCAATAAGGAAGAAATGCCTGCTCAGTATGGCCAAAACCCTGCTCTAGCTTCAATTAAGACTGAACAATCAGGGCCAACTGAGGATGTTGAGATGAACGATACTAATGATTCTACTTCTTGTGCAGGTAAAGTAGCAGAAGATGAGAACAAGGAGAAAACTGTTGAACAGTCCAATGACTCCTTGAACTCTGAATCTGTTGCTTCGAACTCATTTACTTCTGATCAACCTGCTGTTGGTAAATACAGGCCACCAAATCAAGTGAAACAACCGACTTGCTGCAAATGTGCATGTGAGAATAATCAGAAACGAGGCAAGGACACGCCACCAGGGGCAATAAGAAACAAATTCCCAGTGAAGAAAAACACATGCTTTTACTGTGGAACACCTGGACACATTGCCAGAAATTGTACTAATCGAGCATACGTTCCCTACTATGCACAAGGGTGGCAGAACATGCCAAGAGGGAGATACTTCAAAAGAAGCCCCTCAAGGTCATGTTCAGACAATGGCGACTGGAATGCCACGAAGGGCAAGAGTTCAACTCCCAAGGCCAAGAAATCAAATCCCAAGGTCAAGAAGGGAAAGTCGGCCATGAAGTCAAAATCAAAGTCATCTCAACGGCCGACATCAAGTTCAAAAGCATGTACTGAGCCACCCATCAGATCAAAAAAGAAATGGGTTAAAACCAACTACAAATGGGTTCCAAAGGCTCACTCTTCCAAATCTTCTAACGATTCTAATATTTCTACATCTTCAGTTTGTGATAAGCAGGATATGTCATGCGAGAGAGTACCAGGCAAGGATGAAAAAGGTCAACCCAATTTCAAAATGAATTGGGTTCCAAAGACCAACTGATCCCACTCTGTGCTGGAGCAGCTATGGAGGCATATCATCAGACTTCGGTTTGTTGATAGTGGTTGCTCTAGGCATATGATAAGAGTCATTTCTCAACTGTACAACACTCAGAATTTTGTTTGAGAGTATGTGTCCTTTGCGGGAAGGGAAGAAAGGAAGGGATCACATGGGGTCTGTGCTTAATGACATGAAGAATTTTCGGATCTGTTCTGAGATTACGCGTGTTGTTCTCAGACCTTCTGGATGCAAATTCAATCGGTGACTTACGGTTTGTGTTACACCCCAAAACCGATAACGGCGGAATACGTTATGGGGTGGAGGACATCATGTACAATATCATAACAATTGCATATTAGTAAAAACAAGAGACAACAACCATTTCATTTACATAGTGAGTTTAATTACAAGGGTGTTCTGTAAAGTTTCAAGAGACACCAAAAGTATATCAAAAATAAGAGAGGGGTCTTGTATGCTCCATCTTCTCCAAAAGGATGCACTTGTACCTGTCTATCTTTGACCTGAGGATACAAGTTATGTTGAAAACGAGTATCAGCATAAAGCTGGTGAGTTCATAAGAATTTGGTGTCGTTGTTGTACAAATGTGTTTTGCAAACTTATAGTATAAAATCTGAAATTTATGTTTACAAGTAGTAGAAATCCCTAGAAAATCCTATATTTTCCAGAAAAGTACAATTTAATATAATTCCTTTGAGTCGTGTGTAAGTATTATCATTGAAAACCTTCAGTTGCAAAAGTATGGTATTAAATCCCAGGTAGGTAACGTAGAAGAAGAGCAGTTACGCCTGTTGAAAGTAGTAGCGGTGCAAACTTCCATTGGTAATAGATACGTATTTACTTCGGGATGTTAGCTTAAACTTTAGTCTTAGTGTATATGTTTGAATATAGGTTTAACCCTTCATATGACCAATTTTATAGTAGCAGAGAACCCGATGACCTTCCCGGTCATACGTAGTGTAGTGAAGTAGTGCCATGTCACACCCCGAAAACCAAAGGCGGAAACGTTCCCGGGGTTGACTCCATGTTGTGTATCAAATCCAATGTACATAGTAATCACAGTAAACAACCATTACATTACATATATCTATGAAAGTTTACATTTGGTTCAAAAGTAAATTGTACAAAAGTTATACATATATCATATGAACAAAAGAGACGAGTCTTCGCAGCACTCCATCTTCACCAAAAGGTATCGCCGGGTACCTGTCTAACTTGGACCTGAGAATACAAGCGGTTTGAAAATCAGCATAAAGCTGGTGAGTTCATAAGCGGTTTTGTTTTGTGAAAATGTATCGATTTCCTTTAGTTTTCTGAAAAGATTTGATATCCAAGAAAATCCCATATTTTCTTATGTAAAGTAGTTAAGTTATCTTTCGTTACAGTTCTGTTATAGATATAAGTTAACCCCAGGAAAATCCCATATTTTCCTAATTGTAAGATTGATTTGATAATACATAGTATGGTTTAATACACAAAACTATAATTTAGATGAACTGTAAATAGAAAGTATTTTGAAAACCTTGGGACTACATCCCGAACCAATTAGTATTTGAAAACCTTGGCACTACATCCCGAACCAGTTATAAGATAATTCGATAAAGATCATGGGATCACTATCCCGAAAGTAGATATAAGATAGCTTGATAAACCATGGGATCACTATCCCGAAACTAGATAATAGTTTGATAAAATCATGGGATTATCATCCCGTATAAGATTTAGTTTTAAATCCATGGGATTTCCATCCCGAACGAAATATAGACACAAGATCATGGGATTATCATCCCGAACAAGATATAGATTCTAAAAAGATTCTAGCTGTGAATAAGTTTATATTAATACGTATTGTGAGTCGGGTAACCATGCTGATATGACAACGAGACCTCCTTGACGTTAGTCAGACGTCGAATGATATCCAGAATTTGTCACCCCAGGCGTGCCCGCCTAACTGTAGCTAGCAGTTAAGGTGTGGGATTGTCAATCCCGAATAGATCTATTCACAAACTCTTCGCTCTCCCTCCAGGAGACTCTGGTTACACTTCCGGAGAGGATTTACTTGATCATCCATAAAGGGTAGTGACTTTCTCACAAGCTAGTATTAAACTATTCACAGGATTCTCATACGATACTAACATACAAAGATTTCAAGACTTGATACAGTTGAAAAATAGATACATACAATGAAACTATCTGGCAAAACATTTGAATGATATAGAGATAAACTGAATCAGACATAGTTTATCTAATAACCTAATACAAATATCAGTACATGGTATAAAGAGAAACATAGAACCCCAAATTATTCCCATAATAATTTGATTAGTTTGGTTATTTTCTTAAGTAAAATCCATTTAGTTGTAATTGATAAATCATTCCTTATGCTCAACATAATACATAAGGAGTAAAAGAGTTTATAAGATTGCCAGATATTATCTGAAACACATCAATGTTACGATTTGAAAACAGTTTTGGTTTGCTTGTATTCCCCCCCTGAAAACAGTTAAAAACAGTGAAAAAGGCGTAGGGGTATGAACTCACCAGCTTTATGCTGATTTTCAAACCGCTTGTATTCTCAGGTCCAAGTTAGACAGGTACCCGGCGATACCTTTTGGTGAAGATGGAGTGCTGCGAAGACTCGTCTCTTTTGTTCATATGATATATGTATAACTTTTGTACAATTTACTTTTGAACCAAATGTAAACTTTCATATATATATATATATATATATATATATATATATATATATATATATATATATATATATATATATATATATATATATATATATATATATGTAATGTAATGGTTGTTTACTGTGATTACTATGTACATTGGATTTGATACACAACATGGAGTCAACCCCGGGAACGTTTCCGCCTTTGGTTTTCGGGGTGTGACAGATTGGTATCAGAGCCCTTGTTTATAGTGAACAGAGTATACCAAACCTTACATGGTATAAAACTATAAACATTAAGGGGCCTAAGTGCTCTGAACTAAAAGTATCCTACAAGATATAAGTATTTTCAAAATTATTTAAGTATGCCGAGCCGTCGAAATCCGTAACTACAAGTAGAACAAAACATAAGTAAATGGGTGTTGTACACTGCGGTTAAACCTGGGCAGTTATGTAGTCGTGTCTAGGGTCAATATAGCCTGGCCAACTATATTCATTCAAGACACGGCCAACATGTGCTTGGGAGTGACTGTGGCATGCGGCATACCTAAAACTTACCCAATATCCCAAACAATAAATCGTCGCTGCAGCGAACCATGAAATACTATGGGAGTATTTCTCGAGCCGATCCTTTGTAGAAAAACCTCGTATACGCGTTATTCCTTAACCATTCCTTTAGCGATAAAATGTTCTATCTTGGTAACTCCTTTCTGCTTTATCGCTTAGTATGATGCTATATTTGCCTTGATGAGATATCTTCTGTCCCATATCTCTTGATTCAATTCAGAGGACTTATGATCCTCTCTTTCCTGATCTTGTTAGATCACGATGCCTCCAAGAAAGAGACCCAGCTCAACGAACAACAACAATCCTCCTTTTCAACTTGATCTTGCATCACTTCAGACAGTTCTGACTGCTGCAATGGTAGCAGCCATGTCGCAAATGAACTCTAGAAATTCAGGAGGTGATCCCCAACACCAAAACCCAGAAGATAGCCAGGGACACCAAAAAGGGGGTTCCTATAAAGACTTCATGAACGCAAAACCGACATTCTTCGATGGCACAGGGGGTGTCATTGCCTTAACCCGATGGTTCGAGAGAATCGAATCAATCTTTGAAATATGTGGCTGTTAGGAGTCTGATAGAGTCAAGTTTGCCGCCTGTACCTTCCTAGACAAAGCCCTGACTTGGTGGAATAGCCGAGTCAAATCCTTAACTTTACCTGTAGCCAATACTATGGGTTGGGAAGCTATGAAGGAGCTTCTTCTCGCAGAATATTGCCCTCGGGGCGAACTTCAGAAACTAGAACATGAACTATGGAACCTTAAGATGAAGGGTTCTGACATAGCTGCTTATACCTCAAGATTTGATGATCTGGCGTTACTTTGTCCGGGAATGGTCACCCCGAAAAGTAAAAAGATAGAGAGGTTCATCTGGGGGTTGACCCAGCCAACAAAGGGGAATGTCTTGGCTGCGAAGCCAGACACATATGACAGTGCTAAGTGTCTTGCGAAAATCCTGATAGATCACGAAGACAACTCTGATGAAGAAGCTACTACCCCCGAGCCAGTCGCCAGTGGAGGCGGAAGCAAAAAGAAATCCTTGAACAAACGGAAGGCCCAGAGTACGCAAGGGTCTTCTAAGAAACAGCAAACGGTAGCAGTCCATGCTGCTACTGCCCCTGTTGCTGTCTCAGCTGTAGGTTCCACAGCCCAAACTCCCGCCAGTGGATACACTGGTACCCTTCCTTGGTGTGGTAAGTGCAACTACCACCACCGCATTCCTGGACCATGTCGCGAAAGGATCTGCGACAACTGTGGCAATAAGGGCCATCTTGCGCGAACCTGCAGAAAACCAGCCAAACCAACGAACCAATCATCCGGAGCGGGAATCAGTCTGGCCTGCTATAATTGTGGTGAAGCTGGGCACTTCAAAAGGAATTGTCCCAAAACAGCTACAACCACAGATCCCTCTGCTGCCGCAGGTATATCTCCCTTTGATAATTCTTATGCTTGCAACTCTTTTCGATTTTGGGTGCAAAAAGGGAAATCTGTTATCTATCTATTTGAACGTTTTCTAAACTCAATCCTTCGTATGTAATCGAGACGTGTACCGTCGAGACGACTAACTAGTGAGATAGAGAACACTAACTTCGTACGTATAGATTGAATCCTCGGTCCGGAGGACTATTCTATTCCATTCGATTTATAAAGGGGGAAACTTTCCATGAAAATACTTGATTCCATGTTTAACCAGAAATGACCGAGTCTCATTCATGTTGTTATCTTTGCTTTCGAAGGGGTCGCTCGCCTAGATTTCTTTCTCGACCCGGTTCTCGTGATCTTCGGCATCAAACTTCCATATCATTCTATGCTTTAGAACTCAAACGTTTTCCCAATGTGAATTACCACGCATCCCTCGTTTCTGTGATTATTGAGAAACGGGAAGTTAGCAACTATTCCCTCTAAATGTCTATCCCGAAGGACTCCCGGAAGTTTCTTTCGAGCATCCAGTTTAGTCTCACATCAAACCTTTTGAGATCTTCGTAGAGATCGATTCAGCAGCTTTCAGGTTTCGGAAGCCCTTAGAGCTTGGTAATATCTATCTAGACCATCACGTCTCGAATCCTTAGAAACGTCTGCCCAACGAAACCCTGGTGATTCCTTTGAGGAAACCGAAGTCGTTCAGGGTTGGAACTTCCATGAGAAAGCAGATTGATATCGTAGATTGAGAGAGAGTCAAGAAGCGAAACCAAGACATGTCCCGATAATGAGAATTCATTAGAACACTTAATAGAGCCCTGATTCCACTTGAGAAAGTGAAGATCCGAGACAACAAATCCATTCGTGTTTCTTTCCAATCCATGACCTGTATCTTATTCTTTGAATTTCGGGACGAAATTCCCTCTAACGGGGGGATAATGTAACAACCCGAAGTTGTTCATCGCCGAAAACCCATTCTACCCGTAAAACTCGTCGGAGATCGAAATGTCCCGTTATCATTTTTGGGCTTAGTTATCTAAAATTATATATTTATTTTCATTCAATGAGGGTCCAAACCATTTAGGAACTCATGAATTTAGCCCAAAACATTTATTTCATAAGTTTTAGAAATATCCTCGTCGGGTGACGAAAACTCAATCGGGTGCGACCCAAAGCATCGTTTAAGGCCGGTATCGGGTAGAATTCCACCGTGTCCAAGTTTTGGGGACTATATAAACATGTTTAAGCACTCATTTGAAGCTTTTTCCTTCTCTCTCTACTCTCTCTCTCTAACCTCTCTCCTAAATCTAAGGATTAAGTGTCCAAAACTCAAATTTAAGACTTCAAATCCTTAAGGTACCTTCCTAGCCTTAATCTATAGCATGTTTAGCTTCCAAATTAGACACTTAATCATAAAATTGGACATTATATGTGAGTTTACGGCCCAGGAGGCAGCCTAGGCCGTAAACACCATTTTGAAGGGTTTTTAGCCCTTAAACTCCTTCCTAGACTCAAATGGACTTTAGATATGGCTAAGGGACTTCAAGATATGGACTTAGAACACCTAAAACTATAATTTTGTGGACTTTGAAGGAGTTTACGGCCAAGGCATAAGCTTGGGCCGTAAACTCATGAAAATGGTGTTTTTCATGCCTTTAAACCCTTCCAAAACACCTCTATGGCTTAGATATGAATTATAGGACTTTGATTCTTGCATTTGGACACTTGAAACATTAATTTTGAGGGACTTAGATGATTTTACGGCGAAGGAGAGTTCTTGGGCCGTAAACTCCACAAAACTTGGCATAAATCTCATTCTAAGGTGTTAGAAAGCCATCCAACACCACCAAAAGCCTTGGAATAAATCAAGGGACCAACCAAAAATACTTTGAGGGCCTAAAACACAACATTTATGGGGTTTCTAAGGGTTTACAGCCAAGACATGTTCTTGGGCCGTAAACTCCAAAATTTTTGGTGTTAGAATGCAAACTACACACCCCTAAGGCCCTTAGATGAATTTTAGAAGTCCTTTCATGCATGTTCTAGACCTTGAAACACCTTGGAACACCACCCACAAGAGTTTACGGCCATGAAGGGGGTTTCATGGGCCGTAAACTCCACAAATCCCCCAAAAATCCCATGCAAACTCATGTTAGGCCTTGGATTAATTTTACCAATCACATGTGATTTGTTCTAGCACCATTTAGCATCATTTTCATAAGGATTAAGGAGTTTACGGCCAGGAGCCTATGCTAGGCCGTAAACTCCCATAAATTAATCATTTTGGTGATTTTAATCCATTCCATGCATTTAGAACAAACCCTAGAATCATTTCCCATGTCCATATAAGCCATTTAAGCCATTTAAACACCCAAAACCACACCCACATGAGTTTACGGCCGTAAACTCATGTATGTGTGTGTTTTGTGGTTGTAAACTCATTTAAAAGTTTACTCATGGGGAGTAAACTCAAGTCCCAAGTTCCTAGTGTCATTTCCCATCCCTAAACGCCACCCGGGCCCCTCCAAACACTTGTATCGGAGTGTTTTCGCGACCTGAAGCAATTGTCCCTATCCAACAATTAATCTAAGTCCTAATTAGATACAAATGTGTATCTTTACATATTAATTAGGAATCTCGTGTATTTGCAAGCCCCGGATCAACTCTTAGCATCCAAATCGTCCTACTTCTCGTCCGGTGAGTTCATACCCCTACGCCTTTTTCACTGTTTTTAACTGTTTTCAGGGGGGGAATACAAGCAAACCAAAACTGTTTTCAAATCATAACATTTATGTGTTTCAGATAATATCTGGCAATCTTATAAACTCCTTTACTCCTTATGTATTATGTTGAGCATAAGGAATGATTTATCAATTACAACTAAATGGATTTTAGTTAAGAAAATAACCAAACTAATCAAATTATTATGGGAATAATTTGGGGTTCTATGTTTCTCTTTATACCATGTACTGATATCTGTATTAGGTTATTAGATAAACTATGTCTGATTCAGTTTATCTCTATATCATTCAAATGTTTTGCCAGATAGTTTCATTGTATGTATCTATTTTTCAACTGTATCAAGTCTTGAAATCTTTGTATGTTAGTATCGTATGAGAATCCTGTGAATAGTTTAATACTAGCTTGTGAGAAAGTCACTACCCTTTATGGATGATCAAGTAAATCCTCTCCGGAAGTGTAACCAGAGTCTCCTGGAGGGAGAGCGAAGAGTTTGTGAATAGATCTATTCGGGATTGACAATCCCACACCTTAACTGCTAGCTACAGTTAGGCGGGCACGCCTGGGGTGACAAATTCTGGATATCATTCGACGTCTGACTAACGTCAAGGAGGTCTCGTTGTCATATCAGCATGGTTACCCGACTCACAATACGTATTAATATAAACTTATTCACAGCTAGAATCTGTTTAGAATCTATATCTTGTTCGGGATGATAATCCCATGATCTTGTGTCTATATTTCGTTCGGGATGGAAATCCCATGGATTTAAAACTAAATCTTATACGGGATGATAATCCCATGATTTTATCAAACTATTATCTAGTTTCGGGATAGTGATCCCATGGTTTATCAAGCTATCTTATATCTACTTTCGGGATAGTGATCCCATGATCTTTATCGAATTATCTTATAACTGGTTCGGGATGTAGTCCCAAGGTTTTCAAATACTAATTGGTTCGGGATGTAGTCCCAAGGTTTTCAAAATACTTTCTATTTACAATTCATCTAAATTATAGTTTTGTGTATTAAACCATACTATGTATTATCAAATCAATCTTACAATTAGGAAAATATGGGATTTTCCTGGGGTTAACTTATATCTATAACAGAACTGTAACGAAAGATAACTTAACTACTTTACATAAGAAAATATGGGATTTTCTTGGATATCAAATCTTTTCAGAAAACTAAAGGAAATCGATACATTTTCACAAAACAAAACCGCTTATGAACTCACCAGCTTTATGCTGATTTTCAAACCGCTTGTATTCTCAGGTCCAAGTTAGACAGGTACCCGGCGATACCTTTTGGTGAAGATGGAGTGCTGCGAAGACTCGTCTCTTTTGTTCATATGATATATGTATAACTTTTGTACAATTTACTTTTGAACCAAATGTAAACTTTCATATATATATGTAATGTAATGGTTGTTTACTGTGATTACTATGTACATTGGATTTGATACACAACATGGAGTCAACCCCGGGAACGTTTCCGCCTTTGGTTTTCGGGGTGTGACATGCCACCCCAGGCCTGGTCAGCTCGGACTGTAGTTAACAGTCGGATGTAGTAGTGTCTGCCTCGTATAGATCTATACGCATAGTGTTGCCTTCCTTCCGGAAAGCCCTAGTCACATGGTATAAGCGCAGTAGGGTGTCTTATAGAGAGATAGTGTGTTATACTCTGGATTAGCGTATTCTCTTGTATTATAGTGTAGTAATCTTTTGTATAGTTCATAGAGTGTTCTCTTATACGAGTATTAACTTGTAATCATAGTCATTACAGTGAGTATAATAGTAGTGGAGATAACGAGTAGTGGTCTTAGCTATACCTATTATAGCTAACTAGAGTGTATGATTTCATGCCTTTGAATAACAAAGGTATTGAGTATGATGTAGACTTTCATATCTAACACAAATACATGTGATATATAACTAAGAAATCAACGACAGTCGGACGGATAACCGATACCCTAAGACCACATCAAACAAGAACAGGAAATAAGGCGAGCTATCGGTCCTAAGTCCTTCAAGCCTTACTTATATAAATATATTAGTGTAGATATATATTTTAAAAAGAAAAGTAAATTTAAACACAGTTTTAAAAGCAATTTAATAACAATTTTATTTTAAAATGCATTTGACAATCAAGTAAGACAGTTTTATTGGAAGACAATTAAAGTGTAGAGAAATTCCTTTTTGATGATAATTGGTGAAGCACATATGATTCAGTAATCAATCTTGTAGCATTATACTTGTACCCCCCCCCCCCCCTAAAACATGTAAAAACAGTTGAAAAGGTTCGTTAAGGGGTATGAACTCACTGTTTAATGTACGGTTCGAGTATGCGATTTGTATAAGTGCTGAGTGTCAACAGATGCTCTGAACGCAAGTATTCCCTATTAATTATATGATGACACATATATAAGTTAGAGCCAAGGTGTTTCACAACTAAACATGATGGGAAATCCCTCCAAAGAGCTTGGAATTGCTAAGACTAAGTGTCCTATGTTCTGTACTCAATGATCTATGCAAGTTTAAGGCCAAATATAAGAATTAGGGTGTGTGTATGGCCATAAAGGTGAGTGTGAGGCTGGGGTATGTGGCCAGACTTGTGTCTGAGGCTTCACACTAGAGTGTGCGACCGTATAGGGTGTGTGTGCGGCCGTACACTCCTTGTTTGAGTCCCATGTGTCGATTGTGTGGCCTTACACCCACTTTGGAGGGTATTATGAGTGTGTGCGGCCACCTGATGAAGGTGTGCGGCCGCACAACTTCATAGGATGAAGAACATGAAGAAAATTATGAGTTTGAGGTTAAGATTCAAGTGTTTTACCTCTATGAAAAGCTAAATGATGATGTTCTTCACGTTTTGGAGGCCTTCTAGGTGTTCTTGGGTGGCTTTGTAGAGAGAGAAAGTATAGAGAGAGAAATGATGCAGCCAAAAGTGAATGGAAAGGGGGTCCTCCACTTTATATAAGGTTGAGTGTGAGGCTGGAGGGGTTTGCTGTTGGGTGTGCGGCTGGCTTGGCAGCACACACTAGTGTGCGGCCGCACACACCTCTCTTGGTGTGTTTGGCTGGATTTTGTGATGCAACACCCTTCCTAATCCTTCCTAAGGTCCATATCTATGATATATTAAGCCTAAAACACTAGCGCGGGCTCAATATACTATTAAAAGATGCTAAATTCAAGTGGATCATAGATATATGGATCGATTTGCTTAGTGCAAAAGTGTCGGGTTGTCACATCCTTCCTCCGTTAGGGGAATTTCGTCCCGAAATTATAGTTCAAGCAACTAAGCTATTACATATTAACTAAGAAAAAAGGTGAGGATATTTATGTTTCATAATTTGCCCAGGTTCTTCCACGAAGTTGAGGCTCTCGTTGATCTCGATTTCGTCGAGTGGGATTACAAGAGTCTCGCCGGATAGGCACTTTTTCAAGTTCGAGACGTGGAAGGTAGGATGTATGTTACTTAGCTCATGGGGTAGTTTGAGTTTGTAAGCTACGGGGCCGATTCTAGCGAGAATCTCAAAAGGCCCTATGTACCTTGGGTTCAGCTTTCCACGCTTTCCGAAGCGTATCGTGCCCTTCTAGGGTGAGACTTTCAAAAGGACTCGGTCTCCCACCTGGAATTCCAAAGGTTTTCTTCGTTTGACTGCGTAGCTTTTCTGTCGATCCCTGGCGGCTTTTAATCGTTCGTGAATCTGTACAATCTTCTCGGTCGTTTCTCGAATGATCTCCGGACCCGTGAGAGTGCTGTCAGGAACTCGTCCTTTAGCTAACTGAGTGTCACCCACCTCAGTCCAGCATAGAGGGGATCTGCACTTCCGACCATAGAGGGCTTTAAATGGAGCTGCCTTGATGCTCGTATGATAACATTGTTGTAGGAAAACTCCACCAGGGGTAAGTGTATATCCCATGCTTTACCAAAGTCAATCACACAGCCTCGCAGCATATCCTCTAAGGTTTGTATCGTTCTCTCACTTTGCCCGTCAGTCTGCAGGTGATAGGTTCTACTCATGTCCAACCTCGTCCCTAATGCTTTTTGCAGTGATTGCCAAAATCTTGAAGTAAACCTACTATCTCTATCCGAGATAATAGATTCAGGGAGACCATGCAGTCTTATTATCTCCTTAATGTATGTTCTTTTGAGTTTCTCCATCTTGTCTGTTTGTTTGATGGGTAGGAAGTGTGCGGACTTGGTCAATCTGTCGACGATGACCCATATAGTATCCAGACCATCCGTTGTCTTGGGTAACTTAGTTATGAAATCCATAGTGATCCGCTCCCACTTCCGTTCCGGTATTTTCGGTTGTTGGAGGAAACCTGATGGCTTCTGGTATTCGACTTTGACCTTTGCGCAAGTATGGCACTTACTCACGAAGGTAGCAATCTCTGCTTTCATGTTAGGCCACCAGTATGGCTTTTTTGTTGGATTAGGTGTCTAAGCCCATAACTATAATTGGTATGTACTTGAATTGATAGCAGCACAGTCCTTTTAGGTTGCCCTCAAACCTAGCAACCGGACAAGGAGATTATGAAAGGAGAGATATTAATTTATTATAAGATTAATAAACTAATATAAATGAATTTATTAATATGTTAAAAGATTAATATATTAATAAGAAATCATTTTGTTGAATTAATTGTTAGCCAGAAATTAATTAGAATTAATTTTGGGGTTAAAAGAATTAATCATAAAGTGCAGGGACTAGTTTGCAATTATGTAATAGTTTAGTGGAAGGCTCCAGAACATCCTTGGAAGGAGGTGGACGAAATCTATAGGGGAAACCCTAAGGATTTCGTCCAAGGGGGCTTGGATAAGGCCGTTGGCTTTGCTTAGGCCCTAAGCAAGGAGCATTAGGGTTTTCCTAAACCCTAGATCCCTCAACTATATAAGGAGCCTCCTGGTTCACATTTTGATCACTCTTTCTTTTGAAGAAACCCTAAGGGCCGAAATTTTTCATACGTCCTCTTCCCTCTCTCCTCTACTTTCCTTCTTGCTAGTTTGGGTGTGATTCCATTAGAGGCATTACACTTGTGGTGCTAAGCTTCCAAGAAGATCAAGGTCAAGATCAAGGGAATTATCAATTGTTTACTATAACAATTGAAAGGCATGTAATTACTAAACCTTAGTTTGTTAATTTCGAAATTACCCTCTCTCCTATAGGGTTTTTGTTTTGCAATTCAAAGTTGTATGTTCAATAGTTAAAACATAGATCCAAAGTAGGTTGCATGTGAACTTAGGAATTGTTTTCTAGTTTATTTGTTTTACCTAAAACCCATCAGTGGTATCAGAGCCATTGTTGTTTTAAATTGAATTGCTATAATAGTTGAATTGCAAATTAGGGTTTATAGCCATTAAACCCTAAAGGCCAAATTTTTCGATTTTAGGGTTTTGGTGCAAAGGGTTTTCGAAAACCCTAGCCTCCATGAACCCTAGTCGAAATTAGGGTTAGGGTTTCCAAAACCCTAGCCTCCTCCCCTTGTAATTTCGAAATATGTTCCCCCTTTTAAGGTTTCTTTGTTTTGGATAATAGTTGCCTTATTGGATAATTGAGATAAATAAGGAAATTATCCTATCCCCATATTTTTGAAATCTAGAACGGATATGGATTAGGATTAAGTTAATTGTTTAATTTAATTAGATAATCCTTAAAAGATTTAATAAATTAATTAAAAGTTAATTAATAGATAAATATTAAATCTAATTAATTGGTTTACTTAAATTTAAAATTTAATAGTTTAAATTTCGAAAAATTTATATAAACCCTTGGAGTTTTAAAATGTTTTAAAACACACCTTATATGTATATTATAATTAAAAGTTAAATATTATATGTGTATAAGAATATGGTCAGTCAAATCGCTAGTATGCCTCATTCACGAAGCTAATCTATAAGGGGGGTATAAGGAAACTGCCTATAAAATGGTAGTTGAATGGGTGTCCACTCTCACCCACCGCTTCCTTGATTAGTGGAGGGTCGTTAGCAGAACGGATTTGATAGGACAACTACATCTCATTAAAAGTATAATGTTATTAAAGAAAGTACTAGAACATTATTTTACATAATCCCAACTCTAGTTACTTTAGGAGAAATGTGAAAAGTATGCTAATCCATGAAATTGCACATTATGCTTTATTGGTCGTTAGTGGAGCGTGTGTGGTTAACTGGCACACTAAAAGGTACTAATAAAGAGTAGTAATGGGTATCTCATAATTTTCATTTTGATGGAGCGTGTGTGGTTTACCGGCACATCAATAGTTAATGATAAAGACAATGAGGTTACCAAGCACATTTGCATGGTTATTCACATCTTGTTTGTGATCCTCGGCATCCCAGTCATAAATAGAAGAGCATAATCCGAGATTAAAACATGCCATTGAATAGTTTCAATGTATCTCAAAGAATCTAGGAGTTTCCAATACATTTAAAACTTAACCTTCTTTTTCGTTTTTCATGGTGGAAATTGGTAAATCGTCATTTACCTACCTTCAAATATTCTGCAAATTGGATTACGGCATCCCTCTTCCAATTTGTGGAATGTTGTGTTGGATCCTAGCCTCGATGTTTCTTTTGGGTGTTACATCAAGGATTCTTATCAACTAACTTGAATTTTCTCCCGTTTTTGTAGATGTCTAAATCTAACCATGGTCTTCCCGAATCTAAAGGAAAAAGTATTCCTGCTCAAAGTCTGTTCCACTATGAAGGTGAAAGATCAATCCCTACCATGTGGACTAACTTGATTCCACTTCCTCCACCTCCTCCCGTTGTTCTCCCAAACCTACAAGTTCGAAGGCTTGAAAAGTTCAAGCTCACTCAAGCCCTTTTGGCAAGTAAACACGAAGATGGGAAACCTGTGTGTGCACACGTCTTAGAGATGAAGTCACACATTGATAGGTTAAGCATGTTTGGTGTCGAGATTTCAAGTGAGTTGGCTGTTGACTGGGTTCTTCAGTCACTTCTTGAATCATATAGTTAGTTCGTTAGAGAGTACTATATGATGGATCACGACGTGACCCTCATTGATCTCACCTATTTGCTTATAGCTGCTGAATCAGCAATGAGTTGGCGTGTTGATCAAGCAAATTTGTCTGGTGAATCAAACTCCCAAACTTCAATGGACATTGAAAATGATGACATTGGAGATCCAGAAAAGGTAAACCCTGAGATAGTTCCTTGTGTCATTCCAAAAGAGTCCATTTGCTTTTATTACCAAGAGAAGGGGCATTGGAGACGAAGCTGCCCTATCTACCTGAGAGATCTAAGAGATGGGAGAGTCTAGTGTTATGACTCCTCATCGGGTATAAAATCCACTATCTAACTCCATCATGTTCCTATTCATTGATTCTTAATACATAATGTGATAAGATTACATTTGAATGTTTTGCAGGATCAGAGAAAAGAGAGGAAGCTTGATGGAAAAGCAAGATGAGTCTGATCACGAAGAAATGGATCACCATCGCATGGATTCGTAGATCTGATTTTGAGCTTATAAAGTTATGATAAATTTGTTAGGAATAAATACATAGTTTTTCAGTAGATTTTGCATTGTAAGGACAAGTTTTCCACTGCTTTTATGAATAAAAGAAATTTTGGTTTGAATAATTATATATATATATATATATATATATATATATATATATATATATATATATATATATATATATATATATATATCCTTGCAATGAAATCGTTATGAAAAATTGATGTTTGTGTATTATTAACAATAATGGATTTGATTCTTAATTATGTTATTTGTGGAAATGTCAAGAATTTACCAAATAGGGAGAGTTTCTCATCGCCCAAGTTTCAATTGGACAGAAACTTGGAATCATGCAACCTGGTTGCGTGATGAATGGAAAAAAATTTCATATTTGGAAACTAGACTAATTCTTTGACAAAGTGTCAAGTGAAGGACTAGGAGATCGAGTACACTAGGTTGTGTGTTGATCTAGTCCACCATAAAATAGATAAGATATTCGTCATGATTTACTAAAGTTTGGTAAATATGATTATACTTATAAGATTAAGTGTAACTTTGAGTTGATTGAAAAAGTTTCAATGAATAGCAGAACGAATAAAGAAGAATCAAGTAGGCAGAAAGATAAAGGTTTCTATATTCTAAGAAGAAGGGAGAGTACCTTTTATTGTGTTTTATGATAAGTCTTAATGATTAGGAACCATATCTCAATTGATCCTCTAAGTAAGTCTTAGTGCATTTTCATGTCTAAGAAGAGGAATAGAGAATTATGGAAATGGTTAAAATCAAGAAGTCAATCATACTTCGTTCCAACATCAAGTCTTAGAGTTATACTCCAAGATTGTGAATTGAGTGACAAGTCTCGAGAAGGTTTATAGCACTCATCAAATGTGGAATTTTGAAAAGTTTTTTTTATTCTTGCACATTTGAAATTGGTAGGTTGTGATGTCTTGGATAAGACAAAGGCCAACTAGGACAAATTTTGTGAAGTGTTTTGTCTTGATAAGAACTACACTAACTCTTGAATATTTGTTTTGTCGAGGAAAGTTTCCTGACAAGAGAATCATATATGTCAAGAGGTCAGTGGGAGGTTTAATGATCTTGAAAAAGGTTTCAAGAACAAATCAAGAATAAACCTTATCAATCATCACTAGCACACGACTTGAGGTTTACAGCCTATCGTGGATGACATACTCCTTCTCTGTGCCATTCCAATTGAGTTAATTATGCATGTGAGTTCTATGAGTTCTCATGTGAATGCATAAAGACAAAGCACCTTGATCAATGGAAAGTACATTGATAGGAATGAGTTGCTAAACCACTTGGAAGATATGGTGGGCACTCGTGTTACCATAACGCAAGAAATCAAGATTAAGAAAGTTCAGTCCATATGAGTTTGGATTTGTCACAAACTTTCGTTTTGACAAATTCACATGGATAGGAACTTATACACCACAAAAATCTAAGTGTCATAAGATTACCTCCTTCATGAAAATGACGGTGAGGAAATGCTTTCACTAAGAGAGATTTTAAGAAGATAGAGATTGTGGAAATTGTATTCTCAAGTTCGATTATGGTTACGGCATCCCTTCCCATAGTTCGAATTATGAGATTTGACAATTAGTCTGAACATTTGGGACTTAGTGACATAAGTTCTGAATTTGTCTAGACACACATATGAGCTTTCTAAAGGCAAAGGTGTATGATTTTAAGAAGCTTTGATAAAGGCTTATCAAAGCATTAGGTATTAGAAATATAAACTTAAGGAATTCAATAAGCATTGTTCTCTGGAAGTTTAATTGTTATGCTGGTAAGAAAATAATCATCATGTTAGTGGGAGCATGATTATTATGGTAAAGTATTGCGAGTTAGCAATATTAATTATAGAAAACAAAGATTCACTTTGCAAAGTTGTAATGTTTGAAAAGTTGTTTTGCTATAATTAAGGGAGAGAATATTATACTTCGTTTCAAAATTCTAAAGCTTAGATCGAGAAACATTAATAAATTTAGTCAAGGATATATAGTGCATTCTCAAATTCGATTATGATCACGGCATCCCTCTTCATAGATCCAATTGTGGGAACAGGACACATAAAATATTATGGCAGAAGGATGATAAAGTATCATGTCTTTCTGTGAGACATTATGCATTGTGTCCAATACGCTTCGGGTATAGGATTGATTGCATATGCTGTAATATTTGACCATTCTAAAATTTTCCAAATACCTAGGGTATTAAGAGGGAAAAAGGATCTAGAATCGGTTCTGACTAAAATAATTAAACAACTATCAAAGGAAAATCGGAGGTTCACTCAGGATTTGTCGCTTGTGAGTAGTTGGAAGTATAGTAATGAATGGGCCATGTCGACATTATTATGAATAGAAAAGATTCTATTAAGAATAAGTCGTCATATGGAAAATATGGAAATGTCTCCATATTGGGAGCTGGATGTTGAGAGTCTGTGTCTAGATTAGAAACTTTTATGCAAGAAGGATGTTCAAAGGAATGTACTTTGAATGTGAGACTTCACGTCTATGGAATTATCTTGTAACAATTTCCGATAGAGTACCTTGTAATTTCATTTGCCAAGTCTTGGTGACTTTTGTGCTGTGACTTTGCGAAAGGATCGTTGCATAAAATGTTAGAATCTAGCATATTCTAGTAGTTGCAAGAACCTTGTGTTCTAACACTAATAATAGGGATTAGGAATTGTGAAATGAGCATCATTGGAAAGGTTTTTCAATTGATCTATTTCGCAAAGTATGGACCATAGGAAACCAAAGTGTGCATGCTTGGAACATGGGACAATTGTGGCTATAATTCAAGTAATAAGTTGATTTTCTGAAACTATATGCAATGAATAATGAGTAATCAATATGGTGTTTAAATAAAAGTGTTTTTATTTACGCTCAAAAGCTTTGGGGCCATATAGGATTAATATTATTATTGCGTTTCACTTTGCATGTTTTGACTTCCCGAATAATGAGATTATTCAAACTCCACAGTCGCTCGTACTTTTGGAAGTAAGTAGTGAATCAAGACTGTCATGAACTGGATTGTAGAATTGTCTATGGATAGACATGGCAATAGATTTGCTGCAACGTTCATGAGTACTCAGAAATTGAGATTTGAGTATTGGATAAACCCACGCTCAGAGTATTACTTCATGGAATTCATCACGAGTAATACTGAGACGATAATATCTATGATCTTGAAACAGAGATATATGAGTTGTAATTTGCAAGTCGGCTATACATTGGTGATACGAAAACGCATCAGTAACTTGGTGTTATAAAACGTATTGTCATGTATGGTTTGATGAGTAAAAGATACAAGCATATGAGTCAATGTTTATTCGTTCCTTTTGCCCTAACCGGAAAAGCGATATCTGTGGGCCCCTCAATGATTTGGTCTTGACTTATGTGTTGGGCCCAGCCAGGACTAAATTGATGTGTTCGATTAGAAGTCCTATATCATCACAAATCAGAAATCAGGAAACATAGATTTTGGACAAAGAGATTGATTGTATTCCATGTCTTATGTCTAGAGATATCTAGTAGAACGAAGGGTCATGTGATCTCTTATCTTAGGACTCGTAACTGACTGGGTCAGAGTTCGGCAACAGCTTTTTGGAAGCTACAATTTGTTGGTCAAATTTAGAAGGCATACTAGCAATTATAGTTATAGACTTATCCAAGTGGGAGACTGTTGGATTAGGTGTCTAAGCCCATAACTATAATTGGTATGTACTTGAATTGATAGCAGCACAGTCCTTTTGGGTTGCCCTCAAACCTAGCAACCGGACAAGGAGATTATGAAAGGAGAGATATTAATTTATTATAAGATTAATAAACTAATATAAATGAATTTATTATTATGTTAAAAGATTAATATATTAATAAGAAATCATTTTGTTGAATTAATTGTTAGCCAGAAATTAATTAGAATTAATTTTGGGGTTAAAAGAATTAATCATAAAGTGCAGGGACTAGTTTGCAATTATCTAGTAGTTGAGTGGAAGGCTCCAGAACCTCCTTGGAAGGAGGTGGATGAAATATATCGGGGAAACCCTAAGGATTTCGTCCAAGGGGGCTTGGATAAGGCCGTTGGCTTTGCTTAGGCCCTAAGCAAGGAGCATTAGGGTTTTCCTAAACCCTAGACCCCTCAACTATATAACGAGCCTCCTGGTTCACATTTTGGTCACTCTTTCTTTTGAAGAAACCCTAAGGGCCGAAATTTTGCATACTCCCTCTTCCCTCTCTCCTCTACTTTCCTTCTTGCTAGTTTGGGTGTGATTCCATTAGAGGCATTACACTTGTGGTGCTAAGCTTCCAAGAAGATCAAGGTCAAGATCAAGGGAATTATCAATTGTTTACTATAACAATTGAAAGGTATGTAATTACTAAACCTTAGTTTGTTAATTTCCAAATTAGCCTCTCTCCTATAGGGTTCTTGTTTTGCAATTCAAAGTTGTATGTTCAATAGTTAAAACATAGATCAAAAGTAGGTTGCATGTGAACTTAGGAATTGTTTTCTAGTTTATTTGTTTTACCTAAAACCCATCATTTTTGAGATCCAAATACATCTTATCTGAACCTGGGTGAACGGAGTATCAAGTGTTGTGAGCTTCCTTCATGACTAAGTCTCTGAGACCACTGTGGCGCGGAGTCCAGATTCGGTCCATGAGATAATAGGCTCCGTCACTCTTGACCTCCAAGCTCTTATCCATTCCACGTAAGGATTCTCCCACCACATTCTCAGGCTTTAAGGCTTCGAGTTGAGCCTCCCTAATCTGTGCGGATAGATGCAAATGGATAGTCATTGTTAATGATTTGGTTCTTCGACCAGAATACTCTTTTCTACTCAGGGCGTCTGCTACCACATTGGCTTTCCCCGGGTGGTAACGAATCTCACAGTCATAATCATTGAGTAGTTTGACCCATCGTCGTTGTCTCATGTTGAGTTCTTTCTGGTTCAGTATATGTTGGAGGCTTTTATGGTCGGAGTATATTAGGCTCTTCGTTCCATACAAGTAATGTCTCCATATCTTTAGAGCGAAGACGACTGCCCCTAACTCAAGGTCATGGGTGGTGTAGTTAACCTCATGTGTCTTCAGCTGTCTTGAGGCATAGGCGATGACCTTACCTCGTTGCATCAAGACACAACCGAGCCCTTGATTCGATGCATTGCAGTATACCACAAAATCTTATGTCCCTTCGGGAAGGGATAATACCGGTGCGGTGCATAGAGCTCGCTTCAGGGTCTCGAATGCCTTCTCTTGTTTCTCTTCCCAGTCAAATGTTACGCCCTTCTGTGTCAACATGGTAAGAGGTTTCGCAATCCGGGAGAAGTTTTGAATGAATCTGCGGTAGTTGCCAGCGAGGCCTAGAAATCGACGAATTTATGTAGGCGTCTTCGGTGCTGACCAGTTCTCGATAGCTTTAATCTTGGATGGGTCCACGTGGATTCCTTCTTCAATAACCATGTGTCCTAAGAGTTCAACTCTTCGGATCCAAAATTCGCACTTAGAGAACTTCACGTATAACTTCTCCGATCACAGGGATTCTAGGACTCGTCGTAGATGATTCCTGTGTTCTTCCTCGCTCCAAGAGTAGACGAGTATATCGTCAATAAAGACGATGACGAACTGATCTAAGTATGGACGACACACTCTATTCATCAAGTCCATGAACACTGCGGGTGCGTTAGTCAGTCCAAAGGGCATCACTATACACTCGTAGTGTCCGTAACGTGTTCGGAAGGCTGTCTTCGGAACAAATTCCTCAAGCACTCGTAACTGGTGATACCCGGACCTAAGATCAATCTTGGAGAAGTAACTCGCCCCTTGTAGTTGGTAGAATAAGTCGTCGATGAGGGGAAGAGGGTAGCGATTTTTGACCGTGAGTTTGTTGAGTTCCCTGTAATCGATGCACATACGGAACGATTCGTCCTTCTTCTTCACGAACAAGACCGGAGCTCCCCAAGGTGAGAAGCTCGGTCTTATAAAGCCCTTGTTAAGCAGCTCATTAAGTTGACCGGATAGTTCTTGCATCTCGACAGACGCTAAACGATAGGGCGACTTAGCTACAGGGGTAGCTCCTGGGACTAGGTCGATTCTGAATTCAACCTGACGCTTGGGAGGTTAACCTGGAAGGTCCTCTGAGAAGACGTCAGGGAAATCGCATACAACGGGGGTGTCTTTTGGATCTCTCGCTTTCTGTTTTGTGTCGATGACTTGTGCAAGGAAGGCGTGAAATTATTTACGCAAGTATTTCTGGGCTTGAATACTTGAGATGATACGAAGGCTCGTACCGGGTTTGTCTCCATAGATCAACAATGTTTCGTGATTTAGTGGATTTAGGCGGACGACTTTGTCGAAGCACAAGACGTCGGCTCGATGAAGACTCAACCAGTCCATGCCAACAATGACATCGAAACTCTTGATCGAGACTGGTATGAGGTCGATTGGGAATGAATAATCGTCTAACATGATGTCACAACTAGAAATTTTGTGTCATGTAATCTCTACACTCAAGTTAAATGTAGAATCAAAAACTCAAAGAGCATGTATGATGCTTACTCTATGACATCTAATTTTCAAACAAGTGCACCATACAAGTGCTACAAATAGTCAACAAGCAATTGGAAACCCTAGAAGTTCTTGTTAGGCCCATTTTGGGACTAGGACTTCCTTATTGGACTCATTGGGCCAATAAGCCTCCAATTTGACTATCATGGGATTAGAACCTTTAAATGGGCTCTAATTGAACCCACATCCATTTATTTCAACATTTTGGGCCATATTGGGCCTACAATGAAATAAATTAATAATTTTGAACCATGATTAACCTAAACTAGCCCAACAAAGTGTAAAAATCATATTATATTTTTTTAGGTCAAAAATCATCCAACTTAACTTCTATATGGGCTTGAGGGCAATAAAGCCCAAAAACCCTTTTTCCTTCCAAATTCTCGGCCCAAGGCCCAAATCCAAGAAGAAAAGGGGGGGTTGACTTCTTCATGCCACCTCACTTTTGTATGGGGGATATCCAAGCCTTTACACCCCAAACATCCATGCAAGTCTCATTTCTCCATGCAAACCACCCTCTTCTTCTCTCCCTCTCTCACTCTCGGCCGATTACACACACACAATTCTCTCACAACTCTCTCTCAAGAAAACTCCCTCCATTCTTCATCAAGATCTCGAAAATTAGAAGGTTTTCAAGGGGATATTTCCACAAACTCTTCATCTAAGGTAAGGTTATGCTTGGATCTATGATCTAGATTCTTTGTTTTATCAAAAATCTCTTCCTAATCCATGCAAAAATCATGATCTTGCATCCTAGAATTACCTCAAGGCCGAGATCTTCATCATAGTGTGCTAGGGCCGAAAATCACCTCAAACTTCTTCCAATCCACTCCAAAACCGAAACCACACCCAAGGTGAGCTTCATACCCCCTTATTTTCGGTTTTTATAAGTTTTGTGGGGGGAGAATACAAGAAAATGTGTAGATCTATCATTATGTGTATGCCTTGTATGATTTCTATGCTTATTTACATACTTTTATGTGTTTATGGTGTTGAAACTAGTCAAAAGGATCTAAAAATCGAGATTTGTATTATGATGCATGAATCAAGTGCTAAAACATATCATTATACATAAGTCATTACTAGAAAAATAACCAAGTGGGTTTAGATGAACATCTTGGGCTAAATATCACATTTTTGGACTTAAAAGGCTAAAAATATGAAATTTAAGGGCTCAAAATGTCAAAATACAAATTCTGGAGGTTAATATGTGTCAAAACAGTTTCATAAAGGAATTTTCCAGAAATTTACACTTTAGAATGATTAAAATGTAAATTTTTAAACTTAATGGGCTAAAAGAGAACTTTTCAGTCCAATAAGGCCCAAAATGCGAAAATTTCAAAGTTTAGGGGCTGAAAATGCAATTTTCTGTAAAACAGGGGACTACTAGTGTCCCAAGTCCATTTCAAAGGTTAAAAATGCTTTTCACATTTAAAAGGGACCAAAAATGCAAAAATTCTCTATTTTGGGCCAAAAGTGTAAACTTTGCGAAAATGAAGGTTCCAGCCGAAAAAGTTTCATTTTGAAGGACTAAAACTGTTTTTCAAAAAGCTTTGAGCTGAAAAATACTTTTTCTACAAGTTTTGATACTAAAGTGCCAAGAAAAATGGCTTAGGGACTAAAATATAAATTATTTTATATAAGGGTCCAAAAGTGTAAATTCATTTTAAAAAGAAGGGTCTGAAAAATGTAAAAGACTAATGTCTTAAGCAATGAACTCGACACGATGAAATGCTAGTACCTCGACTATCGGCAAATTACAATACACCTACAACACCAAAAATCGTTACCAAACGAATCGATTCGGTCTCGAATCAATAACAAATCTGAAACTACTAACGCGACGATACTTCAATACACACATGGAAATCTCGGAAACTCGATACACACGCGGGAATACACCAGACGTCGATACACCGTCCTTGGGCCCAAAAGTTTCAAATCATGCTTGTTGGGCCTAGCTAGCCTAATGACATGATCTTTAGGCCCGAAGGAAATTTGCTTACATGTAGTTGGGTCTAATACGACTTAATTCTGTGTAAAAGGACTTTTAATGGAAAACGTGTTGCAGGTCCCCAAGGGTCCTTCGGTACTGCTAGCGAAGTCGAGAATTCACCAATGCGAGTTGGGCTAAGGGCCCTTCGCATTCACGATAGCCTTGAACGACGTAGGGAATTACCGGGGGCTTCGCACCCTCTTTTTCCCCTCGGTCGTGGGGCTACATAAGTCCGGGTGGTTGGGTTAAGTGAATTAGTGCAAGCGACGCCTAAGGGATCGTTTGTACGGTTGTCAACTGGTCGTTTTCATTAATGTACGTTACAACAATTCACAATCCACAATTAATCCAACGTCTCCGGAGCTCAACGAATACACCTGTCGTAACGAAATAACAACACATAAACTAATTAAGGCGAAGTGATAGGAAAACGTCGGGTTTTCCTAGGGTTTTCAATTATTACACCTACGAACTACATATCGAGTTTTACAAATCGTACACTTACATTTATAGAAACAAACAAGCATACTTATGGATCTTCACACCTTTTATACTATACTATTTTCAGAAAATATCGGATTTTCTGGTGGTTTTCAAAACAATACAAAACATTGGATTTCAAACATTACTTATGAACTCACCAACATTTCATATGTTGACGTTTTTCAAAATACTTGTATTCTCAGGTAACAGATAAAGTGAAGGAAGAATTGTACTCTATGACGTTTTGCTATTGTTTAATTAGTAACGAACAATTTACTTTTGGGCATGTAATATTATGGAACAATGTAATGGATGTAAACACTATCAGTTGTAATATTCAAATGCTTGGTGATGAATGATGTTATGTTTCATGTATATTCATTGTGATGGTATTCAATTGAGTCACAACTGTGACAACCCGATATTTCGGGTCAATGTAATGTAAAACCGATCAAATTTAGGTCAAAATGTAACCTTCCTAAAATCTTATTCGGATTAAATAAAGTAATAGGAATCATATCAAGGTTTGCGTACATAAAAAGAACGTCCAAATCTGACTCCGGATGAGGAAGTTATGAAATTTTGAAGAAATTCCTTAATCACGTCATTTTAATAAATAAATAATAAAAATAATTTCGGAATTAGCCAACGGAATCTAAACGAAAGTCGTAGATCATGGTCTCACCTTCGCGAGGATATAAAGAACGTCAAAAACGGAGTTCGTATGAGGGAGATATGAATTTTTGAAGTTTATTTATAATAAATATAAATTTAATTATAAATTCCCGGTAATATCCGAAGGGGAGTCATCGGATTGGACCGAAGTACGCCCTGCGTACCTTCGTACGCCCCGCGTACTGAGATCGAGGGTCTCGGATCGTCCACGTCGCACTATCCGAAGAGTTCTAACCCGTCCGACCCGTCCGAAGCTCCGACCCGTCCGACCCGCTGTCCCGTCCGACCCGCCGTCCCATCCGACCCGCGTACCCAGCAACCCGTCCCATCCGAACCGAGGCAGTCGAGGCTTCGGTCATGCATGACGTACGCGTACGCGCTGCGTACGAGCGTACGCCCCGCGTTCGGAGGCGGTTCAGCCTTCCTATAAATAGGATGCGAGGCTTTCCGAAAATGTTGCTCATTTCTCTCCTCTCTCTCACAACTTTGTCTCGTTTTCCGTGCCCGTTATAACCCGAAGCTCTGGTCTTTTTGCTCAAGTCCCGAGGGTCGATTTTACTCCCGAGATTCCCGAGAATCCCGAGAAAAATCCGTTTTCTGAGACGAGACTCTGCCCGGTTTTCCATCTCGCTTTCTTCAATCAATCAAGTGAGTTTCATACCCCTTAATCAACCTGTTAAATATTCAAAATGCTTTTATATGCTTTCAAAAGGGGGGAATACAAGTTAAATACTTATAGTTATTGTTTCAATCACATGTGATTGTACTAATCACATGTGATTAATAACTAGGGAAATCAGTGGTTTTATCACTATTCAAACTATCTATCAAACTGTTTTACTTCTAAATGTTTTCCAAACCCATTTACTTTTCGAATTTACACTGCAACTGTGATTTAAGCAAATGTTCCTTATACTTAAACTGTTTTAATCAAATCTACACCTTCAAATGGTTTTATAGATTGACATCAAGTCAATCTTTCTTTAAAAATAATACTTATGTTTCAAATGCCTTATAAATACTTATTTATGCTTTTATATTACAAATTGCATGCCCATATATGTATAGACGTATAAATAATGTTTAAAGGACTTAGGAAGGCTATCCACCTTGTTTCCTTTTCCTCGATTTGGATGTGGTCTGATAGGATTTTGGGTGACCATCCGAAGGTCGTTTCCATATTAATTATATATCAAATATACATATATAGACATGAAAGTACTTCCATAATCATATGTACTAAACGCACTGTTAACAAGTTACCATCGGGGTAACACAGAATCATACTATTACAACTGCTAGATCAATGAGTCAGTTCATTCATGAGTCTATACTAGGAAGAGAATATATACAACTATACTACGAGAACATATACAACTATACTAGAACAAGAAACATTTCATCACGCATGCAAGAATACGATAACAAATGTGATCCACTGTATCGGAGCATGCCTTAAATGTCATGGCCCGAGTTGTAGCCAGAATTCTCTTGGAGGGAGAGCGTTGAGTTTGCGTATAGATCTATACTGGATTGACTATCCTACACCTTGCTGCTAGCTACAGCCGGACCTGCAGGTCTGCGGGTGCCAAACGTCATTCCGTTATTACGACCGTTCTTTATGTCGTTGTTATCAGTCGATAGTATGGTGCAATTATCACATTATACCTTAATATAAATCCGGTTTAAGGTAGTAGTAATTAGTACAGTAGTTCTTATTATACAAAACTACAGTACTACAATGATTTACCCATTACATATTTTGGTGATAATCTCACTTAAGCATTAATGTACAAACTATATTTTATCAAATGATAGTTATACTTGGGTAATCACACACTTTTACAACAGACGAGTTTACAAAATAGTTAAGCCTTGGTAGAAGGTTACTTTTATAGAAAATATAGGATTTTCTGAGAGATTCAAACTTTTGCAAATACTTTTAAACATTTATTTACATTTTTACAAACTTATACATTGGGACAAGTTCAAACGTTTTTGACAATGAACATTGACACTAAAATACTTATGAACTCACCAGCTTAATGCTGATAAACTCTTTCAAAATAACTTGTATTCTCAGGTCATCAGTAGACAGGTACCGATGCCAGCTTTTGAGATAATGGAGCGTACTCAAGACTCATCATTTTGTTATTTTGATTTACGTTATATTTTTGGTGTCTAAAATTTTACAGAACACACATGTATTAAATTTATATGTTAATGCAATGGATGATGTTGGTTGCCTATTTACATTTACTGTGTTGTGATTACCTTACATGACGTCCTCCGCCCCAGAACGTTTCCGCCGTTCTTGGTTTTGGGGTGTGACAGATTGGTATCAGAGCCAGGTTTATAGTGAATTGAGTATATCAACCCATAAAAGATATACTAAACTATAAACCCATTGGGGATTAAACTCTGACCAAGAGTCTATACTTAAAATAATAAAATATTTAACTAAGTATACTAGTCTGCATTCATACTAAAATAAGTGTCATAATGACAAGAACAAAAGTATTACGATTGTTAAATATCACAAGTGAGCTCGGGGATGTATGGTCAGTCCTGGGGATGGCATAGCCTGATCAACTATGCTGATCCTAGGAGTGATTAGCACATGCCTTAGAATGGTTGTGATAGGTTAACAAGTCTAAAAACTTACCAACAATACCACAAGAAGATCAATAGAATTTAAACTTAAAATACTATAGGAGTATTTTGCGCTACTAGTTACACGTATACTATATTCTTATACCTCTATTCTCGCATAGATCTTGATGGCTAGATATCCATCATGGCGACCCGTACTTTCCCAATGAAGGCAATGCCGGGTGGATCGATGAAGAGCCCGAAGTTGATCATCCAATCCCTTTGGATGATCACCTCGCAGAAGGCTTTTCAGATGGGTCCGACTCCGAGCCTGAAGTCAACAACCTACCGATTGTAGGTCAAGCCCCGAACAACAACCCTCGACCAGCGTTTCCAGGTCCTACACCCATGTGGGCAAACAACCTGAACCGCTGGAGTGATGATCAGGGTCAACCCTTACCATACTTTGGGGACCGAACCTTTTACAACGTCAGCGATGGTGGCTCTACTGACCGAGCTCTGCCTGTCATTATCCGCAGAATAGCTCGTATTGTCGAGCAAGGTGGAGCAGCCGTCGACCGGGTCATAGAGATTGATGCCGACTCAGGTGTCAACACAGTCAGCATCCGCCGTCTTGAAGAAGACATGGAACGGACCCGGAGGACAAATAAAACCCTGCAATAGCAGTTGGCTGCCTCACGAGCTGAAATATTGGAACTTCGAGCTCGTCAGAGGACTCAGGATCGACCCATTCAAGAGGTGTTTCGTCAAGTGTCCGACCGCGGTACTCGCCCGGGATTTTTCCCATCGCCGTTGGTTGATGTCTAGTACATCTCCGTCTTTTAATTAAAGGATAGCCTTTAACATCTGTGCTCCAAGTAGCACTTATGTGTAAAATATTTCTAACTTTCCGTACTCAAATTTGAAATCTAAGGACTGTCAAACTTTTCTATATAGTATGATGTATGACCTACTGTTAGGTCGATTTTCACTGAACTTATTACATCGGTAATACCAGGATTTTTGAGATCTATCTATCTGGGAAAAATCTATACACTTGTGCTTTCCTACTAATAATGCTTGTTGTGGTTTCAAGCACCCTTTCAACTGTTGGACTATGTTTAGTTAGTCCATGGGTCACTCTCGCGTTGCTTACAAATTGATTCTTACCATCTTTCTTATCTTTTTAAACTTTCAGCTGAAGGATGCCTCCTCGCAAGTCTCCCAGGAATAGGAATAATCCTGCACCTCCACCACCTCCTCCGCCTCCGGTCATCGATACTGTAGCCCTGAATGCTGTTGTAGCTGCAGCAGTGGCAACTGCCATGGCTCAGTATCACTCTTCTGATGCCAGCAGAGGTGGAACCCCTGTGGAATCTATTCCGGTCGAAATCCCTGTGCGCTCAAGGGAGTGCTCATACAAGGATTTTACAAACTGCAAGCCGAAGCCTTTCTATGGCACCGGCGGAGTCATTGCTCTCTCACAATGGTTCGAGAAGACTGAATCAGTCTTCGAAATTTGTTCATGCCCTGCTGCGTGCAAGGTGAAATACGCCGCATGCACCTTTGAGGGTAAAGCCCTAACGTGGTGGAACGGCCACGTCAAAGCGCTAACTCTCGTCGTAGCCAACGACATGGGCTGGGAAACAATGAAAGACCTCATGACTGAGGAATACTGCCCGAGGGGCGAGATCCAGAAACTGGAGCAGGAACTCTGGAACCTGTCAATGAAGGGCACCAATGTGGTCGCTTATACTGCCCGATTCAGCGAGCTGGTGGCCCTCTGCCCCAATATGGTTCCCACCGAGGGGAAGAAGATCGAGAGGTACATATGGGGACTAGTGCCTCCGTATCAGGGGAATGTGCTAGCGTCAAACCCCGCTACCTTCGACAGTGCCAAACGGTTGGCACAACGACTCATTGACCATGGAGTCAAAACCCCTGCAACCACAACCACCCTAGCCATCCCGGAACCCTCCAAACCCGCCGATACTAAGCGGAAATTCTGGGATGAAAGGAAGAAGCAGCAGGCTGCCAAAAAGCAGCAACTGGTGGCAATTCATGCCGCAGTAACCCCTACTACTACTACTGCCCCGGTTAGTCGGTATGCTGGAAGTTCGCCCAAGTGCAACAAATGCAGCTACCACCACAACGGCCCCTGCCGTGAATTGCAGTGCTCTAACTGCAACAAGAAAGGACACACCGTCCGATTCTGTAAGTTCCCGGCACAACCTATCAACCAAGTCCCTGGCTCTGGCGCGAGCCCGACCTGCTATGGATGTGGCGAAGCAGGCCACTTTAAGAGGGACTGCCCCAAAGCGAGGAATGCTGGAGGAGCAGGGAGGGTACTAGCTATTGGCCACGGGGAAGCAGTTGCTGACCCGACAGTAGTAACCGGTACGTTCCTCCTCGATAACTCCTATGCATGCATTCTATTCGATAGTGGAGCGGAGCGAAGCTTCGTAAACCATAAATTCGCTCGCATGCTTAATCAACCACCGCACGCACTCAAAGAACTATTTACAGTAGAAATGGCTAATGGAAAAACTGAAAATACGAGTAGCATATACTTAGGTTGTACCCTAACCCTAGACAACCATTCATTTCCAATCGACCTCATGCCAGTCTCAATAAAAAGTTTCGACGTCATCATTGGCATGGACTGGTTAAGCCTTCATCGTGCCGACATCATGTGCTTCGAGAAAGCAGTCCGTCTAAACCTTCCGTCTAACGAAACTCTTATAGTCTATGGCGACAAACCCGGTGCAAGTCTTCGCATCATATCAAGTATTCAAGCACAGAAATACCTGCGTAAGGAATACCACGCATTCCTTGCTCACGTCGTCGACACGAACCTAGAAACGAAAGAACTAAAGAACCTCCCAGTAGTGAGCGACTTCCCCGACGTTTTCCCAGAAGAACTACCCGGATTACCTCCGCAACGACAAGTCGAGTTCAGAATCGACTTAGTCCCAGGAGCTACCCCAGTAGCCAAGTCGCCCTACCGTTTAGCACCAGCCGAGATGCAAGAACTCTCTGGTCAACTTAACGAACTGCTCAGCAAGGGCTTTATAAGGCCAAGTTTCTCAACTTGGGGAGCACCGGTCTTGTTTGTTAAGAAGAAGGACGGATCCTTCCGTATGTGTATTGACTACAGAGAACTCAACAAACTGACGGTCAAGAATCGTTATCCTCTACCACGCATAGATGATCTATTCGACCAACTGCAAGGGGCGAACTATTTTTCTAAGATTGATCTGAGATCCGGATATCACCAGTTACGAGTGCTAGAGGAGGATGTGCCGAAGACCGCCTTCCGAACTCGTTATGGACATTACGAGTTCGTGGTGATGCCATTCGGATTGACCAATGCGCCCGCAGTCTTCATGGATCTGATGAATAGAGTATGCCGACCCTACTTGGATCAGTTCGTCATCGTTTTCATTGACGACATCCTAATCTACTCCCGAAGTAAGGAAGAACATGGCGATCATCTGCGACAAGTTCTAGGGACATTACGAAAAGAGAAACTTTATGCGAAGTTCTCGAAATGTGAATTTTGGATCCGAAGAGTCGAATTCTTAGGACACGTGGTAAGTGAAGAGGGAATCCACGTGGACCCATCCAAAATTAAGGCCATTGAGAACTGGTCAGCACCGAAGACTCCTACAGAAATTCGTCAATTTCTAGGTCTCGCTGGCTACTACCGCAGGTTCATTCAGAACTTCTCACGAATAGCGAAGCCTCTTACAACCCTAACCCAGAAAGGTGTGGCCTTTGACTGGGAAGAGACACAAGAAAGAGCGTTCCAAACGCTCAAACGAGCCTTGTGCACCGCACCAATACTATCCCTTCCCGAAGGAATAGAAGACTTCGTAGTTTATTGCGATGCATCAAACCAAGGACTCGGATGTGTTCTGATGCAGCGAGGTAAGGTCATCGCCTACGCCTCAAGACAATTGAAGACACACGAGGTTAACTACACGACCCACGATCTTGAGCTAGGAGCAGTAGTGTTTGCTCTGAAGATCTGGAGACATTACTTGTATGGAACGAAGAGCACTATCTTTACCGACCACAAGAGTTTACAACACATTTTCGATCAGAAGGAGCTCAACATGAGACAACGACGATGGGTCGAGCTACTCAGTGATTACGAATGCGATATTCGTTATCATCCGGGTAAGGCCAACGTAGTAGCAGACGCCCTAAGTCGGAAGGAATATTCTGGTCGCAAAGTCAAGTCATTATCGATAACCATCCATTCACACCTGACTAAGCAAATTCAGGCGGCTCAACTTGAGGCCATGAAATCTGAAAATGTGTCAAGTGAATCCCTTAGAGGAATGGACAAGAATTTAGAAGCCAAGGGTGACGGAGCTTTATATTTCATGAACCGGATCTGGACACCGAAACATGGTGGCTTCCGAGACTTGGTCATGACCGAGGCGCACAACACTCGGTATTCCGTCCACCCAGGTTCAGATAAGATGTATCTGGATCTTAAGAAGCTATACTGGTGGCCTAATATGAAAGCAGAGATTGCTACCTTCGTAAGTAAATGCCTTACTTGCGCAAAGGTTAAGGTCGAGTACCAGAAGCCCTCTGGTTTATTGCAGCAACCAGAGATCCCGGAATGGAAGTGGGAGCGGATCACTATGGATTTCATAACCAAGTTGCCCAAGACAACGGGTGTACTTGACACCATATGGGTCATCGTTGATAGATTGACCAAGTCTGCACACTTCCTGCCTATCAAAGAAACCGACAAGATGGAGAAGCTTACGAGAACATACATTAGGGAAATCGTACGGCTACATGGTGTACCTATGTCCATTATCTCCGATAGAGATAGTAGGTTCACCTCAAGATTTTGGCAATCACTACAACATTCCCTAGGAACGAGGCTGGACATGAGCACAGCCTACCATCCTCAGACCGACGGACAGAGTGAGAGGACCATCCAAACTCTAGAAGATATGTTGCGAGCCTGCGTGATTGACTTTGGGAAGGCATGGGATACTCATTTACCCCTTGTCGAGTTTTCCTATAATAACAGTTATCACACGAGCATCAAGGCTGCTCCATTTGAAGCTCTCTACGGCCGTAAGTGCAGATCCCCTCTGTGCTGGGCTGAGGTGGGTGATACCCAATTAGCCAGGGGGCAAACTTCCGACAGTACTCTCACCGGTCCGGAGATCATTCGGGAAACAACAGAGAAAATCGTTCAGATCCGTGAACGATTGAAAGCCTCTAGAGACCGACAGAAGAGCTACGCTGATAAGCGAAGGAAACCTTTGGAATTTCAGGTGGGAGACCGAGTCCTCCTCAAAGTCTCACCCTGGAAGGGCTTGATACGCTTCGGCAAGCGTGGGAAGCTTAATCCGAGGTACATAGGGCCTTTCGAGATTCTTGCAAGAGTCGGCCCCGTAGCTTACAAACTCGAACTACCAGACGCACTTCGTAACGTACATTCTACATTCCACGTATCTAACTTGAAAAAGTGTCTATCCGACGAGACTCTCGTAATCCCACTCGACGAGATCGAAATCAACGAAAGCCTCAACTTCGTGGAAGAACCTATAGAGATCATGGACCGTGAGGTCAAGCAGACAAAGCAAAGCCGTATCCCTATCGTGAAGGTTCGCTGGAATGCCAAGCGAGGACCGGAATTCACTTGGGAACGTGAGGATCAGATGAAACTGAAATACCCTCACCTTTTTGCTTAGTTATTTGTAAATTCTAGCTTGCTTAAAATTCTAATTTCGGGACGAAATTCCTTCTAACAGGGGGATGATGTGACAACCCGATATTTCGGGTCAATGTAATGTAAAACCGATCAAATTTAGGTCAAAATGTAACCTTCCTAAAATCTTATTCGGATTAAATAAAGTAATAGGAATCATATCAAGGTTTGCGTACATAAAAAGAACGTCCAAATCTGACTCCGGATGAGGAAGTTATGAAATTTTGAAGAAATTCCTTAATCACGTCATTTTAATAAATAAATAATAAAAATAATTTCGGAATTAGCCAACGGAATCTAAACGAAAGTCGTAGATCATGGTCTCACCTTCGCGAGGATATAAAGAACGTCAAAAACGGAGTTCGTATGAGGGAGATATGAATTTTTGAAGTTTATTTATAATAAATATAAATTTAATTATAAATTCCCGGTAATATCCGAAGGGGAGTCATCGGATTGGACCGAAGTACGCCCTGCGTACCTTCGTACGCCCCGCGTACTGAGATCGAGGGTCTCGGATCGTCCACGTCGCACTATCCGAAGAGTTCTAACCCGTCCGACCCGTCCGAAGCTCCGACCCGTCCGACCCGCTGTCCCGTCCGACCCGCGTACCCAGCAACCCGTCCCATCCGAACCGAGGCAGTCGAGGCTTCGGTCATGCATGACGTACGCGTACGCGCTGCGTACGAGCGTACGCCCCGCGTTCGGAGGCGGTTCAGCCTTCCTATAAATAGGATGCGAGGCTTTCCGAAAATGTTGCTCATTTCTCTCCTCTCTCTCACAACTTTGTCTCGTTTTCCGTGCCCGTTATAACCCGAAGCTCTGGTCTTTTTGCTCAAGTCCCGAGGGTCGATTTTACTCCCGAGATTCCCGAGAATCCCGAGAAAAATCCGTTTTCTGAGACGAGACTCTGCCCGGTTTTCCATCTCGCTTTCTTCAATCAATCAAGTGAGTTTCATACCCCTTAATCAACCTGTTAAATATTCAAAATGCTTTTATATGCTTTCAAAAGGGGGGAATACAAGTTAAATACTTATAGTTATTGTTTCAATCACATGTGATTGTACTAATCACATGTGATTAATAACTAGGGAAATCAGTGGTTTTATCACTATTCAAACTATCTATCAAACTGTTTTACTTCTAAATGTTTTCCAAACCCATTTACTTTTCGAATTTACACTGCAACTGTGATTTAAGCAAATGTTCCTTATACTTAAACTGTTTTAATCAAATCTACACCTTCAAATGGTTTTATAGATTGACATCAAGTCAATCTTTCTTTAAAAATAATACTTATGTTTCAAATGCCTTATAAATACTTATTTATGCTTTTATATTACAAATTGCATGCCCATATATGTATAGACGTATAAATAATGTTTAAAGGACTTAGGAAGGCTATCCACCTTGTTTCCTTTTCCTCGATTTGGATGTGGTCTGATAGGATTTTGGGTGACCATCCGAAGGTCGTTTCCATATTAATTATATATCAAATATACATATATAGACATGAAAGTACTTCCATAATCATATGTACTAAACGCACTGTTAACAAGTTACCATCGGGGTAACACAGAATCATACTATTACAACTGCTAGATCAATGAGTCAGTTCATTCATGAGTCTATACTAGGAAGAGAATATATACAACTATACTACGAGAACATATACAACTATACTAGAACAAGAAACATTTCATCACGCATGCAAGAATACGATAACAAATGTGATCCACTGTATCGGAGCATGCCTTAAATGTCATGGCCCGAGTTGTAGCCAGAATTCTCTTGGAGGGAGAGCGTTGAGTTTGCGTATAGATCTATACTGGATTGACTATCCTACACCTTGCTGCTAGCTACAGCCGGACCTGCAGGTCTGCGGGTGCCAAACGTCATTCCGTTATTACGACCGTTCTTTATGTCGTTGTTATCAGTCGATAGTATGGTGCAATTATCACATTATACCTTAATATAAATCCGGTTTAAGGTAGTAGTAATTAGTACAGTAGTTCTTATTATACAAAACTACAGTACTACAATGATTTACCCATTACATATTTTGGTGATAATCTCACTTAAGCATTAATGTACAAACTATATTTTATCAAATGATAGTTATACTTGGGTAATCACACACTTTTACAACAGACGAGTTTACAAAATAGTTAAGCCTTGGTAGAAGGTTACTTTTATAGAAAATATAGGATTTTCTGAGAGATTCAAACTTTTGCAAATACTTTTAAACATTTATTTACATTTTTACAAACTTATACATTGGGACAAGTTCAAACGTTTTTGACAATGAACATTGACACTAAAATACTTATGAACTCACCAGCTTAATGCTGATAAACTCTTTCAAAATAATTTGTATTCTCAGGTCATCAGTAGACAGGTACCGATGCCAGCTTTTGAGATAATGGAGCGTACTCAAGACTCATCATTTTGTTATTTTGATTTACGTTATATTTTTGGTGTCTAAAATTTTACAGAACACACATGTATTAAATTTATATGTTAATGCAATGGATGATGTTGGTTGCCTATTTACATTTACTGTGTTGTGATTACCTTACATGACGTCCTCCGCCCCAGAACATTTCCGCCGTTCTTGGTTTTGGGGTGTGACAACAACAGCCCCCGGACGTTTCCGCCGTCTGGTTCGGGGGTGTGACAGGTTGGTATCAGAGCTCTGTTTATAGTGAACTAGCATATCTAACCATAAATTGATATGCAACTATAAACCAAAAGCGGAACTAACATAACTCTGAACAAAACAAGTAAAATATGACAATAAAACACCTTTGCTTGCATTAGGAACAAGGAGCATAACACCGAACCAAACAAGATAATGCTAGTATCTCGGTTGAATCAGGACTGTTCTTAGTAGTACCAAGGAGTGGATGTAGCCTGATCAACTACGTTCTCTCCAAAGTATAACTAACACACGTTCTGATGAGATCGTGATAGCTAGGGAACCTAAAACTATACCCCTTTATCACCAAAAAGAGAGCGTCTATTTAGCGTAAATCATAGTCAGGAGAGTGACGATAGTTTATATTTTCCCCAATTGTCATGGAGGAAGATCAGCAGGGTATCCAGTTCCATCAAGTCCTAGTGGCTTACGGGATGGTTGAGGATGAACTAGAAGGAAATCCGGAGGAAGCACACGACATTGAACATGACGAATACATAGACACCGACTATGAGTTTGGAGAGACCGACGATGATGTCGAGGAAGAGCAAGACCGGGAAAAGGATCACGTCACGTCGTGTGTGGATGAGGCGCAACCAGACCACCCCGCTCCACCAATGAACCCCCCAAGGGAGAACCGTTCTCCCGAAGCTGAGATCGCCGCACTGCGACAACAGTTGTACGCCATGGAGGCCCGGCCAGTGCGAGCTAAGCATGAAAGGGTGAGAAGCCAACGAAGATTGAGGGCAAGAAGGAAGGTGATGGCAAGAAAGGGAAGAACAACAAGAGGAAGGGGCGTCAAGGCCCCGAGACCTCTAAAAAGCAGCAGATAGTGGTAGTTAATGCTGCCACCACACCGGTTCCAGCCACACCACATGCTCCAGCCTCAGCGGCTTCAAATGTTTCCAGACCTTATTCCGGTAATCTTCCCAAATGCAACAAGTGCGGTTTCCATCACAATGGAGAATGCAAGGAGTTACAATGCACTAGTTGTAATCGAAGAGGACACACGTCGAGGAACTGTAGGGCTTACCCTCCCCAGAACCAACACCAAGGAAACAGCAACAACAACAACCATCGCAACAACAACAACATCACTACCGGCGGCAATAATGCAGGGCTTAGCCACACCTGCTTTGGGTGTGGGAGGACTGGGCATTTCCGCCGAGACTACCCTAACAACAACAATCCTGGAAACGGAGGAACAGGAAGGATGCTGACCATGGATCAAGGAGAGGCGGTTCAGGACCCCGCAGTTGTGACCGGTACATTTCTCCTAAACCACACCTATGCATGCATCCTGTTTGACACTGGAGCGGAACGAAGCTTTGTAAGTAATAAGTTTAAGCAATTATTAAAACAACCACCCCAGAAGCTCAATGAAACCTTTGCGGTAGAAATGGCCAATGGGAAAACTGAATCCACCAGGGAAATCTACATCGGATGTACCCTAACCCTAAATCAACACATCTTTCGGATAGACTTGATGCCCATATCAATTAGGAGTTTCGATGTGATTATTGGCATGGACTGGTTAAGCCCCCACCATGCTGAAATTATGTGTCACGAGAAGGCCGTTCACCTTCGCCTCCCCAATCATGAAACCCTAGTAATTTACGGAGACAAACCTAGCATGAACCTCCGCCTGGTCTCGTGCATCAAGGCACAAAAACATCTACAAAAGAACAATTTGGCGTTCCTGGCTCACATAGTGGATAAAACCAAGGAAGAGGTTAACGTTCAAGACATTCCCATAGCATGTGAATTTCCAGACGTGTTTCCTGAAGATCTTCCAGGAGTACCCCCGGAGAGACAAGTGGAGTTCCGAATTGACCTCGTTCCAGGAGCAACTCCTCTCGCTAAATCACCCTATCGGCTAGCTCCTGCTGAAATGCAGGAATTGTCCAGCCAACTCAGCGAACTCTTGCACAAGGGATTCATCCGCCCTAGTTACTTGCCATGGGGAGCTCCAGTCCTCTTTGTCAAAAAGAAGGACGGATCATTTAGAATGTGCATCGATTACAGAGAGTTAAATAAACTCACTGTTAAAAATCGCTAACCACTCCCACAAATCGATGATCTATTTAACCAGCTCCAAGGAGCTAGTTATTTTTCTATGATAGATCTGTTGGATTAGTGTCTATGTTCATAACTATTTTGGTATGTACTTGACCCGATTATGAGCATGGTCCTTTTGGGTTGCCTTCACCATAGCAATATGTAGGATGATTTAAGGAGAGAAAGGTTTAAATATGATTTATTAATATATTATGAGAATAATATATTAAAGGAGAAATCATATTGTTTAATTAATATTAGTCAAGAATTAATTGTTAATTAATTTTGTGGCTAAAAGAGATTAATTAAACTTAGGGGACTGAAGTTGTAATTATAAGATAATTATAATTGGGCTATGGATCACCTAATAATATATAGGTTGGACGAATTCTATGGGAAGCCCATTAGAAATCGTCAAAGGGATATGTTTAAGGAGTCCATGGGCTGCTTAGGGCCTAAGCAGTCAAATTAGGGTTTCCTAGTTGTAAACCCTAATAGCCTACATGTATATAAAGGGCCCCTATGCCCCAAAAACGTGAACAAGACTTCCATTAGGGTTTCCAGCCGTTTTTGGTGCCTCCCCTTTCTTCTCCTCTTCATCCAAGTTGTATATGGTGTTTGTGACTCCATTAGAGGTGCAGCACTTGAGGCACTAAGCTTTCTAAGGCCAATCCAAGCAAGGAATTGATTGTTATTGCTATATAACAATCAAAGGTAATTCTATAAACCCTAATTCAGTTTATAATATGTTAGATCTAAGTTTGTTAGTCTTGGATTCAAAGCATGTACAATAGAGAAACCTAGATCCAAGCATTAGGGTTTGTATGAGCACATAGGATTGTTCTTATGCCTAGAACCCTTCAGTGGTATCAGAGCCTTGATTGGTTTCAGTTGTATGTGATGCTTAACTGCTTTATTTGCTGAAAAATCGATTTTTGGCCTCTGCCCGACCTGACTCGGCGAGTCAGTGGATGAACTCGGCGAGTCTATCCCTGACTCGGCGAGTCAGGGGGTCAGACAGAGGGACTTCCGGGTTTTTGCTGCTGTTTTGACTTGGATCTGATGCCTAATTCGTTTTTTGAAGTTAAAATCTGAATTTTATCTTAAATTAGTGATTATCCTTGCCAAATCAATAGATAATTTCAAATCTTTTGAATATTGGTTATTTATGTGATAAATATGGATTATTTAAAGTTATTTGGTAATTATCTAGTGATTGAAATAAGATTAGATCAAATATAGATAATGACTAAATTAATTATTATTTGTTATTTGATCCTTTGTGATGAGAAAAAGTTTCAATTGCACCATTTAGGTTTTATAGTTTAAATTTGAACTTAAAAGTTTTGTTTATGAAATTTAAATAAGTTAAACCCTAATGTTTTGAAATGTTTCAAAACTTGCCCTCAAGTTTTGGAATTTTAAAGTTGGTTAAAAGTTTAATTTTGAAATGTTAAATTCTAAAACCCTAGTAATTTGAAATGTTCAAATCGCACCCTTATGGTTTTATTAATTAATTAAAGTGTATAATTAAAAGTGATTTAATAAACCCATAAAGTTTTGGTTTACATTTAATTAAATTAAAAGTATAATTTTACTAAATTAAACCACCTAGTATTTCAAAAGTATAAAATACAATATATACTATATATAACATTAAAAGTCTAATATTATATATATGTATGAGTAAACAGTCAGTCTTACCGTTAGTAGGCCTCATTCACGAAGCTGGTCTATAAGGGTTGTTTAAGGAAATTGCCTATAAAATGGCGATTGAATGGGTATCCACTCTTACCCACCGCACTCTTGACTAGTGGAGGGTCGTTAGCCGAACGGGTAGGATAGGACAGAAACCTTCCATTATAAGTATAATGAAGTACAAAGTAACTAAATGCTTTTTCAAATTCCCAAATCATAGTTACTTTAGGCAAAACGTGAAATTGTATGCTAACCCATGGAATTACACTTCGTACCCTTGTCAAACGTTAGTGGAGCGTGTGTGGTTAACCGGCACACTAATTTGGGGATGACATTGGTGGCGAAGGGTGGCTCGATGCTTATCATAGATCAATGGAGCGTGTGTGGCTAACCGGCACATTGATTAGGTGATTGTAGCATTGGGTGCACCACGTGATTCGTATGGTTATTCACACCTTGTTTGTGATCCTCGGCATCCCAGTCACAAATAGTAGGGCATAATCGAGATTAAACATGCCATTGAAAAGTTCAATGAATCTCAAAAGATCTAGGAGTTTCAATTCATTTAAAACTTAAACTTCTTTTTCGTTTTTCATGGTGGAAATTGGTAAATCGTCATTTACCTACCTTCAAATATTTTACAACTAGATTACGGCATCCCTTTTCTAGGTTGTAGAATATTGTGTTGGATCCTAGCTTGATGTTTCATTTGGGTGTTACATCAAGAATTCTAATCAAATTAACTTGAATTTTCTCCCGTTTTGTAGATGTCTGAATCTTACAATGGTCTTCCCAAATCCTTTGGAACAAGCTTTCCAAATGAAGATGACGTTCCGAGATATGATCAAGGAAATGAGAGTCATGCTTCACTTCCTCCACCTCCTCCAATTGTTCTCCCTGACCCACAAGTTCAAAGGCTTGAAAAGTTCAAGCTCACTCAAGCCCTTTTGGCGAGTAAACACGAAGATGGGAAACCTATGTGTGCACACGTCTTAGAGATGAAGTCACACATTGATAGGTTAAGCATGTTGGGTGTCGAGATTTCAAGTGAGTTGGCTGTTGACTGGGTTCTTCAGTCATTTTCTAAATCATATAGTGACTTTGTTAGAGAGTACTATATGATGGACCACGACGTGACCCTATTTGATCTCACCTATTTGCTTATAGCTGCTGAATCAGCAATGATTTGGCGTGCTAGTCAAGCAAATTTGTCTAGTGAATCAAACTCCCAAACTTCGATGGACACTGGCAACATTGGAACTAAGTCTGTGATTGTCCGATGTGTTGTGCCAAAGGAGTCCATCTGCTTTTATTGCCAAAAGAAAGGGCATTGGAGACGAAGTTGCCCTAACTACCTGAGAGATCTAAGAGATGGGAGAGTCAAGACGTATGGCTCTACTTCAGGTAAAATCCATTATCTAACTCTTTTGAGTTCCTATTCTAGATTCTTAATACATGATGTGATAAGATTACATTTTGATGTTTTGTAGGATCGAAGAAAAGAAAGGAAGCTTGAGGGAAGAAGTGAGCTGAATCTAATCATGAAGAAATGGATTTCGATCGCATTACTTGAAGAATGGATTCTTGAGCTACTACTTGGAGTTAGAATAGATTGTTAAGAAATATGTAATAACATTGTTTTTCAATTGAATTGCATTGTAAGGACAAATTTTTTCCGCAATAAAATGAATTTTGATTTTATCTTATTTATTTCTCCTTGTGATGGCATGTATGAAAAATTGATGTTTGAATGTTTCTATTATTAGCAATAATGGATTTGATTCTTAATTGTGTTATTTGTGGAAATGTCAAAAGTTTACCAAATAGGAAGAGTTTCTCATCGCCCAAGTTTCAATTGGACAGAAACTTGGAATCATGCAATGTGTATTGTATGATGAATGAAAAAACTTTCACATTTGGGAAACTTAGACTAATTCTTTGGCAAAGGGTCAATTGAAGGACTAGGAGATCGAGTACACTAGGTCGTACGTTGATCAAGTCTACCACAAGAGTGACAAAGATATTCGTCATGATTTGCTAAAGTTTAGTAAATATGGTTATACTTATAAGATTGAGTATAATTCTGAGTTAACTGAAATAGTTTCAATCAATAGTAGAACGAATAAGAAGAATCAAGAAGGCAGAAAGATAAAAGTTTCTCCATTCTAAGAAGAAGGGAGAGTACCTTTTATTGTGTTTTATGATAAGTCTTAATGATTAAGAACCATGTCTCAATTGATCCTCTAAGTGAGTCTTAGTGCAATTGGATGTCTAAGAAGAGGAATCAAGAATTGTAGAAATGGTTAAATCAATAAGTCAATCATACTTCGTTCCAATATCAAGTCTTAAAGTCAAGATTGTGACATTGAGTGAAAAGTCTTAAGTAGGTTTATAACACTCATCAAATGTGGAATTTAGAAAAAGGTTTTCTTATTCTTGCACATTTAAAATTAGTAAGTTGTGATGTCTTGGATAAGACAAAGACCAACTAGGACCAATTGTGTGAAGTGTTTTGTCTTGATAAGAACTACACTAACTCTTGAATATTTGCTTTGTCAAGAACTGTTTCTTGACAAGAGAATCTTATATGTCAAGGAGTCAGTGGGAGTCTTAATGGTCTTGAAAAGTTTCAAGAACAAATCAAGAATATACCTTATCGACCATCACTAGCACACGACTTGAGGTTTACAACCTATCATGCTGACATTATTTTGTTTCTTTGCCATTCCAATTGAGTTAATTGTGTATGTGAGTTCTATGAGTACTCATTTGAATGCATACTAGAGCCTTAGTCGATGGAAAGTACATTGATATGTAAGAACAAGTTACTAAACTACTTGGAAGACATGGTGGGCACTCGTGTTACCATAGGGCAAGAAATCAAGATTAAGAAAGTTCGGTCCATATGAGTTTGGATTTGTCGCAAACCTTGGTTTTGGCAAATTCACATGGATAGGAACTCATACACCATAAAATCTAAGTGTCATAAGATTCCCTCCTTCATGAAAATGACTGTGAGGAAATACTTTCACTAAGAGAGGTTTTAAGAAGATAGCAATTGTGAAAATTGTATTCTCACATTCGATTATGGTTACGGCATCCCTTTCCATAGTTCGAATTATGACATTTGGCAATTAGTTTCAACATTTGGAACTTAGTAACATAAGTTCTGAATTGTTTAAACTCACATATGAGCTATCTAAGACAAAGGTGTATAAGTTTAAGAAGCTTAGATAAAGGCTTATCAAAGCATCTGGTATTAGAAATATGAATTTCAGAAATTCAATAGGCATTGTTTTCTAGAAGTTCATTTGTTTTCTGAATACATGTCAAAGCTAGTGGGAGCATAAGTGTTATGCTTATATGATAATAATCATCATGACAGTGGGAGCATAAGTGTTATGCTTGTATGATTATTATGGCGAGTATTGCAAGTTAGCAATATTAATTATAGAAAAACAAAGATTCAATTTGCAAAGTTGCATGGGTTGAAAAGTTGTTTTAATATAATTAAGGGAGAGAATATTATACTCCATTTCAAAATCTAAAGCTTAGATTAAGAAATTTTAATAGTTTTAGTCAAAGGATACATTGTGAGTTCTTAAAATTCGATTATGATTACGGCATCCCTCTTCATAGTTCGAATTATGAGAACATGACACATAAAATATTATGGCAAAAGATTGGTAAAGTATCATATCTTTATGTGAGACATTATGCATTGTGTCCCATACACTTTGGGTATAGGATCGATTGCAAATGCTATAATAATTTACCATTCTAAAATTTTTTAAATGTCTAGCGCATTAAGAGGGAAAAAGGACTAGAATGGATTTTGACTAAAATTATTAAACAACTATCAAAGGACAATCCAAAGTTCGCTGAGGATTGGTCGCTTGTGAGCAGTTGGAAGTATGGTATTGGATGGACCATATCGACATTATAATGAATAGATAAGATTCTATTAAGAATGAGTTGTCATATGGCAAATGTGGAAATGTTTCCATATTGGGAGTTGGATATTAAGAATCTATGTCTAGATTAGAAAGTTTTATGCAAGAAGGATGTCCAAAGGAATGTACTTTGAATGTGAGACTTCGCGTCTATAGAATTGTCTTGTATCAATTTCTAAGTAAATACTTTGTAATTTCATTAGCCAAGTCTTGGTGACTTTTGTGCTATGACTTTACGAAAGGATCGTTGCGTAAAATGTTAGAATCTAGCATATTCTAGTAGTGAAAGAACCTTGTGTTCTTACACTAACAATGGGGATTGAGGAATTGTGAAATGAGAATCATTGGAAAAGTTTTCAATTGTTCTATTTCACAAAGCATGGACCATAGGAAACAAAGTGTGCATGCTTAGAGCATGGGACAGTTGTTGTTGTAATTCAAGTAATGAGTTGACTATCCGAAACATTAAATGATAATAATGAGTAATCAATATGGTGGTTAAATAGAAGTGCTTTATTTACTCTCACAAGTTTGGGGCCATATAGCATTAAGTATTATTCTTGAAACCGAGACGTGTGAGTTGTAATTTGTTAGTCGGTTACACATTGATCATAAGTAAACGCACCAGTAACTTGGTGTTATAAAACTTATTGTTGTGTGTGATTCGATTAGTAAATGCAAGCGAGCACATGAGTCGAAGTTTATCCATTCCTTTTACCCAAAGTAGGATAAAAGCGATATCTGTGGGCCTCACGATGATTTAATGATGACACCTAAGCGCTTGGCCAAGCCGGGACTAAGTTGATGTGTTCAATTGTAGTCTGTTGTCAGTCGTCATAAATCGGAAGTCGGGAAACAGTATAGAGAGAATGATTGAAATTCATGTCTTTTGTCTATACGATATCTTAAGAATGGAGGAATATATAATCCGTTATCTAAAGGACACGCTATCTGATAAGATCAGAGTTGACAGCGGCTTCTGAAAGCTACGATTGCTGATCAGGTTCTGAAGTCATACGGAAAATAGTTATTAGACTTATCCAAGTGGGAGACTGTTGGATTAGTGTCTAAGTTCATAACTATTTTGGTATGTACTTGACCCGATTATGAGCATGGTCCTTTTGGGTTGCCTTCACCATAGCAATATGTAGGATGATTTAAGGAGAGAAAGGTTTAAATATGATTTATTAATATATTATGAGAATAATATATTAAAGGAGAAATCATATTGTTTAATTAATATTAGTCAAGAATTAATTGTTAATTAATTTTGTGGCTAAAAGAGATTAATTAAACTTAGGGGACTGAAGTTGTAATTATAAGATAATTATAATTGGGCTATGGATCACCTAATAATATATAGGTTGGACGAATTCTATGGGAAGCCCATTAGAAATCGTCAAAGGGATATGTTTTAGGAGTCCATGGGCTGCTTAGGGCCTAAGCAGTCAAATTAGGGTTTCCTAGTTGTAAACCCTAATAGCCTACATGTATATAAAGGGCCCCTATGCCCCAAAAACGTGAACAAGACTTCCATTAGGGTTTCCAGCCGTTTTTGGTGCCTCCCCTTTCTTCTCCTCTTCATCCAAGTTGTATATGGTGTTTGTGACTCCATTAGAGGTGCAGCACTTGAGGCACTAAGCTTTCTAAGGCCAATCCAAGCAAGGAATTGATTGTTATTGCTATATAACAATCAAAGGTAATTCTATAAACCCTAATTCAGTTTATAATATGTTAGATCTAAGTTTGTTAGTCTTGGATTCAAAGCATGTACAATAGAGAAACCTAGATCCAAGCATTAGGGTTTGTATGAGCACATAGGATTGTTCTTATGCCTAAAACCCTTCAAGATCTGCGGTCCGGATATCACCAACTCAAAGCCCGAGAAGAGGATATTCCAAAAACCGCTTTCCGAACTCGCTACGGACATTATGAATTTGTCGTAATGCCCTTCGGTCTGACAAATGCCCCTACCGCATTTATGGACCTAATGAATCGAATATGTCGACCTTTCCTCGACAACTTTGTCATTGTTTTCATCGATGACATCCTCATCTATTCTCGAAGCAAAGAAGAGCATGTCCAACATCTCCGACAAGTCCTAGAAACTCTGCGATCGGAAAAGCTATACGCCAAACTCTCCAAGTGTGAGTTCTGGCTCCGGAGTGTGAACTTCCTAGGTTATGTAGTCAGCCAAGATGGAATCCATGTGGATCCTGTTGGGATTAAAACCCTAATTATGATTTGATGAACAAGATGCGGAAAATAAGAACAAACACAAATAATGAAGAATATGTCGAATGATCACTCGATTTATTGAAATATGAGGAATAAATTACACTTAAAGCATAGACTAAAGAATCTAACACTACATAAGAAACCTCACGTGGCGGCTACATTTTGCCTCACACTCTTAACCCTAATTATGAATAATACATGACTATTTATAGGGAAAAGACAAGTCTTGGGCTTTTAACCTAGAATTCATCAAAGGGGCCCATTGCCATCCTCCATGGAGTGCTTTGAAACCCTACAATCTCCCCCTCAAAGTATGGAATGGATGACAATGCTTTAATTTCCAAAACAAGCATCTAGCAAATAAAAAGATCTACAACGAGGAATATATGAAGCAATCCACGAATCTTGATTCTTCAATAGTCTTTAAACACGGGCTCTAGGATATATAAATCAAGCACTGAAGTAATGTCTTTAAACTTCATTTTCGAATGTAATCCCAAAGAATCTTCATGAAAACCAAACCCGCCATAAAAACCCATTTCAGAACAAAGAAACTGAATCACTTCTTGTCTTTGAAGAGCTCCCCCTCCAAGTCACAACGATCTTCAAATAAGCTAATGATATAAGCCATCAAAAAATATCATGTAACAACCCAAACTTTAAGATTCATAACGCCACTTGATCGAGAAAATACAAGAAGTCGGAGATATAACAAGTCCATAGCAGAGCTCGATGAAAAACTTCCGCTGTAAAGGATACTTCTCTGTAAAAGCTTTAGTAGAGCTCGATGAAGAACTTCTGTTGAAAAAGCTACCTTCATAATTCTCCCACAAGCTTTATCAAAAATCTTCAACTTTGAAAAGTCACAAATCTAATTTCGAATGGCCATACCATATTCTCCCCCGATTTATAATCAAAAACATGATTATAAAGCCTTCAAATGGTCATGAGAATGATCTTGAATGGATAAAAATTTACTATGCTCCCCCGCGACAAAAAGATATACACAATGAAGTATAAAATCCGAAAAAACCGTGAAAATTTGACGTTATCACGAAAAACGACTTTCCGAACCGCCAAGACTTGATGGAGTCCATAATTTTCTGTTCACAAAAAAATATGCGCGTTAAAGAATTCAAAACTGTTCATCGGCCCTCAAATTTGCAAACTTTTCTGAATATAGGGCAAAAACTGTCATTTTCCAGAAACTCAGGGGCTGGAATTGTAATTCAGCATCAACATACCCCTTTATATATGTAACAAAATCTGGAAATGGTCCAAAACTGCCAAGGCATGAAAAGTATAGGGACCAGATCGTCAAATTCTTGAAGTGGCAGGGACCAAGAATGAAACATTAAGTCATCTTCCCCATTTATATCTTAATGAATGAACACAGCGACTGGAACATGATTTCAAGCGAAACCACAAATAGCTTCCATTCAATTCCATCATAAAGACGCGAATCTGAGTCACTTTTGTTTCAAGCACAAGCAACCGAACCTAGGTTCGTTTCAAGACCACAATTTATTCACCTGAAGTGAGCACAACCGAACGTTCGGTTCGTTTCTTATTTCCATATCAAGCTTCATCAGGCGAAACTCCTTTCGCTTTCGGTTCATCCTTCGTTCGCTCCAACCATTAACAACCGAACCCAGTTTCATTGATACAAAAGCAAAACCGAGCATCACGATTAGAATAAGGAGCGAAACCTTAGCCAAGCCGAATCATAGGTTCGCTTTCGGTTCATCTCCTATTTCAGTCCCAGCATAAACACGCGAACCCAAGATCGAGGTTCGTTCCAAGAGCTACCAACCGAACTCAAGTTCGATCGAGGCCATAAATCAAATCCAAATCCTTTCGATGCAAATCAATCGACCACAACTCCAATGCTAATCAATATCAACCACAAACCTAAATATTCCAAACTCAGAAAATTCGTGGGAGAAAACGAGAGCAAGCCCAGATTCCAATCGTTCGCAGGTTGTCAAGCCCCAAATCAATCGTTCACACCCGAAAGCGAATCAACAAAAACAAATCTAATCAGAGGTTCGCCTTTTTCTGATGTTTGAGGGATCGTAGGCAAGGACATTCGCTCATAGTTCCACCCAATTCACAGCCAATTTTGACTTTTTCTGGTTTGACTTTTCACATCCGTTCGTCACATCACAAGTCTTCAAAATTTCTACTCAAGAATCATATAATCGCTGCTTCCAAAAATCGAGATAAATCACAACAATATCATCAAACAATATCCAAGTTCAAAATGAGCTAATCATACCGATCTTAAGAATGTGAATGAGAAAATCGATGAAAGGTTTGATCTTGAATTAAACCACACACAAATCGATTCATCAGAATTGATGAAGACATATCAATAACCTTTGTCGACAATGATACAAGCAACGATTGTTAATTTTGATCGATCTTGAGAGAATGAATAAATGGATGAATTGAGCACGCAAAAGCAAATGACGCAAACGAAAAATTGAATATGATATTTAGGGAAAACAACATGGATCATGAACAGTGCAGTAACGAATCAATGGCCCAATAACAAATGAAGCTGATGCATCGACAATGCATTGGATTTGGATTAAATTGATGATCAGATCTAATCAGGCAACATTTACAAGATATGAATCGAATTAAAAAAAATACCCAGATGAACAGTGACAGAAAACATAAGTTTTCATGAACATTTTCTTAAACAGAATTTTGATTCCATGCCGCCAAAACACTAAAAATCTTCAAAATCTTGTGTAGAAAATCATCAAATCAAGAACCGATACTTCAAAAATCAATAGATCTTCAAAGACCCGCTCTGATACCACTTGTTGGGATTAAAACCCTAATTATGATTTGATGAACAAGATGCGGAAAATAAGAACAAACACAAATAATGAAGAATATGTCGAATGATCACTCGATTTATTGAAATATGAGGAATAAATTACACTTAAAGCATAGACTAAAGAATCTAACACTACATAAGAAACCTCACGTGGCGGCTACATTTTGCCTCACACTCTTAACCCTAATTATGAATAATACATGACTATTTATAGGGAAAAGACAAGTCTTGGGCTTTTAACCTAGAATTCATCAAAGGGGCCCATTGCCATCATCCATGGAGTGCTTTGAAACCCTACAGATCCCTCTAAAGTAAAAGTTGTTGAAGGATGGGCAATCCCGACCATACCTACGGAAATCCGTCAGTTCTTGGGTCTAGCAGGCTACTATAGGATATTCATTCAAAACTTCTCTAACATCGCCAAGCCACTTACCTCGCTTACACAAAAGGGTGTACCATTCAAATGGACGGACAAACAAGAAGCCGCATTCCGAACCCTGAAACAAGCTCTCTGTAGCACCCCGGTACTATCGCTACCGGAGGGAACGGAAGATTTCGTGGTCTACTGTGACGTGTCAAATCAGGGCTTAGGTTGCGTTCTCATGCAGCATGGAAGGGTGATAGCTTACGCATCTCGCCAACTAAAGACGCACGAAGTAAATTATACGACCCATGACCTGGAATTGGGAGCCATGGTCTTTGCCCTAAAAATTTGGAGGCACTACCTGTATGGTACAAAGTGCACCATCTTCACAGACCACAAAAGTCCCCAGCACTTCTTGAACCAGAAAGAGTTGAACATGAGGCAACAAAGATGGGTTGAATTATTAAACGATTACGAGTGTGAAATCAAGTACCACCCGGGCAAGGCCAACGTGGTAGCCGATGCATTAAGTCGGAAGGAGTACTCAAATCGTCGTACGAAAACTCTCTCTATAACCATCCAATCTCACTTAGCCACTCAAATTGCGGTAGCCCAGTCGGAGGCCATGAAAGCAGAAAACAGGGCAAGCGAAGCATTGCGCGGGATGGAGAAGAACCTAGAGGCAAAGGAGAATGGAGTATACTACTTCATGAACTGTATATGGGTCCTTAAAATCGGAGGATTTAGGGAGGTAGTTAGTAGGAAGCCCACAAGATGCGATACTCCATTCATCCTGGCTCAGACAAGATGTATTTGGATATTAAACAACACTATTGGTGGCCTAACATGAAGGCGGAAATTGCTACCTATGTTAGTAAGTGCCTTACGTGTGCCAAGGTAAAGGTGGAATACCAGAAGCCCTCAGGGTTATTACAGCAACCGGTAATTCCTGAGTGGAAATGGGAGGGGATTTCTATGGATTTCGTGACCAAGCTACCCAAAACGTCGGATGGACTAGACACCATATGGGTAATAATCGACCGACTGACGAAATCTGCCCATTTCCTGCCAATCAAAGAATCCTACAAGATGGAGAGATTGACGCGTTTATACGTTCGAGAAATCGTGAGGCTCCACGGAGTGCCAATATCTATTATCTCGGATAGGGACAGTAGGTTCACTTCACATTTTTGGCAATCACTCCATAAGGCATTGGGAACTCATCTCGACATGAGCACCGCTTATCATCCGCAAACGGATGGTCAAAGCGAACGAACCATCCAAACGCTCGAAGACATGCTACGCGCATGCGTGATAGACTTTGGGAAGTCTTGGGATACCCACTTATTTTTAATCGAATTCTCGTATAACAATAGTTATCATTCGAGCATCAAGGTGGCTCCTTTCAAAGCACTGTACGGGCGTAAGTGTAGATCACCGTTATGTTGGGCTGAGGTGGGTGATACCCAACTATCAAAAACACATACGTCGGACAAAGCACTAACGGGACCGGAGATCATTCGCGAAACCACGGAAAAGATCGTCCAAATCAGGGCCCAATTAGAAGCATCTCATGACCGACAAAAGAGCTACGCCGATAAACGGCGAAAGCCCTTAGAGTTTCAGGTCGGTGATCGAGTACTGTTGAAAGTCTCACCCTGGAAAGGGTTTATACGTTTCGGAAAACATGGAAAACTGAACCCATGATACATTGGACCTTTCGAGATCGTCGCTCGAATAGGTCCAGTGGCATATAAGTTGCAGCTACCCACAGAGCAAAACAGTGTTCACCCCGTGTTCCATGTCTCTAATCTAAAGAAGTGCTTATCGGATGAAACACTCGTCATTCCCCTTGACGAAATCGAAATCAACAAGAATCTCCTGTTCGTGGAAGAACCAGTTGAAATCATGGACAGGGAGGTGAAGCGTACTAAGCAAAGCCGCATCCCGATCGTGAAGGTACGGTGGAACGCGAAGCGTGGGGCAGAATTCACATGGGAGCACGAAGACCAAATGAAGCAAAAGTACCCTCACCTATTCTGGCATTCTCAAATCTAGCTTTCAAACAGAATTTCGGGACGAAATTCCCTCTAACAGGGGGATGATGTCACAACTAGAAATTTTGTGTCATGTAATCTCTACACTCAAGTTAAATGTAGAATCAAAAACTCAAAGAGCATGTATGATGCTTACTCTATGACATCTAATTTTCAAACAAGTACACCATACAAGTGCTACAAATAGTCAACAAGCAATTGGAAACCCTAGAAGTTCTTGTTAGGTCCATTTTGGGACTAGGACTTCCTTATTGGACTCATTGGCCCAATAAGCCTCCAATTTGACTATCATGGGATTAGAACCTTTAAATGGGCTCTAATTGGACCCACATCCATTTATTTCAACATTTTGGGCCATATTGGGCCTACAATGAAATAAATTAATAATTTTGAACCATGATTAACCTAAACTAGCCCAACAAAGTGTAAAAATCATATTATATTTTTTTAGGTCAAAAATCATCCAACTTAACTTCTATATGCGCTTGAGGGCAATAAAGCCCAAAAACCCTTTTTCCTTCCAAATTCTCAGCCTAAGGCCCAAATCCAAGAAGAAAAGGGGGGTTGACTTCTTCATGCCACCTCACTTTTGTATGGGGGATATCCAAGCCTTTACACCCCAAACATCCATGCAAGTCTCATTTCTCCATGCAAACCACCCTCTTCTTCTCTCCCTCTCTCACTCTCGTCCGATTACACACACACACAATTCTCTCACAACCCTCTCTCAAGAAAACTCCCTCCATTCTTAATCAAGATCTCGAAAATTAGAAGGTTTTTAAGGGGATATTTCCACAAACTCTTCATCTAAGGTAAGGTTATGCTTGGATCTATGATCTAGATTCTTTGTTTTATCAAAAATCTCTTCCTAATCCATGCAAAAATCATGATCTTGCATCCTAGAATTACCTCAAGGCCGAGATCTTCATCATAGTGTGCTAGGGCCGAAAATCACCTCAAACTTCTTCCAATCCTCTCCAAAACCGAAACCACACCCAAGGTGAGCTTCATACCCCCTTATTTTCGGTTTTTATAAGTTTTGTGGGGGGAGAATACAAGAAAATGTGTAGATCTATCATTATGTGTATGCCTTGTATGATTTCTATGTTTATTTACATACTTTTATGTGTTTATGGTGTAGAAACTAGTCAAAGGATCTAAAAATCGAGATTTGTATTATGATGCATGAATCAAGTGCTAAAACATATCATTATACATAAGTCATTACTACAAAAATAACCAAGTGGGTTTAGATGAACATCTTGGGCTAAAAATCACATTTTTGGACTTAAAAGGCTAAAAATATGAAATTTAAGGGCTCAAAATGTCAAAATACAAATTCTGGAGGTTAATATGTGTCAAAATAGTTTCATAAAGGAATTTTCCAGAAATTTACACTTTAGAATGATTAAAATGTAAATTTTTAAACTTAATGGGCTAAAAGAGAACTTTTCAGCCCAATAAGGCCCAAAATGCGAAAATTTCAATGTTTAGGGGCTGAAAATGCAATTTTCTGTAAAACAGGGGACTACTAGTGTCCCAAGTCCATTTCAAAGGTTAAAAATGCTTTTCACATTTAAAAGGGACCAAAAATGCAAAAATTCTCTATTTTGGGCCAAAAGTGTAAAATTTGCGAAAATGAAGGTTCCAGCAGAAAAAGTTTCATTTTGAGGGACTAAAACTGTTTTTCAAAAAGCTTTGAGCTGAAAAATACTTTTTCTACAAGTTTTGATACTAAAGTGCCAAGAAAAATGGCTTAGGGACTAAAATATAAATTATTTTATATAAGGGTCCAAAAGTGTAAATTCATTTTAAAAAGAAGGGTCTGAAAAATGTAAAAGACTAATGTCTTAAGCAATGAACTCGACACGATGAAATGCTAGTACCTCGACTATCGGCAAATTACAATACACCTACAACACCAAAAATCGTTACCAAACGAATCGATTCGGTCTCGAATCAATAACAAATCCGAAACTACTAACGCGACGATACTTCAATACACACATGGAAATCTCGGAAACTCGATACACACGCGGGAATACACCAGACGTTGATACACCGTCCTTGGGCCCAAAAGTTTCAAATCATGCTTGTTGGGCCTAGCTAGCCTAATGACATGATCTTTAGGCCCGAAGGAAATTTGCTTACATGTAGTTGGGTCTAATACGACTTAATTCCGTGTAAAAGGACTTTCAATGGCAAACGTGCTGCTGGTCCCCAAGGGTCCTTCGGTACTGCTAGCGAAGTCGAGAATTCACCAATGCGAGTTGGGCTAAGGGCCCTTCGCATTCACGATAGCCTTGAACGACGTAAGGAATTACCGGGGGCTTCGCACCCTCTTTTTCCCCTCGGTCGTGGGGCTACATGAGTCCGGGTGGTTGGGTTAAGTGAATTAGTGCAAGTGACGCCTAAGGGATCGTTTGTACGGTTGTCAACTGGTAGTTTTCATTAATGTACGTTACAACAATTCACAATCCACAATTAATCCAACGTCTCCGGAGCTCAACGAATACACCTGTCGTAACGAAATAACAACACATAAACTAATTAAGGCGAAGTGATAGGAAAACGTCGGGTTTTCCTAGGGTTTTCAATTATTACACCTACGAACTACATATCGAGTTTTACAAATCGTACACTTACATTTATAGAAACAAACAAGCATACTTATGGATCTTCACACCTTTTATACTATACTATTTTCAGAAAATATCAGATTTTTTGGTGGTTTTCAAAACAATACAAAACGTTGGATTTCAAACATTACTTATGAACTCACCAACATTTCATATGTTGACGTTTTTCAAAATACTTGTATTCTCCGGTAACAGATAAAGTGAAGGAAGAATTGTACTCTATGACGTTTTGTTGTTGTTTAATTAGTAACGAACAATTTAGTTTTGGGCATGTGATATTATGGAACAATGTAATGGATGTAAACACTATCAGTTGTAATATTCAAATGCTTGGTGATGAATGATGTTATGTTTCATGTATATTCATTGTGATGGTATTCAATTGAGTCACAACAGCCCCCAAACGTTTCCGCCGTCTTGTTCGGGGGTGTGACACATGAGGGTACAACCTATGTAAATTTCGTTAGAGCTTTCGGTCTTTCCGTTAGCCATTTCTAGGACGAATGTTTCTTTTAGTGGTTGTGGGGATTGTTTAATTAAGTGTTTAAAGTTTTGGTTTATGAAGCTTCTTTCTGCACCACTATCGAACAGGACAAAAGCATAAAAGTTGTTGAGAAGGAACGTACCCGTGACTACTGCGGGATCCGCTACTACTTCGTTGTGGCCAATAGCAAGTAGTCTTCCTATTCCTCCCGCATTCCCAGCCTTCGGACAGTTTTTCTTAAATGGCCCGCTTCACCGCAGCCATAACAGGTCTGGGTCACTCCCGAACTGGGGACTTGTGAGATAGGTTTGGGTGGGGCTCTTCAAAACCGGACAGTAAGGCCCTTCCGGCCGCAGTTGGTGCATTGCAATTCACGGCAGGGGCCATTATGGTGGAAGGGGCACTTGGGACACTTGGGCAGATTCCAAACATAAGCTTTTGCCGGTGCAGGAGTAGCAGGAGTGGTGGCAGCATGGACAGACACAATTTGTTGATTGGAGGAGGTTTTAGTTTTCTTGCCCTTCTTATCCCAATGCTTCCTCTTTTTGTCAGTTGATTTGGGTGATGCGTTGGCAGTTGTAGTTGTTGTTGCTGGAGTGGAAGAAACCTCGTGATTGATTAAACTTTGGGCCAATTCCTTGGCGCTATCAAAGGTCGTAGGGCGTGAGGCTAGAATGTTTCCTTGATACGGTGGCATTAAACCCCAAATGTATCGTTCAATCTTCTTGCTCTCCGAAGGGATCATGTTGTGACACATAGCCGCCAAGTCGCAGAACCTAGCTGTGTAAGATGTTATGTCGGTCCCTTTCATCTTGAGGTTCCAGAGTTCCTCCTCAAGTTTCTGAACTTCGCCCCAAGGGCAATACTCCCCTCTCATGAGGTCCTTCAGTGTGTCCCAGCCCATGGCGTTGGCTGTTACCAAAAAGAGTTCACTGACATGGCCGTTCCACCATGTCAGCGCCCTGTTATTGAGGGTGGCAGTAGCGTACATAATTTTGCTCTCCTCGGGGCATGAGCACATTTCAAAGACACCCTCAGTTCTTTCGAACCACTGAGAGAATGCTAGGATTCCTCCGATACGATCGAAGAAGGTAGGTTTGCAGTTCATGAAGTTCTTATAAGTACATCCCTGCACTCTTTGATGGACTTCACCAAATCTAGAGTTGCCACCGCTCGCATCACCAGAGTTCATTTGAGCCATGGCTGCCGTCACAGCTGCAGTCACAGCTGTTTGAAACAGCACTGCATTGAACTGCGGAGGAGGAGGTGGTGGGGGAGGGGTTTGATTTGTTGGTCTGCCTCTATTTGGACGTTTGCGAGGAGGCATCTTTTACTGAAAGTTCATAGAAATGATAGCAATAGTAAGAGTCTATTGCTAATATGATAGGAGTGTTTTTACGGACTAAATCAACATAGTCCAAAGACCAGAAACAGAGTCATAGCAATAGAGTAGTTAACTGCCAATTTACTGGCATTAATGATGTAATACAAGTTCATGAAAAGTGACCTAACAGTAGGTCTTACATCAAACCATAAAGAAAATTGTTGGCAGTCTAGAGGCCTAATTAGAGTATTTTCAAAGCTAGGAATGTTCACAGACAAGTGCTCCACTGAGCTTAGAAAGAAAAGGCTAGTCCTTTAACAAAAGAGTGAGATGATTTGACATCTTCTACGGGCGACGGGCACCCGTTGGGCGAACCCTCAGATCAGCTAGTTGACGCATAACTTCCTGAAGATGTCGCTCATGGGTCCTTTGATGTGCTCGGAGTTCCCGAACTTCGGCTCGGGATGCAGCTAGCTGTTGCTGCAGAGCCTCGTTGGTCCTCCTTGTCCTATCAATAGTTTCTTCAAGTTGGCGGATGCGAACAGTGTTGAGATTCGAGTCGGCATCCACTTCTACAACTCGGCCTGTGGCTGCTTAACCCTACTCGACATTCCTCGCGGTCCTTCGGACCATGATGGGTAGAACTCGGTCCGCTGATCCTCCCTCGCTTATGTTGTAGAAGCTTCGGTCTCCATTGTAAGGTAAAGGCTGGCCCTGCTCCTCGCTCCATCGGTTCAAGGATATGGCCCACATAAGAGTGAGACCCTAAAATTCTGGACGGGGGTTGGGGTTCGGAGCTTCAGGGGGCAGGTTAATAACTTCTGGCTCGGAGCTGGAGCTATCCGAGAAGCCTTCAGCATGATGATCATCTAAAGGGATCGGGTGATCATTGTCTGACTCCTCATCGAGCCATCCCCCATTTCCCTGGTTTGGATAATACGGATCGCTGGGATGGTGGAAGCCAACCATGCTATCTACGCGAGAAAGGGGGAAGGAAATTTAATAGACGTAATAATCTAGGATACTTATAAGATGAATCTTTATTAGTCGACCCAATACTTGCGTAGTGCATACCAATTACATGTAACCGAAGCAAGATAGTCCTTCGAATAAGCAACCCTAACTTCAGATCCCCAATCAAACACGAACAGGAAATGAAGTAAAGGCCACAGATTTTGAGTCTATAGCGCCCTAGTCACATGTAACCGTGGTGTATCCACTTAGCAACTATTGTCCTACCAGTAACGACCCTTTTAGTTATCACATATGTAGTTAGTAGTATACAGAATACTCCTATAGTATTCTTGTTCTGACGTTCTTGTGGTAGTGTTGGTATGTTTTTAGACTTGTTGCAACACCACAATCACCCTTAGGCACATGCTAGTCACTCCTGGATAAATGTAGTTGATTAGGCTACATCCCCCCAGGTGTGAATATATGTCTCTAAGCTTAATCGTGTTGTTCAACAATCTTAATACTTTTGTTTTGTTCTAGTATGATACTGGCCCTTCTGTAGTGGTGAGTGTTTATATATACTTAATTAAATATTTTAGTATTTAGAAGTATATATTATTGGTCAGAGTGTTTTAGTCCCGAAGCGTTTATAGTTCGTATATCTTTTATAGGTTGATATACTTGATTCACTATAAACAATGCTCTGATACCAATCTGTCACACCCCAAAACCGATAACGGCGGAATACGTTATGGGGTGGAGGATGTCATGTACAGTATCATAACAATTGCATATTAGTAAAAACAAGAGACAACAACAATTTCATTTACATAGTGAGTTTAATTAGAAGCGTGTTCTGTAAAGTTTCAAGAGACACCAGAAGTATATCAAAAATAAGAGAGGGGTCTTGTATGCTCCATCTTCTCCAAAAGGCTGCACCTGTACCTGTCTATCTTTGACCTGAGGATACAAGTTATGTTGAAAACGAGTATCAGCATAAAGCTGGTGAGTTCATAAGAATTTGGTGTCGTTGTTGTAGAAATGTGTTTACAAACTTATAGTATAATATCTGAAATTTATGTTTATAAGTAGTAGAAATCCTTAGAAAATCCTATATTTTCCAGAAAAGTACAATGTAATATAATTCCATTGAGTCATGTGTAAGTATTATCATTGAAAACCTTCAGTTGCATAAGTATGGTATTAAATCCCAGGTAGGTAACATAGAAGAAGAATAGTTACGCCTGTTGACAGTAGTAGCGGTGCAAACTTCCATTGGTAATAGATACGTATTTACTTCGGGATGTTAGCTTGGACTTTAGTCTTAGTGTATTTGTTTGAATATAGGTCTAACCCTTCATGTGACCAATTTTATAGTAGTAGAGAACCCAATGACGTTCCCGGTCATACGTAGTGTAGTGAAGTAGTGCCACCCCCGGGCCTGGTCAGCTCGGACTGTAGTTAACAGTCGGGATGTAGTAGTGTCTGCCCCATATAGATCTATACGCGTAGTGTTGCTTTCCTTCCGGAAAGCCCTGGTCACATGGTATAAGCGTAGTAGGGTGTCTTATAGAGAGATAGTGTATTATACTCTAGATTAGCGTATTCTCTTGTGTTATAGTGCAGTAATCTTTTGTATAGTTCATAGAGTGTTCTCTTATACGAGTATTAACTTGTAATGATAGTCGTTACAGTGAGTATAGTAGTAGTGGAGATAACGAGTAGTGGTCTTAGCTATACCTATTATAGCTAACTAGAGTGTATGATTTCTTGCCTTTGAATAACAAAGGTATTGGGTATGATGTAGACTTTCATATCTAACACAAATACATGCGATACATAACTAAGAAATCAACGACAGTCGGACGGATAAACGATACCCTAAGACCACATCAAACAAGAACAGGAAATAAGGCGAGCTATCGGTCCTAAGTCCTTCAAGCCTTACTTATATAAATATATTAGTGTAGATATATATTTTAAAAAGAAAAGTAAATTTAAACACAGTTTTAAAAGCAGTTTAATAACAATTTTCTTTTAAAATGCATTTGACAATCAACTAAGACAGTTTTATTGGAAGACAGTTAAAGTGTAGAGAAATTCCTTTTTGATGATAATTGGTGAATCACATATGATTCAATAATAAATCTTGTAGCATTATACTTGTACCCCTCCCCCCCCCCCCTAAAACATGTAAACACAGTTGAAAAGGTTCGTTAAGGGGTATGAACTCACTGTTTAATGTAGGTTTCGAGTATGCGATTCGTATAAGTGCTGAGTGTCAATGGATGCTCTGAACGCAAGTAGTCCCTATTAATTATATGATGACACATATATAAGTTAGAGCTAAGGTGTTTCATGACTAAACATGATGGGAAATCCCTCCATAGAGCTTGGAATTGCTAAGACTAAGTGTCCCATGTTCTATACTCAATGATCTATGCAAGTTTAAGGCCAAATATAGGTATTAGGGTGTGTGTATGGCCATAAAGGTGAGTGTGCGGCCGGGGTATGCGGCCAGACTTGTGTGTGAGGCTTCACACTGGAGTGTGCGGCCGTATAGGGTGTGTGTGCGGCCGTACACAGGGGTGTGCGGCCGTACACTCCTTGTTTGAGTCCCATGTGTCGATTGTGTGGCCTTACTCCCACTTTGGAGGGTATTATGAGTGTGTGCAGCCACCTGATGAAGGTGTGCGGCCGCACTCCTTCATAGGATGAAGAACATGAAGAACATTATGAGTTTGAGGTTTAGATTCAAGCGTTTTACCTCTATGAGAAGTTAAATGATGATGTTCTTCACGTTTTGGAGGCCTTCTAGGTGTTCTTGGGTGGCTTTCTAGAGAGAGAAAGTATAGAGAGAGAAAGGATTCAGCCAAAAGTGAATGGAAAGGGGGTCCTCTACTTTATATAAGTTTGAGTGTGAGGCTGGAGGGGTTTGCTGCTGGGTGTGCGGCTGGCTTGGCCGTACACACTAGTGTGTGGCCGCACACACCTCTCTTGGCGTGTTTGGCTGGATTTTGTGATGCAACACCCTTCCTAATCCTTCCTAAGGTCCATATCTATGATATATTAAGCCTAAAACACTAGCGTGGGCTCAATATACTATTAAAAGATGCTAAATTCAAGTGGATCATAGATATATGGATCGATTTGCTTAGTGTAAAAGTGTCGGGTTGTCACAGTTTGAGTTTTCTTCTCTATACTCCTGAGTTTTTCTAAAGCTGATTCGCTTTAAAGACAAATTTTTGTTTTAGGATAGTTTAAATTTGCGTATTTACTTTCATTTCTCTCGTATGCACAAATTTAGGGGGAGAAATAAAACCAAAACAAAAATTAAAAAATTAAAAAAAAATCAAAAAAAATAATAATATGCTGGTTATGGAATGTGCTTGCGGGAGATGTTTTGGGAAGTGATATTATTAAGTAATAACAGGCAATCTGAGTCTGCGTAACGTACCCAAAGTTAAATGGTCTATCTTCTCTCTTAATGATTGTCTGCTCACCCGATGTAAGGAGTACTCTGGAAGTCTTTGATTATTGGGGCATATTAGGAAGTAGGAAACATGTTCCAGTACAATTAAAATTGAACACTCAAAGATTGTCTATAGATCTCGCTGCTCAATTTAGGTGGACAACAATATCCCTGGTCGTCGTCAGCTGAATGGTCCTTAAGATATAGTATCTAGAAACTTAGGATCAGATATAATATCTAGGAACTTAGGATCACATTGTCTTGTCACTTATAGTATGTCCTAATTTTGTCACAATTTTTCGTGTTTAAGTGGACAACAATACCGGCGATCGACCAGAGAAAGACATGAAGATAGAAGGTACCGACAAGAGGATAAAGGTTGTCTAAATACCTTTGATCCCAAATCATTCTTAAAGTTAGATATCATTTTATTTTTGTTAAATTTGTTCATAGTTTTCCTCTATGCACAAATTTAGGGGGAAAATTAAAAAAAATTCAAAAATTAAAAAAAAATTGAAAATTTTTAAAAAAAAACATAGTGTTATTTCTGTTTTATTTTTTAGAAAATATCAAAAATCCAAAAATATTTTTGTGTGCTAATTTTTCTTTTAGTTTTGTTTTGTCTTGAAAAATGATTTCAGGCGTAGATGAGACTCGTGGAAACTGTATCGAGATTTTTTGAGCCTAAGCTTCATTCGTGAGCATCGAAGAATTCGCATTCAAAGGAGCAAGAAATGAAGATTATTCTTTCAACATTTAATTTGTCAACCCCAGAAGCAAGGTGAAGCTGAAATTCAAGATTATGTGACGGATTGCATTGAAGGCTCCTCAATCAATTTGCTGCTATCCATGAACCTGCTGAAGTGATCCAGAAGATTATTTCTCTCCGTTGTTCTCTCTGAAGATTCTCAAGCTGAAAGTGCTATCTTTCAAGAATCTTTTCATCATGCCTCCTCACCCAATGTGCGTTTAGAGTCAAATCTTGAAGAAAAGCCCAACCGCTTGAGATGAATTCATTCATGAAGATTCATCAAGTTCGTCTTGAAGCTGTGAAGAAATCAAAGATTGAAGCTGAAGCCAAAGCTCCCATTGAAGATTGACAAGAAAAGCCAATTACTTTTTAGGAGGAGCTTGTTGGGTCATTTAGAAAAGAAAGCTATAAACCAAGGGGGAGATTGTTGGGTCATAATTATTGGTTTATACTTTGCTTTTCTAGGAAAATATATTTTTATGTAATGTTGTATGTGTTTGCGGTTTGTGTGTACGGCCGCACACCCTGTGTACGACCGTACATAGGGTGTGCGGTTGTATACATGTGTATGGTTGGAGGTCCATATAAATAGAGGAGTGCATGTGGGAGTGTACGGTTAGAAGAAGAGAGCATCTTGTAGAGGTAAGAAGGCTAGAGAAGAGAGAGAAAGTTAGAGAGAAGAAGTGTGTGTGAGAGAGAATCTATTGTAACGAGCATCATTCATATTGAATACATCATTAGTGTTGGGTCAAAATATGGTTTATACTTTACTTTTCTGGGCAATTATATTTTTGTGTAATATTTATGAATTTTCGGTCTAGTTTACGGCTGAGTTTACGGCCGTAAACACCTTACGGCCGTAAACTCATTTACGGCCCATTTGTTTCCGGCCCATATCCAACATGTATAAATAGAGGTGTTAGGGTGAGGAGTAGATTTTGATGAACCCTAGAGAGTTGACGGCCAGAGAGAAACAAGAGTTTTTATGTGTGTGTGAATCTTTTGTGTAAGGAACTTAATTCATATTATCAATATATACAAAGATTCATATTATTCTTCTTCTACTTCCCTTTTTTTATTTTTGATCTTACATCATCCGTTTGATTGGGATTCCGCGCCATCAAACGGATCTGACTGATACACAGGCAGATTAGGGACTTACAATTGGTATCAGAGCCAAGTTGTATCAGTAAAAAGGATTTATTGTTTCATCCAAAAATCGAATATTCTGTGTTTACAGTCCAAGCTTACGGCCGTAAACACCGAGTTCTTGGCCCGTAAAATCTATTTGGAGCAATATTTGATCTTATTTTCGAAATATTTTTGCGTTTTTGGATAGATCTCACAAAAATAAGGGGGGTTTGTTCTTTGTGTTTTTCATAAAAAGGCGTTTTTGATTGAGTTTTGAAGCTTCAAAGTCAAAAAATCGTTGTTTTTCACGTAATTGTTGAAGGGTTTTCGGCCGGAGCTTACTGCCGGAAACAATTCACGGCCGGAGTTTACGGCCGGAAACTGTTCACGGCCGGCGGCGGATTCGTGTTTGCAGCTAGGGTTTCCGAGCTTGCGGCTCAATTGGAAGTTCTCGGCTCGGAATTCGGCTCGGCGGCTTAGCGGCTTGAAGAATCGGCTCGGCTCGGCAGCTTAATTGGACTACAGGCGCGCTTTAATAAAAAGTGGGGGACGCGAAGTTGTGGGTTGCAGGGATCGAACCTGCGACCACTAGGTCATTGACACAACTTTCTTAGCCAACTCAACCAACTAATCACTTGTTCCTTTCCTCCGAAGTTTTAAATATAACCCGCCATTTTCGGTTCCAATTTCACATTTTTTACACTTTTAACCCCAAAACTAAATTCTTTTTAATTTTCAATTCCTTTTCATCCAAAATTAAAATAATAATAATAAATAAATAAATAAATAAATAAATATATATATATATATATATAATAATAATAATAATAATAATAATAATAATAAATTATTTTTATTTTTTTTCCTTATTTTTGACTTTTTATTTCAAATTTTGATTTTGACTTTCAGCTTTGATCTTTGATTTTAAACTTTGACTTTTTCGTTTAATTTTTAAATTTTCAAATTTAGCTTTTCGGTTTGACTTTTAAGTTTGACTTTTCAAGTTCGACTTTTGAGTTTGATTTTTTTTGAAATTTGACTTTTAAGGTTGATTTAAAAAAAAAGGGCATTTTAAATTTGACGTTTAATTTTTATCTTAGCTTCTAGTTGTACTTTTTAATTGATTTTAAGGTCTATGAGCGAATTCAAAACATGAAAGAGAGTCGTCACGATATCTTAAGACGAAATTTCAACATTTTCGATTATATCCCTGGAGAAACGCTCGAAACTCAGTTGCAGCGATTTACTACACTCACTACTGAGATGAATATAGTCGGGATCTTCTTGACTAAGTCCGAGATAAACAAAAAGTTGCTAAATTCACTTCTGAAATCGTGGGATATGAACGTGGCCATCATCAAGAAGACAAAAGATCTCAATCATCTTAGTCTTGCTGATGTTATTCAAGAACTTGATGCTTTGAAGTGTAGAGAAACAATGAGTTCTGAAAACATTCCGGTCACTGAAGTTACATGTTCTCTAGCTTGTGAAGCCACGATTAAATTTCTTCAGGAACAAACTAATTTATTAAAAAGAGAAGTTGAGGACCTGAGATATGAAGGATATCAACTCAGGAAAGGACAGAAACCCCTGAAGGCTGAATTAGAAGCTAAAACCAAGGACTTTAGAAAACTTCAGGAAGACTACAGTAACAAATGTGAAAACTATGATTATGTAGTCAAACAAAATGCTGAGCTAGTGGCTGAAGTTGAATCTTTGAAAGGAAAGTTTGAAACCGCAAAACTTGATGTTAGAAAATATGATTTCTCAAGTGAGGTGGTTGCAAATATGATAGACCAAAGCATGTAGTTTAAAAGGAATCAACACAAAGGTCTAGGGTATGATAGCGTACCTCCTCCTTACAATCATAACTACACATCCATTCCTATGAAACAAGAAGAAATTGACAGGGAGGCACATCTTAAATACGGAAAACCAGCTGCATTTGTGTCAGGAGGGTTATTAATGTTGAAAATACTGATGTTTCTGTTACATGTGCAGGTAAAGTAGCAGAGGATGAGAACAAGGAAAGTTCTTCTGAACAAACCAATAACTCCTTGAACTCTAAATCTGTTGATTCGAACTCGGCTGCTTCTAACAAACCTGCCGTTAAGAAATATAGGCCTCCAATTCCAGTGCAACAAAGTGTCTGTTGTAAGTGTGCATATGGGAACAACATGAGACAAGGCAAGGATACGCCACCAGGGGCAGGAAGAAATAATTTCCCAGTGAAGAAAAGGACTTGTTTTCACTGTGGAACACCTGGACACATTGCCAGAAATTGTCCTAATCACGCGTATGTTCCCTACTACGCACAAGGATGGAAAAACGCGCCAAGTGGGAGATACTTCAAAAGAAATCCTTCCAGTTCACATTCAGACAATGTTGACTGGAACGTGCAGAAGGCTAAGAATCAATCCCACAAGGCCAATAATCTAAATCCCAAGGGCAAGAAGGGAATGCCAGCCAAGAAGCCCAAATCAAGAGGTGCTCCTGTGAAGCCAAGACCAGTCAGGTGAAAGTCATCTAGAAGATCGGCTTCAAGTTCTAAATCAAGTGCCGAAGCACCCATCGGATCAAACAAGAAATGGGTTAAACCCGAATATAGATGGGTACCAAAGGTGAAAACTCCAAAATCTCCTAATGCTTCTAACGTTTCTACATCTTCTATTTGTGATAAGCAGGATATGTCATGAGAGAGAGTATCGTGCATTGATGACAAAGGTCGAACCAGTTTCAAAATGGACTGGGTTCCAAAGACCAACTAATCCCGCTCTGTATCGGAGCAGCTATCAAGGCATATCATCAGACTTCGGTTTGTTGGTAATGGCTGTTCCAGGCACATGATAGGAGACATCTCTCAACTATACAACATTCAGACCCTTGTTTGAGAGTATGTGTCCTCTTGCGGGAAAGGAAGAAAGGAAGGGATCACATGGGGTTTGTGCTTAAAGACATGAAGAATTTTTGGATCTGTTCTGAGGTTATGCTTGCTGTTCTCAGACCTTCTGAATGCAGATTCAATCGGTGAATTACGGTTTGCATTTTCTTCTCTATACTCCTGAGTTTTTCTTACTCTAATTCGTTTCAAAGACAAATTTTTGTTTTAGGATAGTTTAAATTTGCGAATTTACTTTCGTTTCTCTCCTATGCACAAATTTAGGGGGAGAATAAAAACAAAACAAAAATTAGAAAATTTTAATTTAAATAAAAAATCCAAAAACATTAGAAAATTAAAAAAATTAAAAAATTGTTGGTTATGAAATGTGCTGCTTGAGGGAGATGTTCTGGGAAGTGATATTATCTAGTGATAACAGGCAATCTGAGTCTTCGTATCGTACCCAAAGTTGAAGGGTCTATGCTCTGACTTGATGCGTCGGTAGGCACGAAAAATTTTAAATGGACATGACTAGGCAGAGTTGAACTTAGGAAATTTATAGACTTGACAAATCTTGACCTAGTTAGATACGTTCAGCCTGACAATACGACGCTCGAATAGGTTGAGCAGAGAGATATATATGGGAATCTACTCGTCATATTAATTGAACCCGTACTTGGAACCGTGGCTTAACTTTTCCTCAATGTGCGGATTCTGTCCTTAATTCCGTTTGGATGGGGCGACTGGTAAATTCCGATAAATTAGGTCTGTAGAATATCATTTTCTTTCTTTCCGTCTATTAGTCATATGTTGTCTCCTTTGCGTGACTTCCAATCCGACCTGGTACACAACATATGCAACTCTATTTCTCTGCAGGCTATATATAAATATGTGAAATACTTCTTATCTGTTAGCCATATGCTGTCTCCTTTGCACGACTTCTAATCCGACCTGGTACACAGCATATGCAACCTTCTTCTTCTCAACCCCTCTGATGTAGTTAGCAATAGAATTCTGAATCTCTTCTCTCTCTGAATGGTTGTCTGCTCACACGGTGTAAGGAGTACTCTGGAAGTTCTTGATGGCTGGGGCATATCAGGAAGCGGGAAACACGTTCCAGTACACTTAAAATTGAACTCATACAGATTGTCTATAGATCTCGCTGCTCAATTTAGGTGGACAACAATATCCCTGGTCGTCGTCAGATGAATGGCCCTTAAGATATAGTATTTAAGAAATTAGGATCATATATAAATTCTAGGTTTTTAAGTGGACAACAATACCGACGATCGACCAGACAAAGATGTGAATATGAAAGGTACCGACAAGTGGATAATGGTTGTCTAAAAACTTTGATCCCAAATCACTCTTAAAGTTAGATATCATTTTTATTTTTGTTAAATTTTTCATAGTTTCTTCTAATTTAAATAGTAGGGGAGAATTAAAAATTAAAAATAATGAAAATTAAAAAAAAAATTCAAAAATCAAAGAAAAATCAGAAAAATTAAAAATCCGAAAATAGTGTTATTTCTGTTTTATTTCTTTTTCAGAAAAATCAAAAAAATCCAAAATATTTTTCTTTCTGTTTTAATTTGTGTGCTAAGTTTTCTTTTAGTTTTGTTTTGTCTTGAAAAGTGATTTCAGGTATAGATAAGACTCATGAAGTTTGTGTTGAAGATTTCTGAGCCAAAGCCTCGTCCGTGAGCATCGAAGAATTCGCATTCGAAGGAGCAAGAAATGAAGATCATTCTTTCAACATTCAATCCTTCAACCCCAAAAGCAAGGTGAAGCTGTAATTGAAGATTATGTGACAGATTGCATTGAAGCCTCCTCAATCAGTCTGCTGCTATTGTTGTACCTGCTGAAGTGATCTAGAAGATTTGTTCTCTCTGATGTTCTCTCTGAAGATTCTCAAGCTGAAAGCGTTATCTTTCAAGAATCAGTACGTCAAGCCTCCTCACCCAATGTGCGGTCAATGCCAAACTCTGAAGAAAAGCCCAACTGCTCAAGATGAAGTCATTCATGGAAGATTCATATGTTCATCCTGATGTTGTGAAGAATTTGAAGATTAATGCTGAAGCCAAGTTCCCAATGAAGATTATCAAGAAAGCCAGCTACTTTTTAGGGGGAGCTTGTTGGGTCAATTAAGAAAAGAAAGCTATAAACCAAGGGGGAGATTGTTGGGTCAAAATATGGTTTATACATTACTTCTCTAGGCAATTATATTTTTGTGTAATATTTATGAATTTTCGGTCTAGTTTACAGCCGAGTTTACAACCGTAAACACCTTATGGCCGTAAACTCATTTACGGCCCATTTGTTTCCAGCCTATATCCAACATGTATAAATAGAGGTGTTAGGGTGAGGAGTAGATTTTGATGAACCCTAGAGAGTTGACGGCCAGAGAGAAACAGGAGCTTTTATGTGTGTGTGAATCTTTTGTGTAAGGAACTTAATTCATATTATCAATATATACAAAGATTCATATTATTCTTCTTCTACTTCTCTTTTTATTTTTGATCTTACATCATCCGTTTGATTGGGATTCCGCACCATCAAACGGATCTGACTGATACACAGGCAGATTAGGGACTTACAATTAGATTCTTCATCTTCTTCTTCTCCTTCTCTTTTATATGATCTGACAGCATCCAATTGGTTGGGATTCCGCACGATTAATTGGATCTTATTGATACACAAGCAGTTTTGGGGACTTACACTGAGTGGCATAATTCACACTCAAGTCGTAATACAAATCCATGACCATAGCATAAACTTCCTATCTTCCCTTGTCAAGATGAACTTGATTCCATATACAGGGAATTCTAGACTTTTTGAAGTCACTTATCTTTTCGAGTGGTGGCTGAAGACCCATCTCATTGAACATATGCATAATCTGAGGGTTAGATGGTTTGAAAAGGGTGGTGAATTGGGTAACTCCAAGAACTGTGAGAACATCTTTTTGGTAAGACGAATTCGTTTTTCATTCACCAAATTGAAAGTGGGAATATCAGTTCCTTTGTTGAATGAAGCAGTGGATGCAGCCATAGACAACCAAGTGAGTGGTACGACAAAGGATTTGAACATTGTTGTGGCTAGAACAGATCTTTTCAATACAACTATCAGCATCTTCAAATCATCTGGATACAACGATACATTTGATTCAACCTGATAGTTGTTGCTTTGAATCTTCATCAGAGGTTGTGATGCAATATCTTCAGTAGTAGAATTCTGAACAGCAGCCATTTGCAAGTTGATTGAAAGCGTTCTGGAAAAATTAGGGCTTTTGGATCTTCTTTGAACTCTTGAACGCGTGATGTCAAAAGGGAAGTAGATTTTCCTTTAATAAGTAACCAAAAATAATTTGAACCGTTTGCCATTAAGAAGAAGATCACGTCATCCCTTGAAACGCGCACCAGTAGCTGTTATTGTAGCTATGTCAGATAAAGTTCCTTGAAACTAGGGCCAAGTTACCAAACGGTTACTTTGAGACAGTTCGTTAGTACTTGTGGATAAGATCAAACGTTTCGTATTTGAGTTTGGGCTCATTCATTTTTGGTATTCGAAACGAAATCATTTGCCAGTCTTGTGAAATCACCAGCCTAAGTTGGTGTTACTTAGAGCCTCAAGGATTTCGTGAGTGCAGTGATTCAAAAGAAAAGGATAAGAAACAAATAAATTTTTTTTGGATCGGTGATGTCAAAAATGATGACACGAAAGCAGTTAAACCCCAGGCAAAGGTTGCTTCGTTAATTATCAAAAGAGATAACTAACTGCTTTTGCATTTTCCCGTGAATTACATTCGATTACTTTTAGAGAAGTATCAAAGGGCTTTTTTTTCAAAGTTTCATTGGGTGGCTTATGAATTTTGTTACATATCATCCTAAACATAAGGTGAGTAATTGTAAACGAAATTACTTGTTTGACCAATGTAGTCAGTGACAAGTTGCTTTGACAAATTTGTGAAAGTGAAGAGGAAAAATAATTGATACTCACACTTGAAATCACATTCAAGAAAAATTATTTATCTTGATTTTATTGGGTAACAAATGTCGTGGATGTCGAACATTTGATTAAAACCACTCATACGAAAGAGTGTGATTTGGAGTATACGAAACTTAGGTACAGAAACAATTGTTTCGTAAGTATCTGGAACATAGTTCCTCGTTAATTCCTTCTTAAGGTTAGATATTTGGGTTTCACTTGCATCACGGTCTCATGATTTAAGATCATAAACACAGATTTTTTTACATGTTTAAGTCACAATTGGTTTGATCAATGACCTCTTGAACATGTGTCTTTATGTGTGAAATGTGTTAAGATTTTTGTGATGAAAAAGATTGGTTAAGATTCAAATGTACCTCTGTTCTATATGGACCAAACAGATAATTCTTAACTCAATTGAGAAGAGTAAGGTAGCTCAGTGGACTAATGCAAATGTAAGCCTAATTTGGAAGAAACTTTCATATGAAACAGTATGAAAGTTGAGGCTAGCTTGAGTCGACATGCAACAGTATGCTTCTAGGGACATCCTAACTAGTATAAAGTTTTGAAGAAAATTACCTTCCCATAGAAACACAAGCATGATCCTTTGAAGAATTGTCTTGAAAATGTTCCTAAATACCTAAAACAATAACAAAATAAAAAACATTTTTGTGATTTTTAATTTTTCCGAAAGAGAAAAAAAATTACACATGCAACGAATGAAAATATTTTTGATATTTTTGAGTTTTCGAAAATAAGTAAAAATAATATTTTTTATTTTTCAGTTTATTTTTCTATGAACAAAAACAAAACAAAAAATATAATACAAAAGACGCTAAACTTTTTAGTAACCAGATACGAAAACGAAGCGTGTCGAAGCCTCTTAACGCACAGTAACCTTGGAATGATTCAATCAACAAGCCTCTGAATCGATACCTCTTTCACCATCAACATTTCGTTAATATTGAGTATTTGATACTGGAACTGAATTCGCATCTAACATTCCCAAACCTGCTAAAATTCTCACAAATTTTTTTTCATCAAGTGGTTTAGTGAATATATCAGCAAGTTGATTTGTAGTTTTCACAAAATGAACTTCAATATTACCATCTTCCACATGATCTTTTAGAAAATGATAACAAGAGCAATATGCTTCATTTTCGAATGTTGTACTGGATCATGCCAAATGCAAATAGCACTTTGTGAATCACAATACAAAGGAATCTTTTTCATATGAATTGCATAATCACGCAATTGGCTTTGAATCCAAATGATTTGAGAAGTGCAAGCAGCAGTAGAAATTGCTACATAAGTTTGTTTCCTTGACTGCCAACTTACCAACTTTCCATCCAGTAATTGACATCCTCCACTTGTACTTTTTCTATCGATAGTACATCCACTAAGTTCTGAATCTGAAAAGGCTTGAATGAAAATTCTAGATTTCGAAGGATACCGTAATCCCAACGAAACTGTTCCTTTGAGATAACAAAAAATATTTTTCACAGATGTTAAATTTGGTTCTCTTGGATTTGCTTGATACCTTGCACAATTGCATATAGAAAACACGATATCAGGTCTACTAGCAGTTAAATAAAGTAGATAACCAATCATGCTTCGAAACAAGTAAGATCAACAGCAGGTGATTCCAACGAAGGTGTTAACTTCGTTCCTACAGCCATTGGCACCCGTAGTTTCGTGCTGTTAGTCATACCAAACTTTTCAAGCAAATTCTTTATGTATTTTTCTTGATTGATGAAAATTCCTTCTCTGCTTTGTCGTATATTTAACCCAAGAAAACTATTGATTTTACCCATCATGCTCATTTCGAATTTACTCTTCATCAAATTCATTAGACAAAACTAGTTCAGTAGATGCAAAAATGATATCATCAACATAAATTTGAACAAGCATGAGATGATCACCATCTTTCTTACGAAATAATGTGGGATCAACTAATCCTTGTTTAAACTTTGATTGTTTTAAGAAATTGGTAAGAGTTGATGTAACATCCCAAATTTTACAAGAAAATTTTTCATTTTAATAAGTAATCTGATTACATATTCCGTAAGTTTCCAAAACAGTTGTTTCCAAATCACATTCATTACATCATTGTTGTGTTTTTATGAAATCATCAGAGAGTCCCCAAAACATCCTAAAGAGAGATAGAGTACATGCCACGCCATCACGCCTTGCCTTTGCACTTAGGCTCCGAAGTACCTGCAACAATCAACAACCTATAAGCAAAAGGCTTAGTGAGTTTCCTAGAGCATACCACACACAATCACATATCCTGATAGCCATAAAGCTACACACATCACACATAAACCATTCACACATCAAACCTGTAATACTGTCATGGGCTACCCCACATGGTCTTTACCTAGGACTGTCATGGGCTACCCCACATGGTCTTACATCTAGTGCCATGGGCTACCCCACATGGTCTTCACCTAGGACTGCCATGGGCTACCTCACATGGTCTTGCATCCAATGCCACGGGCTCCCGCCGGGGTCTTCAAACAACATGCAATCACATAGCAAAGCAAACACAGAGTATCTAGCACATCTACCATAATCACATAATGGGCCAGCCTTGGTGCCTTAGTCCCATAGGTATGGTGATAAGACTCACCTGACACGAATGCTGAACTAATACTTTTTCGACTATATACGCCCCACAAACTGCTCCAACTGAACTACCTAAAAGTGACATATAATACCCAATCATTAACTTTAAAGTCCGCCCCGGTCCACTTCAGTTAGGATCAACTCAACAGTCCATGTTGACCCTAACTCGCTGAGTACAACTAGTGACTCGTCGAGTTTCCGGGGATATCATCTACTCGCCGAGTCATCGAGGTGAATCGCCGAGTTTATATGGTCTCTACTGATAATCTAAGGTCCACTCGTCGGGTTTCCTTTCTTGCCACTCGACACGTTCATTACCATCGAATCAATAGGGGAATCTTACTTGACTCGCCGATTTGTTCCTTCAACTCGATGAGTTCTAGGCAATCTTCATCCAGCTCGCCGAGTTGTTCACCTAACTCATCGAGTTCATAGAAATGTTCATCGGGCTCGCCGAGTTGTTCATCCAAGTCGTTGTAACATCCCGAAATATCAAGAGTAGAGTTGAAGGGCTAAAAGAATAAGTTGTGAAAGAGTGACTCGGCGAGTCCATGGATGGACTCGGCGAGTAGAGTCGCGACTGGGTCGCGTGCTAAGTAGCCGACTCGGCGATTCAGTGAGGAGGACTCGGCGATTAGGCGCTGATTGGAGAAAACCCAAATTCTCGGGGTTGAGCCCTATATAAAGAACATTATGCCTTCCTCCCAGCCTCCTTATCACTCCTTGAGCCTCAGAAAACCCTAAATCGCGGTGAAGCACCATTGTTGAGTGGATTGGAGCTTGGACAAGTAATTGTTGAAGGAATTTTGGGAGATTGAAGGCTTGGAGCAGGGGGCTTTGCTTGGATTCGAATTGCATTGCAGTTGGAGCATCTCTTGGAGGTAATATCTCATTCATAGGCTGTTGTTATGTTGTTCCTTCATTTTGGGGTTTGTGGGAACTTGTCTATGGATGTATTGGGAAGTCTAGAGGTTACATCTGAGGTTGCTACCTCAGATCTGGAAGGGACAAGAATCAGAGAGCATGAAAGTCCATGTGTTGGAGTGTTTAGTGAAGCTTTCATGTACTAAACCCTAGCCCAATGTGCAAATGGCCTAGATCTCTTTGGATTCACGTAAAGTTTGCCACTTTACGTGATGGATGAGTGGTAGGAGGCCAGATCTATGTTTTGGAGCAATTGCATGGCCTGGAATGCTTCTGAATGGATTCAGACCGGTGGTACTCGGCGAGTCACATGGATGTACTCGACGAGTTCCTTGAAGATGAGCTGGGAATCGGCGAGTTGGAAGAACAACTCGGCGAGTTGGATGAAGATGGCCTGGAACTCGGCGAGTTGTATGAACAACTCGGCGAGTAGGTTGATGATAGTCTTGGACTCGGCGAGTCTGTTCTTGGACTTGGCGAGTCTTGTCGAAGAGTCCCGATATTCCCTGTTTGAGTCGAGAATCGGTGAGTCAAGGGATGACTCATTGAGTTGTGTGCGAGTGGACTCAGAGTTGTTGAACTCGGCGAGTCTCGGAGTGACTCGGCGAGTTAGGTCGCAGATTGAGTGAAGTTCTGATGATAGGAACTCGGCGAGTCATAGGGTTGACTCGGCGAATAGGGTCAGTCAGGGGTTGACTTTGACTGAGGACTTTGATTTTGACCAAGGGTTGACCGTTGACTTTTAGGGTTTGGTCAGCGATGTGGCCTTTAGGCCAAGAGAGGGGTAAAATAGTCTTTTACCCTTAAGCGGGTGCATTGAGAGGATTGATTCTAGTCTCGAGAGTTATAGTCATGAGAGTTTTGCCTTACGTGTTAGGCGGTGGCGAGTTCGAGATTCAAGTATGGAGATATCTGCTTTCTGCTTGCCAGGTGAGTCTTCTCACCATACCTTACCTTGAATAGGTAACTAGAGTTATGTGACAGAGTATTTGTATGCTATGCATGTTATGTGTTGTACTGCATTATTTCTATGTGATTTATGCTGTGCATGTTTGCAGAGTTGGAACCGAAGGGTTCCTAGAGTTAGAACCGGAAGGTTCACAGAGTTAGAACCTGAGGGTTCACAGAGTTTGGGTGCACAGACCCATAGAGTTATAGCCTCGAGTGGCTTATATGTGTTATGTGTGTGGTATTTTGGGGAACTCACTAAGCTTCGTGCTTACAGTGTTTTGTGTGATGTTTTGCAGGTTTCTTTCAGTATCACAGGACGGCACCGGCTTGATTGTACACACCAGAGAAAGAGTCATGTTTTGGAGGATCCTGGTTTTCTATACAAGCGAAAATGGAGTTATGTTTTGTAAATAAGATTTTTAAACAAGTGTTTCTAAGAATTAAAACGTTTATTTTAAATGAAAATTTTGTTTGAAATTTTCGGTGTTACAAGTTGGTATCAGAGCCTTGGTTTGAGGGATTCGGATGCGCCTTCGGGTAATTCTGGACTCAAACTGAGGAAGTAAGAAAAGTTTTCAAAGAAATAATTTTCTAAAGCGAATAAGAGTTCAAAGAGAAAACAAGAAAGAGCAGTGTGTACAATCAGCCAGAGCCCGAACGGTGATTTCCCAAAATACCCTTACTTTTGTGTTATGAGATATTTATGATGCACTTTATGAGATATTATTACATGCTAGAGACAGGCTAGGTATTCCATATATTACGAGTAGAGTGGCCTGATTTGTGATGCCTTAGCCTAGGAATTATTGTGATATGCGTTGTGCTTTTGAGTATGAGATGAGTGAGAATATTTAGAGAAATCCTCTAGGGGATTTGAGTAGAGGAGTAATCTAGGGGATGTACCTAGATGAGTACTGTGGTACTTAGAGGAAGAGTAGTTAGAGCCCGCGAGGGGAAGAGTTGCAGAGTTCGGTGGTACTTCTGAGGATGAGCAGAGCAAGCAGAGTTATCACCCAGAGTGAGTAATATATATTCTTCGATGCTTGAATGATGCTTGCTTTGTGCTTTGTGGAACTCTCGATGATGGGAGTCAGCTACCAAGCGAATATGACGATATTCAGGAGGTAGATGGCTGGCATCATTAGGAGCTCTTCAGCAGCTGATGGCAGAGAAGTGTGGGAATCTAGGAAAGATCCTAGGGGGTAACCTTAGCCAGATAAGTGCGCTGGCAGAGTAGAGAATTTCGCTGGGGAGCGAGCGCGCGACGGAGATTGGTGAACGAGAAGGTCGAGCAGCTACTTAGGAGCTTCGGGATAGTCCGTGTGGAAAGTATGGGTAGATGTGGCAGGTAGTATGGGCCCGTACTACTGAAAGCAGAGGACCCATACTTGATACAGGGAGTATTCTGAAGGTTCTAACGAGCGTATTGAGGAGTGATGTTATGGTTCAAGTACCATACATCGGAGCGGATTGAGGAGTGATGTTATGGTTCGAGTACCATACATCGGCGCGGATGAAGGAATCATGTTATGGTTCGAGTACCATACATCGGAGCAGATGGAGGAGTGATGCTATGGTTCGGGTACCATACACCGGAGCATAATGAGTAGCGATGTCATGGGATGAGTACGATGGTTCGTAGTGAATGATGCTTGTGGTTCTCCGGTTACCCGGTCACGATTGATGAGGTAGATATTGGACGCTATGGGTTTTAGGCCTGTAGGCCATGATTGAGTTTGGAGAGGCGTCCCTCGAGAGGGAAGTCGAGAGCCTATCAGAGTATTTTGATAAGGAGTTAGAGGAAGAGGAGAATTTCGGTCTGAGTTGAGCAATCAGTCGATAGAGGAGAGGTCACCTTCTATGTGAGTGGTGCTATTTATGTTCTTGTGCGGAACATGAGAGTCCTGATGTTTATGTTTCGGGTTTGGGGGTAAAACCCTGCAGGTTGTCATTGATGAGGATTTCTCCCAGAGTATCTGGTAGCATGTGTGCTGCGAGGCAGTGATTTGTCATGAGCAGATAGTCAGTTGGAACTGAGATAGTCCAGGACCACACTACACCTATTTGAGTATAGTAGGATGTATTGTAGTGGTATCAGTGGGGAGTTCAGTCGAGTTTAGCAGTGAAGAGAGTTTTTCTATCTATGTTGGGTGTTGAATATGGGAGTGGGTCCCTGTTCTTGGGATGATCCTGGTGTTGGAGCGATGTTTGATGAGTTGAGGTGAGGGGTACGATGATTTTGTGGTTCGGTCTATGAGCCAGGGATGTTATTCAGCAGTTGAGTTGTTTGGTACTTGATTGATACGAGATTTGGAACGACTAGAGGCAGTCTTGGCGAGAAGTTCTTGAGGAGTTCATCTAAGGATCAGAGTTATGAGATCGATTAATTTCCTTAAAGGGGATTATCGGATGTTGCGTAGCACTTTCCAGGGGCAGGTGCGTTATTGCTGGTGGAAATAGTTCGTGAGGTTGTTGATGTGTCAGATAGTGATGGTTCGAACCCTAAGTGGGGGAGAACCGGGTGGTTTATTGAGAGAACCAGAGATTGGTGCAAGAGCGGTTAGGGGTTGGATACAGAACCTGCGGCTTGAATTCATGAGATCAGGATCATTGGTGATTAAGGAAAGGTGCAGTGCGAGATAATGCATGTGATATATTTCTAAGAGAAGGATGGGTGTCTCCACGGCGGGTGGTCAATGACCAGGAATCTGATGATGGTCAGAGTCGTCTCGAGTGTAAGGCTCGTAATGATGGTATGGGCAGTTAAGAACTTTTGGGTTGAGATATGGGTAGCCGAATATCGAGTAGCCAATTCCCGGGCTAAAATGTGTATTCTTGTTTGAATTTTGAGCGGTAGTGGAAAGGGTTTCAGAGGATCATCGGTGTGTTCTGAAGGGTTAGCGCCTTCCTTGTATTCCAATTGAGTGTTTGGATGCACTGAAGTTGCGCATCGTGTGATATCAGAAATTATTATGGGATTCAGAGGAAATGTATTGACGTGAGTGTATGGTATTGGGAGTAAGGGAATCAGTGGTTGTGGCAGGATCTTGTGATGTTCTGTTAGGATATCCCGAGGTATCCAGGTATGATACCTTTATTTCGGAGTTACTCATAAATCTTGAGTTGAAACGATTTGTGGTGTATCAGGTATCTACGGATCTAGTGAGAGCCCCTCGAGTATGGGCATCCAGGGAGATTATTAAGAGAATGGAACTTCGCAAGGGTGGGCATTTTGGTATGTCGATTGCTTCCAGAGTCTGGAATGTGTATTCGAGTCGAGTATTGGTAGCTGCCGGTGATACTCTGCGGAGCATGAGCTAGTGGGGTTAGAGGATGTTGTGATACTGCGGGGAGTCGTAGTACTCACTAGTCAGAGGGTGTTGTGATACTGCGGGGAGCCGTAGTACTCACTAGTCAGAGAGTGTTGTGATACTGCGGGGAGCCGTAGTACTCACTAGTCAGAGGGTGTTGTGATACTGCAGGGAGCTGTAGTACTCACTAGTCAGAGAGTGTTGTGATACTGCGGGGAGCCGTAGTACTCACTAGTCAGAGGGTGTTGTGATACTGCGGGGAGTCGTAGTACTCACTAGTCAGAGGGTGTTGTGATACTGCGGGGAGCCATAGTACTCACTAGTTAGAGGGTGTTGTGATATTGCGGGGAGCCGTAGTACTCACTAGATGGCAAGAAAATGGGATGATGGAATGATCTCCGATAAGTGTATGATGTGGAGGAGTTTTGGGCTTGAGTAGCCCTAGTATTGAGTTTTGGAGCCTGGGTGTTGAACCGGGGGCAAGACTGGGGTCACCGTCTCTGTCGGGAGATGCGGAAAGATGTGCAAGGGATATGCGCAGCAGAAACCAGAGATCAGAGTTGAGGCGATCCTCAGTTGGGTTGTATTTTCTCGCATGAGAAAAGGGAATTTTGTGACTTGCGCGTCCCTGGGCCGGGATAGTGGTCACGGGGAGGAAGTTAGTGGGTTATTTGGACCATGATATGGGTGACCTTTGGAGGCTCAGCTGTGGAGTCAAAAGTTGACCTGGTGCTCAGTCTCGAAGAGGGATATGAGAAGTGAGCTAGAGCTTATCATGATGATGTTTGAGGACACTTCAGAGCGAGCGAGCGATTCAGACGCTCGAAGACATGCTTCGGGAATGTGTATTAGATCTCGGAGGGAGTTGCGGCACGTATTGATCTTTGGTTGAGTTATCCTATATCAACAGCCATCATTAGTGCATTAGTATGCCACCCTTTGAGCTGTTGTGTGGGGGGAGGTGTCGGACCCTCATTTGTTGGGGAGAGGTAGCGCATGGACCCGAGGGCCCTTGCGAGCAGATCTAGAGCATGTGTGATACATGGAGTAGTGGCAAGGTTGGCTAGTGGTTTCCCTGGGTAAGGGAAGAGAAAGGTATGTAACCCCCGGGGGGGAAAGTGATGGTTCACGGAAGTGAAAGTAGTAGTGAGAGTGGATGATTTGGAGTATGGTGGTTGAACACTGGGTCTGTGACAGTGGTATGGAATGACATCATGTTGGGATGTCTGCTGAGGACGCGGAAGGGGTTCCGCGGGAGTAGAGCCAAGAGTCTCAGGATGGATGCAGGGAAGGAGTCTGGGACTCCCAGCCTGATTCTGATCTGGGTATTGGATATGTACTAGTGGTTCATCCTGGGGGGATGTTGGAGGATATCTTCAGTGCATCGGGTTTTCCCAACCTGAGGGTGCTGGGAAAGTTCAGCATGCGTATGTGATTGCAAGAGGAGAACTCGAGGGAGTTGCTATGAGATTGAAGAGTGGGTCTTTCTGTCAGCTCGAAATGGATAGAGTGGGATTCGGATCGGGGATCCGATGGTTCATGGCTTTCTAGCCCTTATGGGTCGAGTGATTGTTGAGATTTGGAACGGTGATGCATCTCGGGAAATTCTCGATTGTTAAGTGTGATTATCGGAGGATACATTCGATTCCCGGTTTGAGACGGTGATCAGGACACCGCTAGGAAAGAGGAAGTGAGTTCGAGTTCGATGGTTATGCTTGAGGAACCTGGTCCAGTTAGGGCCAGGTGGCGCGTCGTGGGAGTATTTTGGAGTTGAGTTGCCATAGGCTTCGAGGACGAAGCCTAATTTAAGTGGGGGAGAATTGTAACATCCCGAAATATCAAGAGTAGAGTTGAAGGGCTAAAAGAATAAGTTGTGAAAGAGTGACTCGGCGAGTCCATGGATGGACTCGGCGAGTAGAGTCACCACTGGGTCGCGTGCTAAGTAGCCGACTCGGCGAGTCAGTGAGGAGGACTCGGCGAGTAGGCGCTGATTGGAGAAAACCCTAATTCTCGGGGTTGAGCCCTATATAAAGAACATTATGCCTTCCTCCCAGCCTCCTTATCACCCCTTGAGCCTCAGAAAACCCTAAATCGCGGTGAAGCACCATTGTTGAGTGGATTGGAGCTTGGACAAGTAATTGTTGAAGGAATTTTGGGAGATCGAAGGCTTGGAGCAGGGGGCTTTGCTTGGATTCGAATTGCATTGCAGTTGGGGCATCTCTTGGAGGTAATATCTCGTTCTTGGGCTGTTGTTATGTTGTTCCTTCATTTTGGGGATTGTGGGAACTTGTCTATGGATGTATTGGGAAGTCTAGAGGTTACATCTGAGGTTGCTACCTCAGATCTGGAAGGGACAAGAATCAGAGAGCATGAAAGTCCATGTGTTGGAGTGTTTAGTGAAGCTTTCATGTCCCAAACCCTAGCCCAATGTGCAAATGGCCTAGATCTCTTTGGATTCACGTAAAGTTTGCCACTTTACGTGATGGATGAGTGGTAGGAGGCCAGATCTATGTTTTGGAGCAATTGCATGGCCTGGAATGCTTCTGAATGGATTCAGACCGGTGGTACTCGGCGAGTCACATGGGTGTACTCGACGAGTTCCTTGAAGATGAGCTGGGATTCGGAGAGTTGGAAGAACAACTCGGCGAGTTGGATGAAGATGGCCTGGAACTCGGCGAGTTGTATGAACAACTCGGCGAGTAGGTTGATGATAGTCTTGGACTCGGCGAGTCTGTTCTTGGACTTGGCGAGTCTTGTCGAAGAGTCCCGATATTCCCTGTTTGAGTCGAGAATCGGTGAGTCAAGGGATGACTCGGTGAGTTGTGTGCGAGTGGACTCAGAGTTGTTGAACTCGGCGAGTCTCGGAGTGACTCGGCGAGTTAGGTCGCAGATTGAGTGAAGTTCTGATTATAGGAACTCGGCGAGTCATAGGGTTGACTCGGCGAATAGGGTCAGGGGTTGACTTTGACTGAGGACTTTGATTTTGACCAAGGGTTGACCGTTGACTTTTAGGGTTTGGTCAGCGATGTGGCCTTTAGGCCAAGAGAGGGGTAAAATAGTCTTTTACCCTTAAGCGGGTGCATTGAGAGGATTGATTCTAGTCTCGAGAGTTATAAGCATGAGAGTTTTGCCTTACGTGTTAGGCGGTGGCGAGTTCGAGATTCAAGTATGGAGATATCTGCTTTCTGCTTGCCAGGTGAGTCTTCTCACCATACCTTACCTTGAATAGGTAACTAGAGTTATGTGACAGAGTATTTGTATGCTATGCATGTTATGTGTTGTACTGCATTATTTCTATGTGATTTATGCTGTGCATGTTTGCAGAGTTGGAACCGAAGGGTTCCTAGAGTTAGAACCGGAAGGTTCACAGAGTTAGAACCTGAGGGTTCACAGAGTTTGGGTGCACAGACCCATAGAGTTATAGCCTCGAGTGGCTTATATGTGTTATGTGTGTGGTATTTTGGGGAACTCACTAAGCTTCGTGCTTACAGTGTTTTGTGTGATGTTTTGCAGGTTTCTTTCAGTATCACAGGACGGCACCGGCTTGATTGTACACACCAGAGAAAGAGTCATGTTTTGGAGGATCCTGGTTTTCTATACAAGCGAAAATGGAGTTATGTTTTGTAAATAAGATTTTTAAACAAGTGTTTCTAAGAATTAAAACGTTTATTTTAAATGAAAATTTTGTTTGAAATTTTCGGTGTTACAAGTTGGTATCAGAGCCTTGGTTTGAGGGATTCGGATGCGCCTTCGGGTAATTCTGGACTCAAACTGAGGAAGTAAGAAAAGTTTTCAAAGAAATAATTTTCTAAAGCGAATAAGAGTTCAAAGAGAAAACAAGAAAGAGCAGTGTGTACAATCAGCCAGAGCCCGAACGGTGATTTCCCAAAATACCCTTACTTTTGTGTTATGAGATATTTATGATGCACTTTATGAGATATTATTACATGCTAGAGACAGGCTAGGTATTCCATATATTACGAGTAGAGTGGCCTGATTTGTGATGCCTTAGCCTAGGAATTATTGTGATATGCGTTGTGCTTTTGAGTATGAGATGAGTGAGAATATTTAGAGAAATCCTCTAGGGGATTTGAGTAGAGGAGTAATCTAGGGGATGTACCTAGATGAGTACTGTGGTACTTAGAGGAAGAGTAGTTAGAGCCCGCGAGGGGAAGAGTTGCAGAGTTCGGTGGTACTTCTGAGGATGAGCAGAGCAAGCAGAGTTATCACCCAGAGTGAGTAATATATATTCTTCGATGCTTGAATGATGCTTGCTTTGTGCTTTGTGGAACTCTCGATGATGGGAGTCAGCTACCAAGCGAATATGACGATATTCAGGAGGTAGATGGCTGGCATCATTAGGAGCTCTTCAGCAGCTGATGGCAGAGAAGTGTGGGAATCTAGGAAAGATCCTAGGGGGTAACCTTAGCCAGATAAGTGCGCTGGCAGAGTAGAGAATTTCGCTGGGGAGCGAGCGCGCGACGGAGATTGGTGAACGAGAAGGTCGAGCAGCTACTTAGGAGCTTCGGGATAGTCCGTGTGGAAAGTATGGGTAGATGTGGCAGGTAGTATGGGCCCGTACTACTGAAAGCAGAGGACCCATACTTGATACAGGGAGTATTCTGAAGGTTCTAACGAGCGTATTGAGGAGTGATGTTATGGTTCAAGTACCATACATCGGAGCGGATTGAGGAGTGATGTTATGGTTCGAGTACCATACATCGGCGCGGATGAAGGAATCATGTTATGGTTCGAGTACCATACATCGGAGCAGATGGAGGAGTGATGCTATGGTTCGGGTACCATACACCGGAGCATAATGAGAAGAGATGTCATGGGATGAGTACGATGGTTCGTAGTGAATGATGCTTGTGGTTCTCCGGTTACCCGGTCACGATTGATGAGGTAGAGATTGGACGCTATGGGTTTTAGGCCTGTAGGCCATGATTGAGTTTGGAGAGGCGTCCCTCGAGAGGGAAGTCGAGAGCCTATCAGAGTATTTTGATAAGGAGTTAGAGGAAGAGGAGAATTTCGGTCTGAGTTGAGCAATCAGTCGATAGAGGAGAGGTCACCTTCTATTTGAGTGGTGCTATTTATGTTCTTGTGCGGAACATGAGAGTCCTGATGTTTATGTTTCGGGTTTGGGGGTAAAACCCTGCAGGTTGTCATTGATGAGGATTTCTCCCAGAGTATCAGGTAGCATGTGTGCTGCGAGGCAGTGATTTGTCATGAGCAGATAGTCAGTTGGAACTGAGATAGTCCAGGACCACACTACACCTATTTGAGTATAGTAGGATGTATTGTAGTGGTATCAGTGGGGAGTTCAGTCGAGTTTAGCAGTGAAGAGAGTTTTTCTATCTATGTTGGGTGTTGAATATGGGAGTGGGTCCCTGTTCTTGGGATGATCCCGGTGTTGGAGCGATGTTTGGTGAGTTGAGGTGAGGGGTACGATGATTTTGTGGTTTGGTCTATGAGCCAGGGATGTTATTGAGCAGTTGAGTTGTTTGGTACTTGACTGATACGAGATTTGGAACGACTAGAGGCAGTCGTGGCGAGAAGTTCTTGAGGAGTTCATCTGAGGATCAGAGTTATGAGATCAATTAATTTCCATAAAGGGGATTATCGGATGTTGCGTAGCACTTTCCAGGGGCAGGTGCGTTATTGCTGGTGGAAATAGTTCGTGAGGTTGTTGATGTGTCAGATAGTGATGGTTCGAACCCTAAGTGGGGGAGAACCGGGTGGTTTATTGAGAGAACCAGAGATTGGTGCAAGAGCGGTTAGGGGTTGGATACAGAACCTGCGGCTTGAATTCATGAGATCAGGATCATTGGTGATTAAGGAAAGGTGCAGTGCGAGATAATGCATGTGATATATTTCTAAGAGAAGGATGGGTGTCTCCACGGCGGGTGGTCAATGACCAGGAATCTGATGATGGTCAGAGTCGTCTCGAGTGTAAGGCTCGTAATGATGGTATGGGCAGTTAAGAACTTTTGGGTTGAGATATGGGTAGCCGAATATCGAGTAGCCAATTCCCGGGCTAAAATGTGTATTCTTGTTTGAATTTTGAGCGGTAGTGGAAAGGGTTTCAGAGGATCATCAGTGTGTTCTGAAGGGTTAGCGCCTTCCTTGTATTCCAATTGAGTGTTTGGATGCACTGAAGTTGCGCATCGTGTGATATCAGAAATTATTATGGGATTCAGAGGAAATGTATTGACGTGAGTGTATGGTATTGGGAGTAAGGGAATCAGTGGTTGTGGCAGGATCTTGTGATGTTCTGTTAGGATATCCCGAGGTATCCAGGTATGATACCTTTATTTCGGAGTTACTCGTAAATCTTGAGTTGAAACGATTTGTGGTGTATCAGGTATCTACGGATCTAGTGAGAGCCCCTCGAGTATGGGCATCCAGGGAGATTATTAAGAGAATGGAACTTCGCAAGGGTGGGCATTTTGGTATGTCGATTGCTTCCAGAGTCTGGAATGTGTATTCGAGTCGAGTATGGGTAGCTGCCGGTGATACTCTGCGGAGCATGAGCTAGTGGGGTTAGAGGATGTTGTGATACTGCGGGGAGTCGTAGTACTCACTAGTCAGAGGGTGTTGTGATACAGCGGGGAGCCGTAGTACTCACTAGTCAGAGAGTGTTGTGATACTGCGGGGAGCCATAGTACTCACTAGTCAGAGGGTGTTGTGATACTGCAGGGAGCTGTAGTACTCACTAGTCAGACAGTGTTGTGATACTGCGGGGAGCCGTAGTACTCACTAGTCAGAGGGTGTTGTGATACTGCGGGGAGTCGTAGTACTCACTAGTCAGAGGGTGTTGTGATACTGCGGGGAGCCGTAGTACTCACTAGTTAGAGGGTGTTGTGATATTGCGGGGAGCCGTAGTACTCACTAGATGGCAAGAGAATGGGATGACGGAATGATCTCCGATCAGTGTATGATGTGGAGGAGTTTTGGGCTTGAGTAGCCCTAGTATTGAGTTTTGGAGCCTGGGTGTTGAACCGGGGGCGAGACTGGGGTCACCGTCTCTGTCGGGAGATGCGGCAAGATGTGCAAGGGATATGCGCAGCAGAAACCAGAGATCAGAGTTGAGGCGATCCTCAGTTGGGTTGTATTTTCTCGCATGAGAAAAGGGAATTTTGTGACTTGCGCGTCCCTGGGCCGGGATAGTGGTCACGGGGAGGAAGTTAGTGGGTTATTTGGACCATGATATGGGTGACCTTTGGAGGCTCAGCTGTGGAGTCAAAAGTTGACCTGGTGCTCAGTCTCGAAGAGGGATATGAGAAGTGAGCTAGAGCTTATCATGATGATGTCTGAGGACACTTCAGAGCGAGCGAGCGATTCAGACGCTCGAAGACATGCTTCGGGAATGTGTATTAGATCTCGGAGGGAGTTGCGGCACGTATTGATCTTTGGTTGAGTTATCCTATATCAACAGCCATCATTAGTGCATTAGTATGCCACCCTTTGAGCTGTTGTGTGGGGGGAGGTGTCGGACCCTCATTTGTTGGGGAGAGGTAGCGCATGGACCCGAGGGCCCTTGCGAGTAGATCTAGATCATGTGTGATACATGGAGTAGTGGCAAGGTTGGCTAGTGGTTTCCCTGGGTAAGGGAAGAGAAAGGTATGTAACCCCCGGGGGGAAAGTGATGGTTCACGGAAGTGAAAGTAGTAGTGAGAGTGGATGATTTGGAGTATGGTGGTTGAACACTGGGTCTGTGACAGTGGTATGGAATGACATCATGTTGGGATGTCTGCTGAGGACGCGGAAGGGGTTCCGCGGGAGTAGAGCCAAGAGTCTCAGGATGGATGCAGGGAAGGAGTCTGGGACTCCCAGCCTGATTCTGATCTGGGTATTGGATATGTACTAGTGGTTCATCCTGGGGGGATGTTGGAGGATATCTTCAGTGCATCAGGTTTTCCCAACCTGAGGGTGCTGGGAAAGTTCAGCATGCATATGTGATTGCAAGAGGAGAACTCGAGGGAGTTGCTATGAGATTGAAGAGTGGGTCTTTCTGTCAGCTCGAAATGGATAGAGTGGGATTCGGATCGGGGATCCGATGGTTCATGGCTTTCTAGCCCTTATGGGTCGAGTGATTGTTGAGATTTGGAACGGTGATGCATCTCGGGAAATTCTCGATTGTTAAGTGTGATTATCGGAGGATACATTCGATTCCCGGTTTGAGACGGTGATCAGGACACCGCTAGGAAAGAGGAAGTGAGTTCGAGTTCGATGGTTATGCTTGAGGAACCTGGTCCAGTTAGGGCCAGGTGGCGCGTCGTGGGAGTATTTTGGAGTTGAGTTGCCATAGGCTTCGAGGACGAAGCCTAATTTAAGTGGGGGAGAATTGTAACATCCCGAAATATCAAGAGTAGAGTTGAAGGGCTAAAAGAATAAGTTGTGAAAGAGTGACTCGTCGAGTCCATGGATGGACTCGGCGAGTAGAGTCACCACTGGGTCGCGTGCTAAGTAGCCGACTCGGCGAGTCAGTGAGGAGGACTCGGCGAGTAGGCGCTGATTGGAGAAAACCCTAATTCTCGGGGTTGAGCCCTATATAAAGAACATTATGCCTTCCTCCCAGCCTCCTTATCACCCCTTGAGCCTCAGAAAACCCTAAATCGCGGTGAAGCACCATTGTTGAGTGGATTGGAGCTTGGACAAGTAATTGTTGAAGGAATTTTGGGAGATCGAAGGCTTGGAGCAGGGGGCTTTGCTTGGATTCGAATTGCATTGCAGTTGGGGCATCTCTTGGAGGTAATATCTCGTTCTTGGGCTGTTGTTATGTTGTTCCTTCATTTTGGGGTTTGTGGGAACTTGTCTATGGATGTATTGGGAAGTCTAGAGGTTACATCTGAGGTTGCTACCTCAGATCTGGAAGGGACAAGAATCAGAGAGCATGAAAGTCCATGTGTTGGAGTGTTTAGTGAAGCTTTCATGTCCCAAACCCTAGCCCAATGTGCAAATGCCCTAGATCTCTTTGGATTCACGTAAAGTTTGCCACTTTACGTGATGGATGAGTGGTAGGAGGCCAGATCTATGTTTTGGAGCAATTGCATGGCCTGGAATGCTTCTGAATGGATTCAGACCGGTGGTACTCGGCGAGTCACATGGGTGTACTCGACGAGTTCCTTGAAGATGAGCTGGGACTCGGCGAGTTGGAAGAACAACTCGGCGAGTTGGATGAAGATGGCCATGAACTCGGCGAGTTGTATGAACAACTCGGCGAGTAGGTTGATGATAGTCTTGGACTCGGCGAGTCTGTTCTTGGACTTGGCGAGTCTTGTCGAAGAGTCCCGATATTCCCTGTTTGAGTCGAGAATCGGTGAGTCAAGGGATGACTCGGTGAGTTGTGTGCGAGTGGACTCAGAGTTGTTGAACTCGGCGAGTCTCGGAGTGACTCGGCGAGTTAGGTCGCAGATTGAGTGAAGTTCTGATTATAGGAACTCGGCGAGTCATAGGGTTGACTCGGCGAATAGGGTCAGTCAGGGGTTGACTTTGACTGAGGACTTTGATTTTGACCAAGGGTTGACCGTTGACTTTTAGGGTTTGGTCAGCGATGTGGCCTTTAGGCCAAGAGAGGGGTAAAATAGTCTTTTACCCTTAAGCGGGTGCATTGAGAGGATTGATTCTAGTCTCGAGAGTTATAGTCATGAGAGTTTTGCCTTACGTGTTAGGCGGTGGCGAGTTCGAGATTCAAGTATGGAGATATCTGCTTTCTGCTTGCCAGGTGAGTCTTCTCACCATACCTTACCTTGAATAGGTAACTAGAGTTATGTGACAGAGTATTTGTATGCTATGCATGTTATGTGTTGTACTGCATTATTTCTATGTGATTTATGCTGTGCATGTTTGCAGAGTTGGAACCGAAGGGTTCCTAGAGTTAGAACCGGAAGGTTCACAGAGTTAGAACCTGAGGGTTCACAGAGTTTGGGTGCACAGACCCATAGAGTTAGAGCCTCGAGTGGCTTATATGTGTTATGTGTGTGGTATTTTGGGGAACTCACTAAGCTTCGTGCTTACAGTGTTTTGTGTGATGTTTTGCAGGTTTCTTTCAGTATCACAGGACGGCACCGGCTTGATTGTACACACCAGAGAAAGAGTCATGTTTTGGAGGATCCTGGTTTTCTATACAAGCGAAAATGGAGTTATGTTTTGTAAATAAGATTTTTAAACAAGTGTTTCTAAGAATTAAAACGTTTATTTTAAATGAAAATTTTGTTTGGAATTTTCGGTGTTACAAGTTGGTATCAGAGCCTTTGTTTGAGGGATTCGGATGCGCCTTCGGGTAATTCTGGACTCAAACTGAGGAAGTAAGAAAAGTTTTCAAAGAAATAATTTTCTAAAGCGAATAAGAGTTCAAAGAGAAAACAAGAAAGAGCAGTGTGTACAATCAGCCAGAGCCCGAACGGTGATTTCCCAAAATACCCTTACTTTTGTGTTATGAGATATTTATGATGCACTTTATGAGATATTATTACATGCTAGAGACAGGCTAGGTATTCCATATATTACGAGTAGAGTGGCCTGATTTGTGATGCCTTAGCCTAGGAATTATTGTGATATGCGTTGTGCTTTTGAGTATGAGATGAGTGAGAATATTTAGAGAAATCCTCTAGGGGATTTGAGTAGAGGAGTAATCTAGGGGATGTACCTAGATGAGTACTGTGGTACTTAGAGGAAGAGTAGTTAGAGCCCGCGAGGGGAAGAGTTGCAGAGTTCGGTGGTACTTCTGAGGATGAGCAGAGCAAGCAGAGTTATCACCCAGAGTGAGTAATATATATTCTTCGATGCTTGAATGATGCTTGCTTTGTGCTTTGTGGAACTCTCGATGATGGGAGTCAGCTACCAAGCGAATATGACGATATTCAGGAGGTAGATGGCTGGCATCATTAGGAGCTCTTCAGCAGCTGATGGCAGAGAAGTGTGGGAATCTAGGAAAGATCCTAGGGGGTAACCTTAGCCAGATAAGTGCGCTGGCAGAGTAGAGAATTTCGCTGGGGAGCGAGCGCGCGACGGAGATTGGTGAACGAGAAGGTCGAGCAGCTACTTAGGAGCTTCGGGATAGTCCGTGTGGAAAGTATGGGTAGATGTGGCAGGTAGTATGGGCCCGTACTACTGAAAGCAGAGGACCCATACTTGATACAGGGAGTATTCTGAAGGTTCTAACGAGCGTATTGAGGAGTGATGTTATGGTTCAAGTACCATACATCGGAGCGGATTGAGGAGTGATGTTATGGTTCGAGTACCATACATCGGCGCGGATGAAGGAATCATGTTATGGTTCGAGTACCATACATCGGAGCAGATGGAGGAGTGATGCTATGGTTCGGGTACCATACACCGGAGCATAATGAGAAGCGATGTCATGGGATGAGTACGATGGTTCGTAGTGAATGATGCTTGTGGTTCTCCGGTTACCCGGTCACGATTGATGAGGTAGATATTGGACGCTATGGGTTTTAGGCCTGTAGGCCATGATTGAGTTTGGAGAGGCGTCCCTCGAGAGGGAAGTCGAGAGCCTATCAGAGTATTTTGATAAGGAGTTAGAGGAAGAGGAGAATTTCGGTCTGAGTTGAGCAATCAGTCGATAGAGGAGAGGTCACCTTCTATGTGAGTGGTGCTATTTATGTTCTTGTGCGGAACATGAGAGTCCTGATGTTTATGTTTCGGGTTTGGGGGTAAAACCCTGCAGGTTGTCATTGATGAGGATTTCTCCCAGAGTATCAGGTAGCATGTGTGCTGCGAGGCAGTGATTTGTCATGAGCAGCTAGTCAGTTGGAACTGAGATAGTCCAGGACCACACTACACCTATTTGAGTATAGTAGGATGTATTGTAGTGGTATCAGTGGGGAGTTCAGTCGAGTTTAGCAGTGAAGAGAGTTTTTCTATCTATGTTGGGTGTTGAATATGGGAGTGGGTCCCTGTTCTTGGGATGATCCCGGTGTTGGAGCGATGTTTGATGAGTTGAGGTGAGGGGTACGATGATTTTGTGGTTCGGTCTATGAGCCAGGGATGTTATTGAGCAGTTGAGTTGTTTGGTACTTGATTGATACGAGATTTGGAACGACTAGAGGCAGTCGTGGCGAGAAGTTCTTGAGGAGTTCATCTAAGGATCAGAGTTATGAGATCGATTAATTTCCTTAAAGGGTATTATCGGATGTTGCGTAGCACTTTCCAGGGGCAGGTGCGTTATTGCTGGTGGAAATAGTTCGTGAGGTTGTTGATGTGTCAGATAGTGATGGTTCGAACCCTAAGTGGGGGAGAACCGGGTGGTTTATTGAGAGAACCAGAGATTGGTGCAAGAGCGGTTAGGGGTTGGATACAGAACTTGCGGCTTGAATTCATGAGATCAGGATCATTGGTGATTAAGGAAAGGTGCAGTGCGAGATAATGCATGTGATATATTTCTAAGAGAAGGATGGGTGTCTCCACGACGGGTGGTCAATGACCAAGAATCTGATGATGGTCAGAGTCGTCTCGAGTGTAAGGCTCGTAATGATGGTATGGGCAGTTAAGAACTTTTGGGTTGAGATATGGGTAGCCGAATATCGAGTAGCCAATTCCCGGGCTAAAATGTGTATTCTTGTTTGAATTTTGAGCGGTAGTGGAAAGGGTTTCAGAGGATCATCGGTGTGTTCTGAAGGGTTAGCGCCTTCCTTGTATTCCAATTGAGTGTTTGGATGCACTGAAGTTGCGCATCGTGTGATATCAGAAATTATTATGGGATTCAGAGGAAATGTATTGACGTGAGTGTATGGTATTGGGAGTAAGGGAATCAGTGGTTGTGGCAGGATCTTGTGATGTTCTGTTAGGATATCCCGAGGTATCCAGGTATGATACCTTTATTTCGGAGTTACTCGTAAATCTTGAGTTGAAACGATTTGTGGTGTATCAGGTATCTACGGATCTAGTGAGAGCCCCTCGAGTATGGGCATCCAGGGAGATTATTAAGAGAATGGAACTTCGCAAGGGTGGGCATTTTGGTATGTCGATTGCTTCCAGAGTCTGGAATGTGTATTCGAGTCGAGTATTGGTAGCTGCCGGTGATACTCTGCGGAGCATGAGCTAGTGGGGTTAGAGGATGTTGTGATACTGCGGGGAGTCGTAGTACTCACTAGTCAGAGGGTGTTGTGATACTGCGGGGAGCCGTAGTACTCACTAGTCAGAGAGTGTTGTGATACTGCGGGGAGCCGTAGTACTCACTAGTCAGAGGGTGTTGTGATACTGCAGGGAGCTGTAGTACTCACTAGTCAGAGAGTGTTGTGATACTGCGGGGAGCCGTAGTACTCACTAGTCAGAGGGTGTTGTGATACTGCGGGGAGTCATAGTACTCACTAGTCAGAGGGTGTTGTGATACTGCGGGGAGCCGTAGTACTCACTAGTTAGAGGGTGTCGTGATATTGCGGGGAGCCGTAGTACTCACTAGATGGCAAGAAAATGGGATGATGGAATGATCTCCGATAAGTGTATGATGTGGAGGAGTTTTGGGCTTGAGTAGCCCTAGTATTGAGTTTTGGAGCCTGGGTGTTGAACCGGGGGCAAGACTGGGGTCACCGTCTCTGTCGGGAGATGCGGAAAGATGTGCAAGGGATATGCGCAGCAGAAACCAGAGATCAGAGTTGAGGCGATCCTCAGTTGGGTTGTATTTTCTCGCATGAGAAAAGGGAATTTTGTGACTTGCGCGTCCCTGGGCCGGGATAGTGGTCACGGGGAGGAAGTTAGTGGGTTATTTGGACCATGATATGGGTGACCTTTGGAGGCTCAGCTGTGGAGTCAAAAGTTGACCTGGTGCTCAGTCTCGAAGAGGGATATGAGAAGTGAGCTAGAGCTTATCATGATGATGTTTGAGGACACTTCAGAGCGAGCGAGCGATTCAGACGCTCGAAGACATGCTTCGGGAATGTGTATTAGATCTCGGAGGGAGTTGCGGCACGTATTGATCTTTGGTTGAGTTATCCTATATCAACAGCCATCATTAGTGCATTAGTATGCCACCCTTTGAGCTGTTGTGTGGGGGGAGGTGTCGGACCCTCATTTGTTGGGGAGAGGTAGCGCATGGACCCGAGGGCCCTTGCGAGCAGATCTAGAGCATGTGTGATACATGGAGTAGTGGCAAGGTTGGCTAGTGGTTTCCCTGGGTAAGGGAAGAGAAAGGTATGTAACCCCCGGGGGGGAAAGTGATGGTTCACGGAAGTGAAAGTAGTAGTGAGAGTGGATGATTTGGAGTATGGTGGTTGAACACTGGGTCTGTGACAGTGGTATGGAATGACATCATGTTGGGATGTCTGCTTAGGACGCGGAAGGGGTTCCGCGGGAGTAGAGCCAAGAGTCTCAGGATGGATGCAGGGAAGGAGTCTGGGACTCCCAGCCTGATTCTGATCTGGGTATTGGATATGTACTAGTGGTTCATCCTGGGGGGATGTTGGAGGATATCTTCAGTGCATCGGGTTTTCCCAACCTGAGGGTGCTGGGAAAGTTCAGCATGCGTATGTGATTGCAAGAGGAGAACTCGAGGGAGTTGCTATGAGATTGAAGAGTGGGTCTTTCTGTCAGCTCGAAATGGATAGAGTGGGATTCGGATCGGGGATCCGATGGTTCATGGCTTTCTAGCCCTTATGGGTCGAGCGATTGTTGAGATTTGGAACGGTGATGCATCTCGGGTAATTATCGATTGTTAAGTGTGATTATCGGAGGATACATTCGGTGCCCGGTTTGAGACGGTGATCAGGACACCGCAAGGAAAGAGGAAGTGAGTTCGAGTTCGATGGTTATGCTTGAGGAACCTGGTCCAGTTAGGGCCAGGTGGCGCGTCGTGGGAGTATTTTGGAGTTGAGTTGCCATAGGCTTCGAGGACGAAGCCTAATTTAAGTGGGGGAGAATTGTAACATCCCGAAATATCAAGAGTAGAGTTGAAGGGCTAAAAGAATAAGTTGTGAAAGAGTGACTCGGCGAGTCCATGGATGGACTCGGCGAGTAGAGTCACCACTGGGTCGCGTGCTAAGTAGCCGACTCGGCGAGTCAGTGAGGAGGACTCGGCGAGTAGGCGTTGATTGGAGAAAAACCTAATTCTCGGGGTTGAGCCCTATATAAAGAACATTATGCCTTCCTCCCAGCCTCCTTATCACCCCTTGAGCCTCAGAAAACCCTAAATCGCGGTGAAGCACCATTGTTGAGTGGATTGGAGCTTGGACAAGTAATTGTTGAAGGAATTTTGGGAGATCGAAGGCTTGGAGCAGGGGGCTTTGCTTGGATTCGAATTGCATTGCAGTTGGGGCATCTCTTGGAGGTAATATCTCGTTCTTGGGCTGTTTTTATGTTGATCCTTCATTTTGGGGTTTGTGGGAACTTGTCTATGGATGTATTGGGAAGTCTAGAGGTTAGATCTGAGGTTGCTACCTCAGATCTGGAAGGGAGAAAAATCAGAGAGCATGAAAGTCCATGTGTTGGAGTGTTTAGTGAATCTTTCATGTCCCAAACCCTAGCCCAATGTGCAAATGGCCTAGATCTCTTTGGATTCACGTAAAGTTTGCCACTTTACGTGATGGATGAGTGGTAGGAGGCCAGATCTATGTTTTGGAGCAATTGCATGGCCTGTAATGCTTCTGAATGGATTCAGACCGGTGGTACTCGGCGAGTCACATGGGTGTACTCGACGAGTTCCTTGAAGATGAGCTGGGATTCGGAGAGTTGGAAGAACAACTCGGCGAGTTGGATGAAGATGGCCTGGAACTCGGCGAGTTGTATGAACAACTCGGCGAGTAGGTTGATGATAGTCTTGGACTCGGCGAGTCTGTTCTTGGACTTGGCGAGTCTTGTCGAAGAGTCCCGATATTCCCTGTTTGAGTCGAGAATCGGTGAGTCAAGGGATGACTCGGTGAGTTGTGTGCGAGTGGACTCAGAGTTGTTGAACTCGGCGAGTCTCGGAGTGACTCGGCGAGTTAGGTCGCAGATTGAGTGAAGTTCTGATTATAGGAACTCGGCGAGTCATAGGGTTGACTCGGCGAATAGGGTCAGTCAGGGGTTGACTTTGACTGAGGACTTTGATTTTGACCAAGGGTTGACCGTTGACTTTTAGGGTTTGGTCAGCGATGTGGCCTTTAGGCCAAGAGAGGGGTAAAATAGTCTTTTACCCTTAAGCGGGTGCATTGAGAGGATTGATTCTAGTCTCGAGAGTTATAAGCATGAGAGTTTTGCCTTACGTGTTAGGCGGTGGCGAGTTCGAGATTCAAGTATGGAGATATCTGCTTTCTGCTTGCCAGGTGAGTCTTCTCACCATACCTTACCTTGAATAGGTAACTAGAGTTATGTGACAGAGTATTTGTATGCTATGCATGTTATGTGTTGTACTGCATTATTTCTATGTGATTTATGCTGTGCATGTTTGCAGAGTTGGAACCGAAGGGTTCCTAGAGTTAGAACCGGAAGGTTCACAGAGTTAGAACCTGAGGGTTCACAGAGTTTGGGTGCACAGACCCATAGAGTTATAGCCTCGAGTGGCTTATATGTGTTATGTGTGTGGTATTTTGGGGAACTCACTAAGCTTCGTGCTTACAGTGTTTTGTGTGATGTTTTGCAGGTTTCTTTCAGTATCACAGGACGGCACCGGCTTGATTGTACACACCAGAGAAAGAGTCATGTTTTGGAGGATCCTGGTTTTCTATACAAGCGAAAATGGAGTTATGTTTTGTAAATAAGATTTTTAAACAAGTGTTTCTAAGAATTAAAACGTTTATTTTAAATGAAAATTTTGTTTGAAATTTTCGGTGTTACAAGTTGGTATCAGAGCCTTGGTTTGAGGGATTCGGATGCGCCTTCGGGTAATTCTGGACTCAAACTGAGGAAGTAAGAAAAGTTTTCAAAGAAATAATTTTCTAAAGCGAATAAGAGTTCAAAGAGAAAACAAGAAAGAGCAGTGTGTACAATCAGCCAGAGCCCGAACGGTGATTTCCCAAAATACCCTTACTTTTGTGTTATGAGATATTTATGATGCACTTTATGAGATATTATTACATGCTAGAGACAGGCTAGGTATTCCATATATTACGAGTAGAGTGGCCTGATTTGTGATGCCTTAGCCTAGGAATTATTGTGATATGCGTTGTGCTTTTGAGTATGAGATGAGTGAGAATATTTAGAGAAATCCTCTAGGGGATTTGAGTAGAGGAGTAATCTAGGGGATGTACCTAGATGAGTACTGTGGTACTTAGAGGAAGAGTAGTTAGAGCCCGCGAGGGGAAGAGTTGCAGAGTTCGGTGGTACTTCTGAGGATGAGCAGAGCAAGCAGAGTTATCACCCAGAGTGAGTAATATATATTCTTCGATGCTTGAATGATGCTTGCTTTGTGCTTTGTGGAACTCTCGATGATGGGAGTCAGCTACCAAGCGAATATGACGATATTCAGGAGGTAGATGGCTGGCATCATTAGGAGCTCTTCAGCAGCTGATGGCAGAGAAGTGTGGGAATCTAGGAAAGATCCTAGGGGGTAACCTTAGCCAGATAAGTGCGCTGGCAGAGTAGAGAATTTCGCTGGGGAGCGAGCGCGCGACGGAGATTGGTGAACGAGAAGGTCGAGCAGCTACTTAGGAGCTTCGGGATAGTCCGTGTGGAAAGTATGGGTAGATGTGGCAGGTAGTATGGGCCCGTACTACTGAAAGCAGAGGACCCATACTTGATACAGGGAGTATTCTGAAGGTTCTAACGAGCGTATTGAGGAGTGATGTTATGGTTCAAGTACCATACATCGGAGCGGATTGAGGAGTGATGTTATGGTTCGAGTACCATACATCGGCGCGGATGAAGGAATCATGTTATGGTTCGAGTACCATACATCGGAGCAGATGGAGGAGTGATGCTATGGTTCGGGTACCATACACCGGAGCATAATGAGAAGAGATGTCATGGGATGAGTACGATGGTTCGTAGTGAATGATGCTTGTGGTTCTCCGGTTACCCGGTCACGATTGATGAGGTAGAGATTGGACGCTATGGGTTTTAGGCCTGTAGGCCATGATTGAGTTTGGAGAGGCGTCCCTCGAGAGGGAAGTCGAGAGCCTATCAGAGTATTTTGATAAGGAGTTAGAGGAAGAGGAGAATTTCGGTCTGAGTTGAGCAATCAGTCGATAGAGGAGAGGTCACCTTCTATTTGAGTGGTGCTATTTATGTTCTTGTGCGGAACATGAGAGTCCTGATGTTTATGTTTCGGGTTTGGGGGTAAAACCCTGCAGGTTGTCATTGATGACGATTTCTCCCAGAGTATCAGGTAGCATGTGTGCTGCGAGGCAGTGATTTGTCATGAGCAGATAGTCAGTTGGAACTGAGATAGTCCAGGACCACACTACACCTATTTGAGTATAGTAGGATGTATTGTAGTGGTATCAGTGGGGAGTTCAGTCGAGTTTAGCAGTGAAGAGAGTTTTTCTATCTATGTTGGGTGTTGAATATGGGAGTGGGTCCCTGTTCTTGGGATGATCCCGGTGTTGGAGCGATGTTTGATGAGTTGAGGTGAGGGGTACGATGATTTTGTGGTTTGGTCTATGAGCCAGGGATGTTATTGAGCAGTTGAGTTGTTTGGTACTTGATTGATACGAGATTTGGAACGACTAGAGGCAGTCGTGGCGAGAAGTTCTTGAGGAGTTCATCTGAGGATCAGAGTTATGAGATCAATTAATTTCCATAAAGGGGATTATCGGATGTTGCGTAGCACTTTCCAGGGGCAGGTGCGTTATTCCTGGTGGAAATAGTTCGTGAGGTTGTTGATGTGTCAGATAGTGATGGTTCGAACCCTAAGTGGGGGAGAACCGGGTGGTTTATTGAGAGAACCAGAGATTGGTGCAAGAGCGGTTAGGGGTTGGATACAGAACCTGCGGCTTGAATTCATGAGATCAGGATCATTGGTGATTAAGGAAAGGTGCAGTGCGAGATAATGCATGTGATATATTTCTAAGAGAAGGATGGGTGTCTCCACGGCGGGTGGTCAATGACCAGGAATCTGATGATGGTCAGAGTCGTCTCGAGTGTAAGGCTCGTAATGATGGTATGGGCAGTTAAGAACTTTTGGGTTGAGATATGGGTAGCCGAATATCGAGTAGCCAATTCCCGGGCTAAAATGTGTATTCTTGTTTGAATTTTGAGCGGTAGTGGAAAGGGTTTCAGAGGATCATCAGTGTGTTCTGAAGGGTTAGCGCCTTCCTTGTATTCCAATTGAGTGTTTGGATGCACTGAAGTTGCGCATCGTGTGATATCAGAAATTATTATGGGATTCAGAGGAAATGTATTGACGTGAGTGTATGGTATTGGGAGTAAGGGAATCAGTGGTTGTGGCAGGATCTTGTGATGTTCTGTTAGGATATCCCGAGGTATCCAGGTATGATACCTTTATTTCGGAGTTACTCGTAAATCTTGAGTTGAAACGATTTGTGGTGTATCAGGTATCTACGGATCTAGTGAGAGCCCCTCGAGTATGGGCATCCAGGGAGATTATTAAGAGAATGGAACTTCGCAAGGGTGGGCATTTTGGTATGTCGATTGCTTCCAGAGTCTGGAATGTGTATTCGAGTCGAGTATGGGTAGCTGCCGGTGATACTCTGCGGAGCATGAGCTAGTGGGGTTAGAGGATGTTGTGATACTGCGGGGAGTCGTAGTACTCACTAGTCAGAGGGTGTTGTGATACTGCGGGGAGCCGTAGTACTCATTAGTCAGAGAGTGTTGTGATACTGCGGGGAGCCATAGTACTCACTAGTCAGAGGGTGTTGTGATACTGCAGGGAGCTGTAGTACTCACTAGTCAGAGAGTGTTGTGATACTGCGGGGAGCCGTAGTACTCACTAGTCAGAGGGTGTTGTGATACTGCGGGGAGTCGTAGTACTCACTAGTCAGAGGGTGTTGTGATACTGCGGGGAGCCGTAGTACTCACTAGTTAGAGGGTGTTGTGATATTGCGGGGAGCCGTAGTACTCACTAGATGGCAAGAGAATGGGATGACGGAATGATCTCCGATCAGTGTATGATGTGGAGGAGTTTTGGGCTTGAGTAGCCCTAGTATTGAGTTTTGGAGCCTGGGTGTTGAACCGGGGGCGAGACTGGGGTCACCGTCTCTGTCGGGAGATGCGGCAAGATGTGCAAGGGATATGCGCAGCAGAAACCAGAGATCAGAGTTGAGGCGATCCTCAGTTGGGTTGTATTTTCTCGCATGAGAAAAGGAAATTTTGTGACTTGCGCGTCCCTGGGCCGGGATAGTGGTCACGGGGAGGAAGTTAGTGGGTTATTTGGACCATGATATGGGTGACCTTTGGAGGCTCAGCTGTGGAGTCAAAAGTTGACCTGGTGCTCAGTCTCGAAGAGGGATATGAGAAGTGAGCTAGAGCTTATCATGATGATGTTTGAGGACACTTCAGAGCGAGCGAGCGATTCAGACGCTCGAAGACATGCTTCGGGAATGTGTATTAGATCTCGGAGGGAGTTGCGGCACGTATTGATCTTTGGTTGAGTTATCCTATATCAACAGCCATCATTAGTGCATTAGTATGCCACCCTTTGAGCTGTTGTGTGGGGGGAGGTGTCGGACCCTCATTTGTTGGGGAGAGGTAGCGCATGGACCCGAGGGCCCTTGCGAGTAGATCTAGATCATGTGTGATACATGGAGTAGTGGCAAGGTTGGCTAGTGGTTTCCCTGGGTAAGGGAAGAGAAAGGTATGTAACCCCCGGGGGGGAAAGTGATGGTTCATGGAAGTGAAAGTAGTAGTGAGAGTGGATGATTTGGAGTATGGTGGTTGAACACTGGGTCTGTGACAGTGGTATGGAATGACATCATGTTGGGATGTCTGCTGAGGACGCGGAAGGGGTTCCGCGGGAGTAGAGCCAAGAGTCTCAGGATGGATGCAGGGAAGGAGTCTGGGACTCCCAGCCTGATTCTGATCTGGGTATTGGATATGTACTAGTGGTTCATCCTGGGGGGATGTTGGAGGATATCTTCAGTGCATCGGGTTTTCCCAACCTGAGGGTGCTGGGAAAGTTCAGCATGCATATGTGATTGCAAGAGGAGAACTCGAGGGAGTTGCTATGAGATTGAAGAGTGGGTCTTTCTGTCAGCTCGAAATGGATAGAGTGGGATTCGGATCGGGGATCCGATGGTTCATGGCTTTCTAGCCCTTATGGGTCGAGTGATTGTTGAGATTTGGAACGGTGATGCATCTCGGGAAATTCTCGATTGTTAAGTGTGATTATCGGAGGATAAATTCGATTCCCGGTTTGAGACGGTGATCAGGACACCGCTAGGAAAGAGGAAGTGAGTTCGAGTTCGATGGTTATGCTTGAGGAACCTGGTCCAGTTAGGGCCAGGTGGCGCGTCGTGGGAGTATTTTGGAGTTGAGTTGCCATAGGCTTCGAGGACGAAGCCTAATTTAAGTGGGGGAGAATTGTAACATCCCGAAATATCAAGAGTAGAGTTGAAGGGCTAAAAGAATAAGTTGTGAAAGAGTGACTCGGCGAGTCCATGGATGGTCTCGGCGAGTAGAGTCACCACTGGGTCGCGTGCTAAGTAGCCGACTCGGCGAGTCAGTGAGGAGGACTCGGCGAGTAGGCGCTGATTTGAGAAAACCCTAATTCTCGGGGTTGAGCCCTATATAAAGAACATTATGCCTTCCTCCCAGCCTCCTTATCACCCCTTGAGCCTCAGAAAACCCTAAATCGCGGTGAAGCACCATTGTTGAGTGGATTGGAGCTTGGACAAGTAATTGTTGAAGGAATTTTGGGAGATCGAAGGCTTGGAGCAGGGGGCTTTGCTTGGATTCGAATTGCATTGCAGTTGGGGCATCTCTTGGAGGTAATATCTCGTTCTTGGGCTGTTTTTATGTTGTTCCTTCATTTTGGGGTTTGTGGGAACTTGTCTATGGATGTATTGGGAAGTCTAGAGGTTAGATCTGAGGTTGCTACCTCAGATCTGGAAGGGAGAAAAATCAGAGAGCATGAAAGTCCATGTGTTGGAGTGTTTAGTGAAGCTTTCATGTCCCAAACCCTAGCCCAATGTGCAAATGGCCTAGATCTCTTTGGATTCACGTAAAGTTTGCCACTTTACGTGATGGATGAGTGGTAGGAGGCCAGATCTATGTTTTGTAGCAATTGCATGGCCTGGAATGCTTCTGAATGGATTCAGACCGGTGGTACTCGGCGAGTCACATGGGTGTACTCGACGAGTTCCTTGAAGATGAGCTGGGATTCGGAGAGTTGGAAGAACAACTCGGCGAGTTGGATGAAGATGGCCTGGAACTCGGCGAGTTGTATGAACAACTCGGCGAGTAGGTTGATGATAGTCTTGGACTCGGCGAGTCTGTTCTTGGACTTGGCGAGTCTTGTCGAAGAGTCCCGATATTCCCTGTTTGAGTCGAGAATTGGTTAGTCAAGGGATGACTCGGTGAGTTGTGTGCGAGTGGACTCAGAGTTGTTGAACTCGGCGAGTCTCGGAGTGACTCGGTGAGTTAGGTCGCGGATTGAGTGAAGTTCTGATTATAGGAACTCGGCGAGTCATAGGGTTGACTCGGCGAGTAGGGTCAGTCAGGGGTTGACTTTGACTGAGGACTTTGATTTTGACCAAGGGTTGACCGTTGACTTTTAGGGTTTGGTCAGCGATGTAGCCTTTAGGCCAAGAGAGGGGTAAAATAGTCTTTTACCCTTAAGCGGGTGCATTGATAGGATTGATTCTAGTCTCGAGAGTTATAGTCATGATAGTTTTGCCTTACGTGTTAGGCGGTTGCGAGTTCGAGATTCAAGTATGGAGATATCTGCTTTCTGCTTGCCAAGTGAGCCTTCTCACTATACCTTACCTTAAGTAGGTAACCAGAGTTATGTGACAGAGTATTTGTATGCTATGTATGTTATGTGTTGTACTGCATTATTTCTATGCGATTTATGTTGTGCATGTTTGCAGAGTTGGAACCGAAGGGTTCCTAGAGTTAGAACCGGAAGGTTCACAGAGTTAGAACCTGAGGGTTCACAGAGTTTGGGTGCACGGACCCATAGAGTTATAGCCTCGAGTGGCTTATATGTGTTATGTGTGTGGTATTTTGGGGAACTCACTAAGCTTCGTGCTTTCAGTGTTTTGTGTGATGTTTTGCAGGTTTCTTTCAGTATCACGGGACGGCACCGGCTTGATTGTACACACCAGAGAAAGAGTCATGTTTTGGAGGATCCTGGTTTTCTATACAAGCGAAAATGGAGTTATGTTTTGTAAATAAGATTTTTAAACAAGTGTTTCTAAGAATTAAAACGTTTATTTTAAATGAAAATTTTGTTTGAAATTTTCGGTGTTACAGTCGCCAAGTCCATGCCTGTCTTTATATGACTCGCCGAGTCTCCCCCTGAGAATTGCCGAGTCCTATCAGATCTTGAGCCATACAGACTCCTTGGAGCCATGCAATGCTTCCAAATTATAGATCTAAGCTCCAGAGGCATGCTTTTCACGTAAAGTTGCAAACATTACATGCATGTAAGGATTTAAGGCCTTAAAATAGCAAATCTATGCTTGGGATTGCGTCATACACTTGAGGGGAGGCTCATGCAAGGCTAAATGGATAACTTCATGCATCTCAAGGTCAAAAGGAGTCCAGATATGAAGTTACAACCTTAGATCTTGGCTCAAACACAAAATCCCTTTCCTAGAATCCATGCACAAAAGGGTTTTGGAAGGAAATGAGCCAAGGACAGCTTAATACCTTCTCAAAGTGCTCCACAGAGGTGGATCTTCAATCCCCACGAGTCCTTTGCTTCTTCTAACTTGTTTCCTCAAGTGCTCCCTTCACCAAATCCTTCCTTCAAGCTTAAATCACCAAGAACACACTCACACTCGAATCAAGGGTCTTTGGGAGGAAAAGAACTGTAAAGGGGAGGCTAAGGGATGCTTATGACCCTTTAAATAGGGTGCAAGGCCCCTAAGTTTAGGGTTTCATCTACCAGTATCGACTCGTCGAGTCCCATAGCGAACTCGGCGAGTAGATCATTAAACTTCACTGGCAAGCCTGCTACTACTTTAAGAGTAGGGAGGCTAACTCGTCGAGTAGTTACTAAAAAGACAACCAAAATATCATTATTAATACCTGAGGATCAGGGCATTATAGTTGCATACCATGCTCTTGGTGCTCATTTTAACCCATACACAGCTTTATCTAAAATGTAAACATGATTAGGATATTCTTCATTAACAAAACCTGGTGGTTGTTCAACATACACAGTTTCTTCAAGCTCTCCATTCAAGAATGCACATTTGACATCCATTTGATAAACATCAAAGTCTTTATGTGCAACATAGGCTAAAAATATTCAAACAGCCTCGAGTCTTGCGACTGGGGCAAAGGTTTCTTCATAGTGGATACCTTCTTGTTGTGAATAACCTTTGACTACAAGCCTAGCTTTATTTCGAATAATATTTCCCTCTTTGTCGGTTTTATTTTTAAAAATCCATTTTAATCCAACAATCGAAACATCAATTGGTTTTGGAACAAGTCTCCAAACGTTGTTTCTTTCGAATTCAGCAACTTCGTATTGCATAGCAACAACCCAATCTGAGTGTTCCATAGCAACCTTAACTATTTTTGGCTCTATTTTCGAAATAAAAACATTAAACATGCAAAATTCCTGATTCATATTTAATACCTCAACTTTCGTACGAATTTGAGCTTTTGTTAAAACTCCATCTTCTGGATTTCCTATAACTTGCTCTTTTGGATGATTCTTTGTTCATTTCTCAAGTGGTGGATATGCAGGATCGAATTCCAATGGTGCATCTTCGTACATTTCTTCATTTTCAATAACTGCCACAGAAACATTATCATCAAATTCATGAAATTCATCACCTTGAACAATATTAATTGCATCAGTACTATCATGCTCCCCCTCAACAAGATTATCATTTTGATGCTCCCCCTCAATTTCATGATTCATACTACTCTTCTCACCCTCGAAAGGATGCTCCCCCTCAACATTTAGAGGAATAGACGTACGCTCCCCTTCCATACGAACATCTGGCATACTTTCGCCATTGTCAGTAGTATCAGAAGTTATTGTTGATTCATCAGTATGTTTTGATGATTCAGGTGTTTGATTATCAATAGCGTGAACTTCAACATCAATTGTCCTATCTGGAGCACCAAAAATGAGATCATAATCAAAATCAATTGAATTATCAATCTCATAATGATTGTTTGATTCAACAAGAAATGGTTTTTGTTCAAACTTTCTTGCTATTTGTTTAACAAAGTAATCATCAAAGGTAAGATTACAAGTTTCTTCAACTTTGCGAGTTTGTTTTTTCAACACCCAATATGCAACTGATGAATGCGAATATCCCAATAATATGCCTTCATCAGCTTTAGCTGCAAACTTTGAAAGATTGTCTTTAAGATTCATGATGAAACATCTGCAACCAAAAACATGGAAAATTTTGACATTAGGTTTCCGTTTATTTATTATTTCTTAAGGACTGATATTAAATCTTTTATGAATAAAAGAACGCTTCTGAGTGAAACATGTTGTTGACACTGCTTCGGCCCAAAGATATTGAGGAAGATTCGCATATGTCAACATTGTTCTTGCTGTCTCGCACAATGATCTGTTTCTTCATTCGACAACACCATTTTGTTGTGGTGTATATGGTGATGAGAAATTATGCGAAATTCCTTTTTCAGTTAAAAACGAGTCCAACATCTTGTTCTTAAACTCAGTCCCATTATCACTCTTTATTCTACGAACATTCATTTTCAGACTCATCTCTATCTTTTTGATAAAATCAATCATTATTTGAACTACTTCATATTCTAACCTAAGAAAAAATACCCATGTGAAACGTGAAAAATCATCAACTATAACCAAAATGTACCATTTCTTGTTAATTGTTTCAACAGTTGAAGGTCCACAAAGGTCAATATGAAGAAGTTCCAATGGTTCAAAAAATTTTGAGTCTATCACGATAGGATGTCCTTTGCGATGTTGTTTTCCTTGTTTGCAAGCTGCACAAAGTGTATTATTGTCTAATTTTCACAAAGGAAGTCCACGAACTAAATGTTCTGTAACTAGCTTGTTTAGATTTCGAAAGATTAAATGAGATAAATGTCTACGCCATAACCAACTAACATCACTTGAAGCTTTCGAAAGTAGACAAACTGATGGTTTGCCCACAATTGGTTTAATATCCAGGGTGAACATATCGCCATATCATTTCGATTTTAGCAGTATTTCATTTGTCTCTACTTTTGATATAATGCTTCCTTCTTCATTAAACACCACCTGATTTCCAGTGCCCACAACTAATTGTGAAACACTAATCAAATTATGTTGAAGACCCTCTACATATGCAATTTGATTTACTGTGAATTGCCCATTCGTAACTTTGCCATATCCTTTCACTTGACATTTTTGATTATTTTCAAACTTCATCACTCCAGCATTTTCAATGCTTCAAAAATCTCTTAAATTCTCCTTCCTTCCAGTCATGTGACGTGAGCAACCACTATCAATGTACCATTTATTATCATATTGCTCCTCACAAAGTACCTGCAATCATTAAAAGAATTTAGGTACCCAAGGCTTTTTGGGTCCTTGGAAATTAGATTTCAACAAAGATTGAAAAGAGTAACTTTAGACTAAATCACAAACTTTAGTTTTGAGACTATTAATAATATCCACATCTTCATTTGTACGGATTGAAATATAAGGTTTTTTTTTGTTTCGTATGTATACTGACACCACCCTTCGCATTCTAAGTTTGTGATTCTTCGGTCTTCGCTTTTGTGACAGGTTTCCATGCTTGTACCAAGATATTCGAATCCTTTGATGACGAACTGCCATTTGAAGAAGTATTTACATACATCTCATAAGCTTCATTGATTTGATCTTTCGAATATTTACTTGATTGATAAATTTTTCCTCTTCCTTCGAGCCAGTGATCAATATTCTTTCGTGAAGTTATCCCTTTTTCATGCGAACCTTTCAATGTTTGTTTCTTTGTATGATTAGGAAAATTTGGCTTTTGAGGAACAAAATAAATTTTTGGTTTTGAAACAAATGATTCAGCATAGGAAGTATCAACTGTTGATTTAAAATGTTGACGTTGAGAAAAAAAACTTTGGTGAATTAGAATTCATTGAATTATCTAAAATCTTCCTTGAAATGTTAGGTTTTGACACTTTTGAAATTTTGGTGATGTTTTTACTTCAAACTTAGAATGAATTTTTGGACGATAAACTTGTTCTCCTTTTGAAAAAGATGAATTTTTCACTTTGAAAATATCTTTTGGTGATGTTGATTCAGACACATTTTTGGTTGGATGAGCAAGATTTTTCTTTTTGTCTGAATAATTTTCTGAATTAACAGACTTAAGTGGTTTTGAAAAATCAGTTGAATTTTTTCGAGACTCTATTGTTTGCCAAAATATTTTATTTCTGTCTTTTTGAAACATTATTTTCTTTCGAAAATCATTATATTTGTTCTTTGAATTCTTTTGAATTTAATTTGACTCCACTTTTTGTTTCCTCAAAAATTGGTTTGTTGACTTCTTTCTCAAGTTTTGATTTTTCAACCCATTTTCTCTGAGATTTTTGTCTTTGAAAAACATATAAATTCTTTGTTAGGTTGTTTCAACGGTGCTTTGATTTGCGAAGAATCCTTCATCTGTTGTTTTCAAATTGTCTTGTTCCACCAATTTCTTAAATTCTGGTTTGACATTTTCAACATTTCCAGTTGTTACAAATACTTGGTTTGGAAACACGACATCATCGTACACTTTAAAATTGGATACACCACTTACTTGTTTCAAGGTAATGAGCACCTTGTTCTTTCAACACTTTTTTATACTTTTGTGTATCACCATACACCTGGTCAACTACAATTCGAGGAATTTCTTCATCAATCGAAAATACCATTTCCTTCGAAAGTTTCTCATCTTTTTCATCATCACTATCATCTGTTTAACTGTCTCTGATTTCCATAAAGTCCAAATCACAAACTTTCAAAGTTGAGGGTTGAGTAGTGTCATTATTAACCAACAAATCATTAACTTTTTCTTTCCCTTTAGATGAAGATGCAATATTAATAATAGACAACTGAGATCAACATCCTCAAGATCACTAAACTAATTTCACTAATATTGTCAGAATTATCTTCAATATCAACAAAATTAGATTGAGCATCAGATGTTGAAGTTTCAGTCTTTTTCAAAATGTGAATTTGTTCAGACTTAGTCAAAGTATCATTTACAATTTCAACTAATTCAGTAGAATCAAGACATTCATCTACTTTGACTATTCCATATCTACATCTATCATCAGGAACTTTGTCAAATTCAGATATTTCTTTCTCACAATCATACGAAATATTATCTACCTTATCTCTTTCGTAAGCTAAAAAAGGCAATAACTTTCTATGTTGTTCTCTACTAATCTCACAAGAATGATGTAACTCTATTATTCTCCCATACAATCTCTTAGTTGAATTATAGGAAATGTTTCTTTGTGTTAACAACAATTTTATTTCACTTGACAAATTATCCCTATCAACCATAATGTTCGTAATCTGAAGTTCTAAACAATCTACTTTCATGTTTTTCAAATTTAACTTCTTCTCTGTCTCTAACAACCGCGAAGAAAGCTTCTTAGCCTCATTGCTAGCAGACACAACAATAGCATCAAAGTAAGCAACAATATCATTAAAAGCAATTATTTCAGAATCATATGCTTGTAAAGGAATATAGAAAGATTCGCGTATAGAATGTACCTTTGTAGTCATTGGAGATTTGTCACTTGACTTCGAAACATAGCAATGTCCATATATCTTTTCTTCTTCTTCCTCCTCGAATTTTGCAAACATGGCACCATGTATTGGATGTCTCATCTCCTCATCATCAGACCCGAAAGACCAAATCTGATATGTACCACTTTCTTCATCTTCATTCTCTCCTCTTGCCACAAGAGACAGACTCTTAGCTTTCTCACGAACTTCCTCCAATCTTTCAACATAATAAGCTTCGTTCTTCACTCTATTCTTCTTCTCCTCTTTCTTCTGAAGCATACAACCAATAGCAAAATGATTCGCACCATTACGATAATGACAATCTACACCAGAATCTCCTTTCAATTCCTTTTCTGCCTTCAAGTCTTTCACCTTATCATCGTTCTTCTTAGGCTTTTCAAATTTCTTTTTCTCTTCCATACCAGACTTCGTAAGATTTCCTTTTATCTCATTCTGCTTTCCCTTGAAATTAAAAGGCTTTTTGAAGAACTTCTTAACACGATTATTAGAATAAAAAGCAATAGCTTCATCGTCCGAATTTATAAGAAAACCTTCTTCATCCGAATTTTCTTTTTCAGGAAATTCCACTTCAGACACTCTCAAAACTAGAGCTAGTGGTCCTCCTAAACTCTGTTTCGCTTCTTCCATTATCTCGGATACTTCACTTTTGTGTGTCTTCAATTGATTGTAAACATCATTTAATGAAGAAATATCAAAGCTATGTTGATTTTTCGATCATCATACTAACACTCCGCCATTCCTTCCTGATTCCCATAACAAAAGGAAGATTATACTCCATTAGACACCTTATGATTCCATAGCGATTACATATGTAGATCAACTCATTCAGACCATCATAGTAAACTTCAATTGTTTCAGTTTCTTTCTGTTTGAATTCTTTCAGTTCAACCAAACATTGCTTAACAGAATTGATTTTACTCTTCTCACTTCCCTGATACTTTTCTTTTAGAGTATTCCAGATATCCATTGCTATTTTACAACCACGAACGTAGTTATAAACAACAGGTGGCAAAGCACCTTTCAATTCCCTCATACAACGCTTTTTGTGTTTCTCCAGTCTTGTTTGTTGTTCTTCAATAGCAGAAGAAGTTCCAAATGAACCAATATTTTGAACATTTTGTGGAGGTTGAACTGTTCCTTTGATGCAATACCATAAATCTTCATCCAGACCATTCAAGTAGTCTTCCATACGATCAGCCCACTGATCATAGTATTTTGGAATCAGCATTGGAATTTTGGTTGATGATCTAAGTAAATGAGAATACGAAGTCAATGTGTTCATGTTGAAGTTCACCATTGATGAACACAAAGAATAAAAAATATCCATAAATCAACAAAAGAAATTCGAATGCAGAATCTAATCAAATCTGTAGATCAGACGAGATTTTCAGAACCAAAAGCGCGGAAACTTTTGAGACAAAAGAAATGACTCAAAATCAGATGATTCAAAACGAAAATCAAATCATTGAATTTTGATTCCTGCTCTGATACCAATTGTAGAAGAATTGTACACAATAAATCGATTAGCAACAAGCAAGATTGAATTGATGAACTCAGAAAGTAAATAAGTCGTTGTAGTATTATTACTCTCTATAAGCTCAAATACAAAACTAGACTGTGAAAGTTTTTGAAAACTCACAAGTCTAAAATAAAGCTCAGTCCCTATATATAGGGAACAAGAGAGTACAAAAAATACTAAGTCTGATACAGTTACGCTTCGTATAAAATTGACTTAGTAAATACATTACATACGAAAATAGATTAAACACTATTTGACTCTTTACAAGATTTCGACCCTTATATAATCAATGGAAAAAATTAATCTAAGCAATATTGGACCTAATGGATTAAGTCCTTAGTAGATTATGCTCTTAATGGGTTAAGTTGGAAACTTAACCCTAATCATCATTTTATGAGAAACCCTAATTTCACTTGGGTTTATTGTTGGGCCTTTCTATTGGTCCTTGATGGTTGGGTTATTAATGGGCAATCCAAAGTTAAGCAATTGGACTAGAATAACTTAATGGGCCTAGGGTAAGGCCCATGTAAGGGGCTTGGGTCTAATTTGGAAAATTGGGCCATAGATGGGCCATAGTTTGGGCCTTAATGATTATATGATGTTGGGCCTCAGAATCAGACCATGTATAGTCTTGAGCCCAATTTGGAAAATTGGGCCATATGTTGGGCCTTGATTCCTAGTTGGACTTTGGGCCTATGGATTGGGCCTTGGGCTTGAATAAAGCCAACCTTAGGGTAATGTAGTAATTAACCAAGTATGTATTTATGGATATGCGTTGTGACCCAATTATTATTTGGGTGTTATTTTGGTGTTGACAGTTCAAGAATCTGTCATCCAGCAGTTGGGGTGGAGTCTGCGGGACTTCAGCAGTGTGGGATTGTGTCTATGGGACTTCAGCAATGTGAGGTGAGTTACCTTCCTGTAGCGGTGGGTCTACGGCCACAATGCCGGCCCACCGGTAGGATTTGTATGTTAGATGATTGTCTTTATGATATCATCTAGGTTTGCTACTACCTGATATGTTATATGCTGGCATGATATGTTATATATGATAGTAATAGAGTTCGGTTGTTAAGACCGAAGGGTAGGTCAGTCACCCTAGATATGTCTGACAGTATGTGATGATATGTTTATATGTTGGCATGATAAGTTATATGTGATAGTTGTAGTAGGAGGGGAATAGTCCCCAAGTTTAGTTGTTAGGACCGAACGGAAGTTCGGACACCCCAGATATGTCTGATAGTATGTTTATGTTATGATATATGTGATAGTAGCAGTAGGGGATGGAATAGTCCCCGAGGGTCGGTTGTAAGGACCGACGGGTAGGTCAGGACCCCAAAATGGCTTGACATGGGTAGGTGAGCACCCTAGAATGGCTTGACACGGGTAGTTCAGCACCCCAGAATGGCTTGACATGGGTAGTTCGACACCCCAGAATGGTCGTACCGGGTAGGTCGGGCACCGTAGAATTGTTAGACAGTATGTATTCTTTGTGATTGTATGGTATGTGGTATGATGGGGGAACTCACTAAGATTCATGCTTACAGTTTTGAATTTTGGTTTCAAGTACTTCGTGTTTAAAGGAAAGGAGCCGGCTTGATCGCAGCGCATCACACTATGTTTTCCGCACATGAGGTCTTTGGGATTACTCTCTGATATGGTTTTATGATAATATGTTTTGATTTCTGACACTTTGGTTTGAGACGAGATATTATTATGAATGTTTTTACACTAATGGTTTTATCTAATAACTTATTTAAAAATGAAATTTTTATCCTTGAAAATTAGGATGTTACAGTTGGTATCAAAGCCTTGGTTTGAGGGCTTGGTATGAAAATTTTCAAATTTAAAACCATTTTATAAAGTGTGTTTGAAAAGAATCTGAAAAGAGAAAAGAACTTTGAGAAGAACAAAGTGTGTGATGCATGAAATCAGCTGAGCTCAAGTAAGTTTTCCCCAAGATACTCATACATGTTATGATATGGTATGATATGATATGATTATGAGAATTCCATGCTAGATTAGGGCTAAGGATTTAGGAGGATGCCTTATATGCCTATTATATGTGCTTGTAGACTTGCATGCTAGTACTGATTAGTCAGTGAAAGGATAGCCTGTTTAGGTTATACCTGATTGTATAAGCTATTGAATTGCATGTATAGACTCCTGATTAGAGGATAGAAAGGTTTGATTGGAGTATGATGGTTACATTTTCCATTGTCCAAATGTTGCTTGCTTTGTGCTTTGTAGGATTCTTAGTAATGTGAGCTAGCTATTAAGTGAATATGCTAAGTCACATGTGGCATAGGCTGTATAATCTTAGGGTGATAAATTTAACCGTATTGTACAGCTCTCGTTTGAGTCTAAGCGTTCTAGAGATGAGTTATTCACTAGATGGTTTATCTGATCTCTGTTGCATGTGGCTATATTCATGAGGTAGCTAGTTGACATTACTGGGAATCTTTCAGCAACTGAGGACTGGGTGGTTACGGGAACCTAGGGAAGCCTAGGATATGTTTCAATGGTTTAGTACTGAGGATGATTGAGACTTTGGAGTACCATTTTGAGGAAGTGACTTGGAGGATTCAGGAGGATTGCTGAGGAAAGTATGGATAGGTGTGGAAGGTAGTATTGGGCCCATACTACTGAAAGCACAGGATCCATACTCGAATTAGTGAGAGTCTTGGAGAATCTGAGAAGCTTTGGGAAGGAGTTAGTGACCCGGTTTGGGGACAGAGGATGTTCCGGTTGTTGCAGCTTAGCCATGGGCAAGCGAGCTAATGAGCGTGACAGTGTGTCAGACCCTGAAGGATATGATTTCCAAGAAGTTACCGACGCGAGATCGATTTGGAACACCCTGGAAGGAGAGGTTTGTGCCAAGTGCATATAGTAGAGGGTCCCGGGAAGAGACCCATGACTACTGATCATCGGGTGAAAGGCCAGCAGGACCAGAGTCAGTGCAACGTGTACGAGAAAGTGTACGAGGGAGTTTGTCATTCCAAGGGTTTAGGTTGCTACAGGTGTGGCAGGGTTGATCATATCAGCTGGAGGTGACTCGGATTCCTCCAGATGTTGCGGGTATGTCATCTTTTACTACTACTAGATTGATGTTGGGAATACATATCTCTTTGGAATTGTGATTGAGTTTGGATAAGTCAGACCTTGGGTCGGTTTTCCTGCTAGTGGTTGGGTTATCAAGGGTCATATATGCCATCCTACATGCCAAAAGGTCCTTGATGAATCCACATAGGGATGCATCTTGCGGAGTGGGTTCTGCATGTACCATTATCATTCCGGATCTTCGCCAGGATCTATGTGGGGTATTATTTAGAGGATATTCGATCAGGGTTAGAGCGATAGTTCTCCAGTGAAGTCAGCGTGCAGTGGTTCTATCATGGTTAATGTATGGTTGACGATTGTCTATGGATGAACTTTGGAGTTCAACGCACTATCGTTGCTAGGGAAGGACTGGTAGCATGAAGATAGTGGAGTCAGTTGCGAGTGTTACACGTATGGGTGTTCTCTCATTAGATGTTCAAGAGAATTGCATTTCTCACATGGGTTGTGTTCGGTCAGAGTTCAATAGCGCTGCTAGATTGAGAGTGGGAACGAGGATTCGTCAGCTAGAGTGAAGATGAAGGTCTTCAATTAACAGCGTGTGAGATGGATTGATGTATGAGATTGGATCAGATTTCAAGAGTACTCGTCAAGATTTCCAAGGATGGGAGATCTCAAGGTTTAATCGGTTTAAATGCTAGCATTGGCAGGCACGGGTTGTCATTAGTGGGATATTAGAAAGCGAGAAGGATTGGGAATCCTTCAATTCTCATATACCGTGAAGAAGTCAGTGGCCTTTCGTTGGGGTCCTAAGCAGCAGGCAGCCTTCGAGACTCTTAGACAGCAGTCGCGCAAGGCACCGATTCTCAACCTGCCAGAGGTTGTAGATGATTTTGTCGTTTACTATGACGCTTTAATCACAGGCATGGGTACGGTACTGATACAGTGGGGTCACGTGATAGGCGATTTCAGGAACCAGGTTAGAGTTCCAGTTAGGATTCAAGTTCAGTTGTGTGTTTGGTCGAGTGCATGTTCGACTGGTATGGAAAGTGTTGTAAGACTGCAGGGGTAGCCGTAGCATTCACTAGCAATTAGATAGTTTGGAAAGTGTTATAAGACTACGGGGGTAGCCATAGCATTCACTAGGAGTCAGATAGTTTGGAAGTGTTGTAAGACTACGGGGGTAGCCGTAGTATTCACTAGCAGTCAGATAGTTTGGAAAGTATTGTAAGACTATGGGGGTAGCTGTAGTATTCACTAGCAGTCAGATAGTTTGGAAAGTGTTGTAAGACTACAGGGATAGTCGTAGCATTCACTAGTGGTCAGTTAGCATGGGAAGTGTTGTAAGACTGTGGGGGTAGCCGTAGCATTCACTAGCAGTCAGAGAGTGATAGAGTGTCATGAGACTGTGGGTGTAGCCGTAGCATTCACTAGGTTGGTAGATGACATGAGCATGTTGTTAGAATGCAGAAAGAACAGTAGTACCCACCAGGTCGGGTGTAGCGGTGAGGATATGGAAATCCACTTATTGGATTTTGGATTTACCCAAATGGAATAGATATGGTTAAGCCAGTAATGTGACTATAGGGACATCACTATAGTTATGAGATCAGAGAAGCAATGGACTGCTTCAGGACGTGTGAGATAAGGCTACCATTGGTCAGGTAGCAATCACTTTTAGCCTTGGATTTGATGATGACAGGATTCGACGTATGGACTCGATCAGTTAGATCAGGAGGTTGTTAGACCCACAGTGGCATGATAACTAGTCGCAAGTAGTTCCAAAGAAGGATTTCGTTCAGAAGAAGTGTGAGGCGACTAAGTTGGGGTCCTTTGGCTCTGTAATCGGTCTGAAACCCGATATTTCAGATGATTGGCGAGCGAATTGAGACCCAGGAGGTCTCGGTAGCTTATGGGATGTAGCCATGTGGCAGCATACTGCTTCAGGCAGTTCAGTGTCCGGACAGTTTCAACGTCTGGGCAGTATTAGTATTTGTGTTTGGGGTTGCAAGTTCAGGCGGAATAACAGATTGTTTGGGGTATGCCAAGTCACTCGTAGTGGAATTAGTTGAGCTTTGGTCGAGTCTAAATGTTATTGAAGGATAATTGGGTCTGTGACCCTGTTTTATAGTGGGAACCGCGAGTGATCAGAAGTTGAGTAGTCAGTCGAGGGATAAACATACTAGATTCAACGATAATGATTCAGTATGAGTGGTCTGTTAGGGATTCAGATCATCTCGAGACAACAGACTTCAGACGAAGTAGACAAGATTTGGTTGCGAGGAATTTGTTCACCTGCGGATTTTAAGGCTTCGCGAAGATTCGTTACAACTACCCTGGGAAGGCTAAGGGGTGCCCAGGATGGTGACCATGTTACTTGAGGGGTTTGGCACATAAGCAATGGTAAGGAATGATTTCGAGGACGAAATATAATTTAAGTGGGGGAGAGTTGTAACACCTCGTTATAAAATAAATAAATAAATGTATAGAAGCCCTAAAATCAATAACAAATGAGCAAGGCATTAGTTCGAGGAGGTAAAAGTTATAATTATAGAAGTTGGGGGATGAATTGTAATTCACGGATTAGTTTGTAAAGAGTGTTGGAAGTTGAGAGTGCTTTGGTAATTCTGGATTGAATTTTAAATAAAATCATGAAGGAAGGGGTTAAGTGTAAGTATTGGATTCAATTTGAGAATAAATTATGGAGGAGGGGCTGTTTAGTAATTTTGGGGTTTACTATGAAAAGAATTTTTGAAGTCGGGGTATAAAGGGTAATTATTGGATTAGATTGGAAAAGATCCCAAGGGGAGGGACCAGAATTGTAATTATGGGAAAGATGTATATGGATCGGGTATATAACTCCTTTAGTCATCAAACCCTAACCCTAATATGAGAGACGGCCGTCACCCTTATGCCTCCCTCTAGCCGCCATTCACCTCATTTTTCATCTCCGACCCAGTGCTGCCATCTCCCTTCCACTGTCAACGAATAGTGTAGTGGCGAAGAGAAGATCCATGCATCGACGTCGTGTTATTCGGGAGGAGCGGGAGAGTGTGGATCGTGGAGGTCGTGATTGCTGCCGGCGTCGCGTCAGTCGGTGACGGAGGAGCATTTCATCTCCGTCGCACCTGCTTCACTCCACTCTTTCTTCTCCCTTAGTTCGTTGAGGTTCCATAGTCCCTCCATGCCTCCTTCTTCTTACCCTTCCTATTGTCGCTGCTTTATCTCATCACCACCAGCCGCCATGGGTGGTGGCTATGAGTTTGGGTGGATGTGTGATGTTGCTTCGAGATTCGTGTGACTATTGGCTTGCTGTCACCGAGAGCGAGCTCCTGACACTACAAGAATAGAGAGCTATGCAGACGACTCCTATCCAGACGACACCTGTCGTCGGTAAAAGTCGACCTATACAGACGACATGTCGTCAGTACAGGGTTTTCAAACGTTGACTATCTGCCTTTGACCAGAAGAGCTATACAGACGACAAGTTGTCTGTATAAACTCGGCGGGAAACGTGAATTGTTGGCGGTATATCGAAAATCTTTACGGACGAAATGTCTTCTGGAAAAGGATTTAAAAAATAATTTCGATTTATTTTAATCCTTGTAGCAGGAATTCAAAAAGCCACCGTTTTTGTCATCCTATACCGACGACATGTCGTCGGTATAGGGTGATTTAAAATTAATTTCAATTTATTAATTATCCTTGTTGCAGAAACTGGAAAACGATGTCGTTTCTTATGCTATAGAGGCGACATGTCGTCTGGAAAGGTGGGACCGATCCACGTGAATTTTTTTTTTATTTTCTTTTATTTATTAATCACGTGAAGCAAAATGACGACGTATTTGGGTACCTATATAGACGCAGGGCGTTCCAGCACCCGAGTTCATCGGCCACCATAAAGGTAAGTGTTTTGGTCCTTCATTGCTTCTTAATTTGTAATAGATTGGTGCTCGATTTGTAATAATTTGGAGCCCTAAATCAGAGCCCCATTTCTCTATTGGCCAGCAAGAAGGTTCAACTGCTCCATAGAAAAGGATTTCCAGTGATTGACCAATCTCTAATACCAATTTTGAGGTTAGTTTGTTGAGTTCTTTTCCTGTTTATGCTACCACAGTGACGATTTTTTTTCAATAAACAATGATATGTATATGCATTTGTTTATGCACCATAATGTTGCATAAATCTTACATGTCTAAATGTTAAATATGTGAAAACAGGGTATAATGTGACATTTTGCTTTTTCGCTTTTTAAGTGCATACAATGTTATATGTTGGCCACATTTTGCTTTCCATGTGCATACAATGTTATATATTTTACTTATCTACAAGTAAAAGTGATGATAGAAGGCTATAAGATCTTTACAATTTGAGTTTATGTGCAACTTTATAGAACTAGCAAACAAACTTCATGTATACATTATGTTAAGTTAGAAACATTACCTTAAAAAGTATTATCTTGAGTTATTTGATGTAATTAGATGCTATTGTTTGTATTGTAAAGTGTTTAATATGGTTTCAAAGTGTTTAATTTTCTTAGTGACTTAATGTTGGTCATTATGGCTTTAGCTTAATTAGGTTATTAATAGCAACATACTTTTAGTAATTTTAAAATAATTATGAAGTAAAGGTGAATTTATTCAAATCAAATTAAATTAGTTTTAAAATCAAATTAATATTAAATTAAATATAAAATCAAATTAATATGATTTTCTTATTAAAACATGTTGAATTGTTGATTTTTAGTTTAAGTTTCTTCTTCATAACCATGGTGAATACTCTATCCAATCAATCTGATTTTTACTTCTCGAGTATATATTTTTTTTATGTACAAGTGAATACTCTATCCGTTCTTGGGTATATATTTATTTATCTAGCACAAATACAATCTAACTTTCGATAACTATATATATAATATAATTTTTAAAAGTGAAACAGCGATGACGATCGATAAGAGTTGGATTATAGAGAACCGAATGTCTTCAAAATACTTGGAAGGTCTTAAAAACTTTATGATGATTGCTCAGAAACATGTCAACTCTATAGGCAAAGTGTGTTGCCCGTGTGAAATGTTTGTGAATTCGTATCGACATGTTTTGCCTACGGTTTATGCCCACTTACATGCCATTAGGTTTCTAGAAACATATACTACGTGGATTTATCACGGTGAGAAACATGTCGGTTCTTCGGATTTAAGCTACAATTCGACTCCAAGAACAAACACACCCACAAGTAATGAGATGTTTGATGTAATTGATGATGTTATGGCGGAAGAAAACACTAATGAAGAAAATATAGATGAGGAGGGACGAGGTATAGACCCGAAATTTGATGATTTGTTTGAGGAGCTCAATACCAAGTTATACCCTGAATGTAGCGATATGTCCGCCTTAAAATTTTTGGCAAAGTTGTTTCATACTAAAGTGATCAATAGATGGACAAATAGTTCGTTTGATCAACTTGTAGAGTTACTAAGAGCTTCTTTCCCGAAGAGCAAGATTCCAGCTTCACACTATGAAGCTAAAAAGAAGTTGAGAAAGATAGGGTTAGGATATCAATCGATCCACGCTTGCAAAAATGATTGTCCTTTGTTTTGGAAGGAGAACGGTTCCATGCAGAATTGCCCGATTTGTAAGCAGAGTAGATGGGTGGACACAACTACAAAGGGGAAAAAAGTACCACCAAAAGTGTTGCGATACTTTCCTTTGACTCCAAGATTTCTACGAATGTATAGCTCCAGATTCACAGCTAAAGATATGAGTTGGCATAATACTTGTGACAACCGTCAAATTCTGGTCAATGCAAAGTCAAATAAAGTCAACAAGTCAAACCGGTCAACTCAACTAACCCTTGTGTGCTAGGGCTTACGTTATGTATTTACTAAACAACTCGCTAGAATGAGAGATCAAAAATCGAAAAGTATGTACATCTAGATCTCCTTAACCTAAAACTATGGTAAGTGACGAGCTAAACCAATAAAACAATGTTGCATACTCATCCAGAGTGTGTAAGATCCTTAAACAAGGCTTAACAGGGTTTACGGACCTTGCATTGCGAAGCCGGACACTCAAAAAGGTCACAAATGAAACCTCTCTCAATCGTTTTCACTCTATCTCTCTCTATTTAGAAATCTCTCCTAAATCTCTCCAAGAATGTGAAATCTCTCCCAAATATCTCTTTGTATGTGAAATCTCTCCAAGAATGTCAAATCTCTCCCAAATCTCTCCAAGAATATGAAATCTCTCCCAAATATCTCTTTGTATGAGAAATCTCTCCAAGAATGTCAAATCTCTCCAAGAATGAGAAATCTCTCCAAGAATGTGAAATCTCTCCCAAATCTCTCTCAAAAGTTTCTGTAACTTTTTGAAGTCATTCGAGTCATTCCAACCCTTAAACGGGTCAAAAACGGACAAAAAGGGCTGAAGGACCCGAAACCCCTCTTAATGACCCGAAACCCCTCTTAGGGCCGAAAGTCCTCTTAGGGACCGAACCCTTTTGAACTGAACCCGAAGGCTGCTGAACCGAACCCGAAGGGTCCTCTCGGGCCTGAACCTCGCACAAGACCCGAACCCGAAGCCTCGGTCCGTTTCGCTCCATGATGCCTTCGGTCTAGTTCGCTTCTGACTGCTTCGGACCGAGCCTACTCTTCTCGCTGTACCGCTTCGTTTCGCCTCGCACCCAGCCTCAGGAGGACCGAACCTCCGACCCCTTTCCGAGAAGCCTCGCTGGAAGTTCTTTTCTTCCCGGTTTTCGACTACGATTTCATTTTAGCTTCGTTTTTAATTGTTTTAATACCGGATTTTCACCCAAAACTTTATTTTAACATATAAGGACCCATAATTATTAAATTATCACGTTTTTAAGGACAAAACCTTATCCAAAAAGAGTTGGTGATGTACAAGAGGTGGAGTGTTGACTTTCCTTTATTCTATGACACAAGCAACCACCATACCCACTCCATGACTAACCCACACTCCACCCCACCATACCTTGTCACTTCCTAGTCCTTTATACCTCACTCACATGCCATCCCCATGTTTTTGAGAGCTGGACACTCAACCACTCTCCTCATTTCTTTCATTTGCTCTCATTTCACCAAAAATCAAACACAACTTTTCTCTCAAACTTTTTCTCTCTATTTCAAGACTCTAAGGCTGATTTTCAAGCTTTATTCCTCTCTTGGTAAGTATAATTCACCCTCCTTGTGATTATTACACCTCATTCTACTCAAATCATTGATTTCTTACACAAACATCATCACATTCTTGTTAGATCTTCGAACCGTCAAGTGATTCTTCAAGTGTTCTTGAGTTGAACACTTCTTCTCTCCATCATCCATCTTCTGAAATCACTCAATGTGAGTTCATACCCCTACATTTTCATGTTTTCTCAAGTTTTTAGGGGGGGGGGGGATACAAGTTAAAACACCAAGAACATAACTAAACTTTTCTAATAGCCTTCATCAGAAAATTTCAACTCCATTCACGGACTATTTTGGACAACTTAAACATTTTAGTTTTCAAAACTGTTTTTGGTGCAAGTATTTCCACTTCTTAGCTTTACAATGACTACTTGCACATCTCCACACGATTTTTCTACAATTTATGGTGATTTTTACAAAACAGTCTATCCTTTCAAACACAAATCCGGACCAGTCTGTGAATATGAGCATTTTAATACAAGTTAAAGGCTTCCAAAAATCATGATAAAAATTATGAGTAAACTAGACACATTTTAGGAACTCTCAAAATTTACGAATCTAGTTTTCTACTTCGTATGATTTTTCTATGATTTTTCTAAAATAGTGCAGAAAGGTTAAGAGTTAGTTAACAACTTATAACTTTCAAAACACTTTGTAATATGTTGAGCAAAGTGTTAAATCTTTGATGACTTCATATATTACATGTATTTTCTTGTAGTGGCATAATTATATAATAGAAAATACTTACTGAATTTATAAGAATCCCCCATCATAACCATTAGTACAAAACAAAGCAAGGTAAACATAGCTATATTGTACTATACATTTGACTTACAAAGAAAGGGTTCTTATACACCACAAGTAAACATACTAAACTATAGTTAGGTTGCATATACATTTCAAACATTTTGATAAACTATAATAGGTATAGTTTATGATCATTTACATTACAAAAAGGTTTTCATACGAATGGGGTACATTCCAAAGTACCGGGTTTTCATATAAAGGGGGTACATTCCAAAGTACTGGGTTTTCATATGAATGGGGTACATTCCAAAGTACTGGGTTTTGATACGAATGGGGTACATTCCAAAGTACCAGGTTTTCATATAAATGGGGTACATTCCAAAGTATCGGGTTTTCATATGAGTGGGGTACATTCCAAAGTACCACGTTCTCACAAAATAGTTATTATGATATTAAAACTATATTTCATCTAGAATTGTTAGGCTTCAACTATAATCGCTGAGCGTATATGCTTGAGTCGTATAAGAATTTAGTTTCAATTGGCTTAGAATTGGTGGGCCCGCCTCATCTCCTGTTCCTTGTTTGGTTGTGGACCTAGGGCAGACCCACTATATTCAACGTTTTATCTAACTTAAATCTTATAGAACTTATATACGCTAGACAATTATAGGAGAAAGCTACGGGTCATTCTAGGGTTCATTAGCACATCATATAGGAATATTCTGTTCACACTTAACTAAGAAAATATTGGATTTTCTGGAAATTAAACTCTATCGATTTTACAAGGAAAACGGTTTCTACTTCAAACAAAACTCTTATGAACTCACCAACTTAATTGTTGACACTTTGTCAAAACTACTTGTATTCTTTGGAAATCAGTGAAACAGGAAAACGTCAGCGCTTTGAGGATGGGACGTTAAACCATGAACAATTTATTTTTGTCATCATAATGTAATTGATTTTGAAACATGTAAACATATACTTTGATGTAACTTTTTCAATTATATTTATGATGGTTGTATTTACTTTGAGCACTATTATACACGTTGTTGTGATATTGTACATGAAGTCCTCCACCCCCGGACGTTTCCGCCATCCTTGGTTTGGGGGTGTAACAATACTGGACGCTCAATATATGGTATGATGTATCATCCTGTTGATGGGAAGTCATGGAAAGATTTTGATCAGAGATATTCAGAGTTTGCTAAAGAACCTAGAAATGTTCGTCTAGGTTTGGCTGCTGATGGCTTTAATCCATTCGGCAACTTTAATAGTACTTATAGTACTTGGCCGGTTATATTAACTACATACAATACACCACCATGGATATGTATGAAAGAGTCTTCTTTCATGCTAACTTTGCTGATTCATGGCCCTAAATCACCCTCAAAGGACATTGATGTTTTCTTGAGGCCTTTGGTGGATAAGTTGAAAATGTTGTAGGCTGAAGGAGTCCAAATGAGAGATGCGTCAACCAACACCGTATTCAAAATGCATGCAATGTTGTTATGGACTATCAATGATTTTCCAGCGCGTGGAAGTTTGGCTGGATGGAGCGTTCAAGGTTATTAAGCATGCCCTACTTGTAACGCAGACACATCTTCCATTCATGTCACCAACAAGATGTCTTATGTTGGTCATAGACGATTCTTGCATATGAACCATAAGTGGAGGCAAAGTTTATTGTTTAATGGTCAACCTGAGAGAAGGCTACATCCAAGACGATTTAGCAATACAGCTATATTAAAGCAATTGGCTTGTCTCCCCGATCGTATTCCAGGGAAACATCCTGAGCACGGGGGTGCAACAAGAAAGCGCAATGATGAAACAAGAAAAAAAAGAGTTGAATTGGACGAAACGTAGTATCTTTTTTAAGCTTGAGTATTGGTATTCCCTCTAGCTAAAACACAATATAGATTTTATGCATGTGGAGAATAATGTGGATGAGAGTTTTGTAACTACTGCATTGATGAATGAAAAAACCAAAAACAAAAAAGAGGCAAGAGAAGACTTGAAAATATGGGCATTCGGCCAAATTAGTGGCCAAAAGAGAAAGTCAACAAGATGAAGAAAGTCAATAAGAATAAGGAAGACAACAAGAAGAAAATAATACTACCACATGCTGATTACTCTTTTAAACCAATTGATCGACAACGATTCTGTCAATTCATTAAAAGAGTGAGGCTACCTGATGGTTTTGGATCGAACTTTAATGAGAAGGTGAATGATACCGCATCAAATTTGGTTGGGCTAAAGTCTCGCGATCATCACATCCTAATGCAACGATTGTTGCCTATAGGGGTTCAAGCATTTCTCCCAGAAAATGCTTCAACAACAATCATTGACTTGTGTAAATTCTTCAAAAAAATTTGTGCACGGTCATTAGATGTTAACGACATGAGAAATGCCAGAAAAGAAGTGGTGGAGATTTTATGCAATATTGAGTTGATATATCCTCCAGCATATTTTGACATCATGATTTATCTTATTCTTCATTTACTTGAAGAAGCCATTCTTGGAGGGCCTGTATACATGAGATGGATGTATCCTTTTGAAACATACATGAAAAAACTTAAAAATTATGTCAGAAACAAAGCCAAGCCAGAAGGCTCAATAGCAAAGGGTTATGTTGCAGACGAAGCTTTAACATTCTACCTAATGTATCTTGAGGGTATGCAAACCAAATTCAATCGTGTTGATAGAAATGAGGATCTTGGCCTTCCAAAAAGGAAATTTACTATGTTCTCATCAGAATGTCGACCAATGTCCACTAAGAAGCTCGCCGAACATTGTAAAGATGCCAAAAAATCATTGCATTGGTTTGCACTAAACAACTGTGATGAGGATGAGCTGAAAGGCTACATATCGTAAGTTTTGTGATCTATTAACTACTTTTTCGTTAGTGTTACCATATCTTCAAAATATTCTAATTGTTTTGTCTCATATCCAGTGGATTCAAATCAGAATTGCCTGAAAGTGATTTGAAAACAGAATTTCCTCCATGGTTCAAAAGAAAGGTAAATACCTTATATTCTAATATATAATATAAAACTAATTTATATTATTAATTAAATGTACAGTATTATATTTCCTTATAGATTTATCGTCTCGAAAGAGAATCACCTTCGAACTGTACTAACGAATTAAAGGCATTAGCACATGGTCCGTTAGATGAAACTTCTTACATTGACGACATAGTAAATGGTGTTCGATTTGTTGTACATAGTCGTGATATCCAACGTACTACTCAAAATAATGGCATTCTTACATTAGGAGTAGACGGTACATCATTTACGGTCAATTGGAGAACATCATAGAGTTGCAATATGTACATGGTTATTCAGTTGTACTCTTTCGTGGTAAATGGTTCAATGCATCATTAGATAATGGATGTTTAATTAGTAAAAAGAATATGGTTGTTATCGATACCAGTCATGAATGGTATGTCGGTAAAACATTGTATGACGATCAACAATACATCTTAGCCACTCAATCTAAACAAGTGTTTTATCTCCAAGATCCTACTTGAAACAATAATTGGAGAGTTGTGGAATATGTTCATCATCGAAAACTTTGGGATCATCCAAGTATCAGTGTTAATGAGATAGATGTGGTGAATGACACTCGATCAAATGATTTTCCCTTGGCTGTCAATTTAGGTGATGGTGATGATGATACATACTCCGTTGACGGTGATGATATGTACTTTTTAGATAATAATGATGATGGTGAATCAAGTGTGGCTCCTACTATAAACGATGATAGTTTCTTTAATGATGATGATGATGGTGGTGATACGTACCCTTCAGATAATGATGACGATTTCATAAACGATGACGAATTTATTAATGATGATGTTGTACATTTTGTTATGGTTGTTATACATTTTGATTGCTTAAAACTTTTTATTATTTTTTTTAAAGTACGTTTAGTATATTTTCTAGTATTTGTTAAACAGATGGCTACACATGTTGCGAGGGGGCATGGAGGAGACGGTGAGGAACGACCTCCACATGAGCATGCAGGCAAGATACCGGCGGATTGTCAATCTTGTAAGTTACATCAATTTCTTAAATATATTGGATATATTTTTAAAGTTTTAAATTTCTAAATTTTTAGTTCTATGTATCAATGTAGCAAACTCGACGCGTCGGCGTGGAAAATGAACATGCTTAAATATGCGAAAAAAGTTCAAGCACAACGGTCAACCTTTACATGTGGAAATTGATAGCGTCGGGGGGACCTATAGATTCATAAATACAAATGGCAAAATGTTGACAAGGTTTATCTCAAACTTTGTGGCAAATCATGTACCACTCCATTATAGGACTTTGAAACGTGTTCCTTTCCATTACTATGAAGCTATGTATCCTGAGATTGAAGTAAGTACAAAATACTTTTTATATGTGAAAAAATTTATACTTTTTAAATATTTTTTTATTAATTAAATATTTTTTTATTGCAGACATATTTTGATCTTGATATGTATCGGGGTACAGATCTGTGGGAAGCCGTTCGAGGGACTGTACAGAGCGACTGCCAAAGAGCTTATAAACAGCACAAACTTGACGTGAAAGATTATTTTGATAGGGTTGGTGTATATGATGATGTGGAAGGTGCAAGACAAACTCCACCGGATGATATGGACGACGAAGCTTGGAATAACATGATCGATCTTCTTTTTTTGGATGAGGGTTGTAGGAAGCAGTGCAAAGAAGGTAAAGAAAGCAGGTCCAAACTTCAAATTACGAGTGCTCATAGAAGTAGAACATATGCAGGCAGACGATGTGAGGAGGTAATTAAATTAATTTGTATTTTATAAATTTTTTATTAACACTTATATAAATATATTAATTGTTTTTGGCTTATTATAGAGAGAAATAGGAGAAGACCCGCAACATATCGACGGTTGGAGACAGATGCGACTTAAAGAAAGTCGAGGTTAGTGTACACCACAAGCAGAAGTACTTTGGGTAAGTAATAAACAAAGTTAATAAGTTGTTTGATAAATATGTTATTATTATTTTAGTTAGTTTAAGGTATAATATTATTATTTTAGTGTATAAATTTACTTATTTTTTTAATTAATGTACTTTTATTGTTTTCTTTATCTTAGGAAAACATTCAACGAAAGAAGATGGTGATGCAATCACAACTCGGGGAGAACGAAAAGTTAAAAGAAGAACAATGACTCGCTCGTGCCCTCGGTGAGAGACGTGGGCATATTCACGAAATTGGAAGGAAACCAAGCATCAACAATAATTTATTTCCAAATGAACATACCAAACATTCCAAAGCTTCCACATTCCAATCTTCAGATAATCCCAAAGTTGATGTATTATCCCAACAAATTCAATTGATGCAGCAACAAATGCTACAAATGAACCAAATGTTTAATAACACTTTCACCTCTTTCATTCTAAACTTCCAACCACAACCAATGCCACAATTCCAGTTTAATCCCAATATGGTTCCACAAAATAACCCCGAAACATCAAATGAACTCGCGGATGATGATGATGATGATTTTGATGATGGTGGTGATGAGGAGGAGGAGGAGAACTAGAATGGTAATGACAACAATGTTTGTTAAAAACGTGCTTTTTTTATTATTTTGTTTGATGATGTTGATTATGGTGGTGATGATGAGGAGGAGGAGGAGGAGGAAAACTAGAATGGTAATGACAACAATGTTTGTTAAAAACTTGTCTTTTTTTATTATTTTGTTATGTAGTAGAATTTGAATGGTATGTTATGTTTATTAAGTGCTTTTGGATTTTAATGATATGTTATCTTATGTTTATATTATTCTGCAAATATCCCTTTTGGATTTGTTTTAAACGGTATATATATAACAAAACTTGTGGAAGATATTAAAAAAATGGCTATAGAGACAACATGTCGTCGGTGTATCTTTCCAACTGTAAAAATTGTTTTCACTTTTACAAACGAGAAGTCGTCTCTATAGCTCACACATATCCAAACAACAAGTCGTCTCTATAGTGTTACACTTTTACCGACGACAAGTCGTCTCTATAAGGTGCGAATAAAACTTTTTCTAATTTCCTCGAAAATCAATCTCGACGACCCTTTGCAGACGACATGTCGTTTGGACTGACTATGCTATACCGACGACACCTATACCGACGACATTTTCGACTTTTACCGACGGACCTATACCGACGACTTTTTACAGACGACATGTCATCGGTATAGGCTTTAGCGACGACAAGTCGTCTGGACAGAGCTCAAAATTGTCGTTTGCATAGTGTACGATCCTTGTAGTGTGAAGACCACCCTTCATGTGTGCTGCTGCCTAACGCCGTCAAGACTGCCGCTGCCACCTCTCTATGGTGTTGTCGTCGCCAACTGCCACCAGCAGGGTGGCTGGACTCATTTGCAAAAAAAAAGTATGGGTGTATGTTTGTGTGTAATTGCTACTACCGGTTTCGATGGGGTTGGAAGTGTGTTTGTGTGGCCGGAGAGTCCACCACCACCACCGTGAGGTGGTGGCTGCCGCCACTCACCACCGCCAGCAACCATGGTGGTTATGTGTGTGTATGTTTAGCTTAGTTATTAGGTGTGTTACTTTGGTATTTTCATTGTAATTGTAACAAAAAAATTGAATAATGAAAAGAAATTGAAAACCACCACCTTAGGGTGGTGGCCGCCGCCTCCTGCTGCCACCGGCCTCCGTGTCGGGTGGCGGTGTGCTTATCTTGTAAGTTTGATTCGTTTGGGGTACTTGAAACCCTAATGGGCCCAGTGAAGCCTAATGGGCTAAGTGAAAACCCTAATAGGCTTAATGATATTCTAGTGGGCGTAATAGGCCCAATAAAGCCCTAATTGCCCAAAAAGCCCAATAAATTGATAAATGGGCTAGTATTTGGGTTGGAAACCCTAATTAGGGTTTGGAAAACCCTAATGCAATGAAACCCTAATTTGGGGAATTAATTGGGACACACAAGAGTTATTTGATAACTAGAAATATTAAGTAGTAATCAATGGCAAAAATTAATCTAAGCAATATTGGACTTAATGGATTAAGTCTTTAGTGGATTAAGCCCTTAATGGGTTAAGTAGGAAACTTAACCCTAATCATCATTTTATGAGAAACTCTAATTTCACTTGGGTTTATTGTTGGGCCTTTCTATTGGCCTTGATGGTTGGGTTATTAATGGGCCATCCAAAGTCAAGCAATTGGACTAGAATAATTTAATGGGCCTAGGGTAACGCCCATGTAAGGGGCTTGGGCCCAAATTGGAAAATTGGGCCATAGAATATGCCATAGTTTGGGCCATAATGATTATATGATGTTGGGCCTCAGAATAAGACCATGTATAGGCTTGGGCCCAATTTGGAAAATTGGGCCATATGTTGGGCCTTGATTCCTAGTTGGACTTTGGGCCTATGGATTAGGCCTTGGGCTTGAATAAAGCCAACCTTGGGGTAATGTAGTAATTATCCATGTATGTAGTTATGGATATGTGTTGTGACCAAATTATTAATTGGGTGTTATTTTGGTGTTGATAGTTCGGGAATCTGTCATCGAGCAGCTGGGGTTGTGTCTGCGGGACTTCAGCAGTGTAGGATTGTGTCTACGAGACTTCAGCAGTGTGAGGTGAGTTACCTTCCAATAGCGGTGGGTCTACCGCCACAATGTCGGCCCACCAGTAGGAGTTGTATGTTAGAGGATTGTCATTGTGATATCAACTAGGTTTGCTAGTACATGATATGTTATATGCTGGCATGATATGTTATATGTGATAGTAGTAAAGTTCGGTTGTTAGGACAGAAGGGTAGGTCAGGCACCCTAGATATGTCTGACAGTATGTGATGATATGTTTATATGTTGGCATGATAGGTTATATGTGATAGTGGTAGTAGGAGGGGAATAGTCCCCCAAGTTCGGTTGTTAGGACCGAAGGGTAGTTCGAACACCACAAATATGTCTGATAGTATGTTTTTGTTATGATATATGTGATAGTAGCAGTAGGGGTGGAATAGTCCCCGAGGGTCGGTTGTTAGGACCGACGAGTAGGTCAGCACCCCAGAATGGCTTGACACAGGTAGGTCGGCACCACAGAATGGTCGTACCGGGTAGGTCGGGCACCCCAGAATTGTCCGACAGTATGTATGCTTTGTGATTGTATGGTATGTGGTATGATGCGGGAACTCACTAAGCTTTGTGCTTACGCTTTTCAGTTTTGGTTTCAAGTACTTCATGTTTAAAGGAAAGGAGTCAGCTTGATCGCAGCGCATCACACTATGTTTTCCGCACATGAGATCTCTGGGATTACACTCTAATATGGTTTTATGATAATATGTTTTGATTACTAACATTTTGGTTTGACACGGGATATTATTATGAATGTTTTTATACTGATGGTTTTATGTAATAACTTATTTAAAAATGAAATTTTTGGTCTTGAAAATTGGGATGTTACATGTTGTCTACCTCAACCGTGTTTCTAATTTCCGACGAGGAGGATGGAGAATCAACCTCCATGTCCGAGAGAGGAACTTGGGAAGGGATCGGGAATCTATTGAGATTAATGGAAGCTTGAGGCGCATGAGACTCCGAAAAATCAATTGGGGCAACAATGACATTCCTTAATACTCTTCTTTTATCCTGGGCACTATCGAAGTTCATATCTGCCCACACATGGCGAGATTAGATCCACCATTGTTGAAGCGGTCAAGGAATCAAGCTTGGAGGACTCGACATCAAATACATCCGACAAAGCCAGGTCCCCGGAGGTGACATCTTCACTAGTAGACGTAGTAATGGATGATGATGATCGGGGAAACCGAAGTGACATACATGGGAAACGTCAAGGGTCAATTGCTTGAATTGATGCGCATGGGAAATTGCAGGCGGAGATCGGAATTCTTGACAATAATGAAGGTATTATTGTTGTGGTGTATGTAGACCTAATTAATGAACTATAAATATCAATGCATGTAAACGATTGCTATGTGACAATGAAGGAAATTCTTGACACAGGATGGAAATCATTGCAAAAGTTTGGCCTACCGTAAGTTTTATGGTAACCAAGATTATAATGAATTGTATCTTCAATAAATTTTAAAATACCTTGAAACAAGATTATAATGTGGTACATACAAAATTTGTGAATTTGAACAAAACTTGAAACCGCATAAATTGCTACTAAAGCGCATAAACCATCTGTACCGCACCGTAAACACCTCTACTTTACACATCTAATATATCGGTTCTGACATAATTTATGGTTTTCATTTGAGCAAAAGTCATATATTTTTAATCCATTTACTTGTATGTTTGAGCGTAGTATTAATTAAACGTATATAGTCATTCAGTTATTAAATTAAAAACCTTTCCTGAAAACAGGAGAAAAAAGGTGGTTATGCAAAGCATACGAAGATGTACAAAAGCTCCACGCATAGAATTTTTGGTTTTTTTGGACGGCAACTCGTATCATTATTTGACTTCAAGAGAGTGCGTCGGACCCATATAAATAGAGAAACCCTTTTACTAAATAATTGCACATACCATATATAGTGGAAGATCCAAATTAATGGTGGAGATCATATAGATTACAAAGACGAATAGATATATACCACATGGTTGCTCAAACACTAATTTGATACAAAGGTGTCGAAATAAAATCCCACATGGTGGCTCAAATCCTATTCAAATATCCTCTCTTTTTTCTTAAAATACACAAAGTGCGACCCTATTCTAATCACCCCTCTATATATATATATATATATATATATATATATATATATATATATATATATATATATATATATATATATATATATATATAAGCGTTGGTCTTTCATTGAATTCTCATCTAAACAAACCTTGATCATTATTCACAAACAACTTAACATGTCAACACTGTCTACTGAGCACTTTGAGAATGAAACGAGGCATTTTAATTGAAGAAAACTTCTACTTCACACTTATTCATACCAACAACCAGCGGCTGCTGTGATAGGTCCATCACAGTCAAGCCCATATACACAACGTAGCAACTTTGATACGAATGTGGTGATGGTGCTGTCGGTGGTGCTATGCGCTCTGATTTGCTCACTAGCATTGAACTCCATCATCAGGTGTATATTAAGATGCACGGGATTATCTAGTTCAGAAAGTAGCGGTAGCCAGGAAAGTACTTTAGTTAAAGCCAACACTGGAATCAAGAAGAAAGCATTAAAGATTTTCCCAACAGTGAGCTATTGGGAAGGACTGAAGCTACCAGGATTGGACAAAGAATGTGTGATATGCTTGGGTGATTTTTCAACAGGAGAGCGAGTAAAAATACTGCCCAAGTGCAACCATGGATTTCATGTGCACTCCTTAATTGAAACATGTCAAAAGCAATGTTTTAAAAACCGGTTTGAACCGGCCGGTCGAACCGGTTGGACCGGGAACCGGAAGAGGGAGCGGTTAAACTATCACCGGTTTTACATTGATTTCTGAACCGGATTGAACCGACCGGTTTTTAGAAAAAACCTGTTGAATCGGTCAAAATAAACCGGTTGAACCAGTTAAACCGAATAAAAACACATGAAAAAAAAACCATTTACATAATAAACTTTGGTGATTTTTTTTCAAATCTATTTAGTTTTCTTTAATTAAAAACATCTGGTAAATGTTATAGATTCTTTTGATGTGTTTGTATTCATCAAAAACTATATTTCGTTTCGGTATTATACTTTATTTTCTTTTTGATGTATATGGATTGATTTAAAACACTAACACTTATGGTTATGTGTTATTTTAATGTATTTGGATTCATCTACAACTTATTTTTAATGTTTAAACTTGTAAACATCAAATTCATAATTTTTATGTATATGTATGTGTAGGAAAATAAAAAACATGAAAAATATAGAAACCGGTTCATCCGGCGGTTGAACCGGTTAAACCGGGAACCGATCACTATACCGATTCAACTAAAAAACCGGTTTTTAAAACATTGGTCAAAAGATAGTCAGAGGTGGGAACTGTAGCATCATTATATCTTCGCGAAGGTCCAAGAAATATTACTACTCTTACCATATTACCTCTACCACATGAAGGTCTTGTAACAAATTATGAGACTTAACTAGCTTCTTCATAAAATGAACAAATCAAATGTAATTACTGTAATACTCATACGTAGATAGGTAGGAATTTTTTCCATTGAGTAATTTAAATTATTATCGACACCAAAAGTTCTTTCCCGACAATAAGTTACAAACTTTGCAATTGTATTACAAGTCTTTTTTTTCTAAAGTATATATCATCAAATTAAATTCGTTAAAACTTTACTGTAATGTATATTCTTTTATACTTATAAGTTTGTTAATACTTATATATAAATAAAAGGGTACTTTTAATAAATAATATAATCTGAGTATCGTAATTCATTCTTTATAAACAATACACAAATTTGGATGATGGCGTGATGTCTTTTTAGAGGTGCACAAACCATAGTGGTTTTTGTAAGACAAAAAAAAATAACCTAACCGTCACTTCATATTTCGGACGTGTTTGGTACGGAACGTTTTGGAGCGTTTGAGAGCTTGTAGCTTCTAGTGTTTGACAAAATGCTCCGTTTAAAACAAAAAGTCTCGTTTGACACTACAAGCTTCTAGCGGTTTAGTTTAATCAAAACACTCCAAATCCAAAAGCTACTTCATGTAGCGTTTAACAAAACGCTACAAGCTACAAGCTACCCGTTACCTGTTACAAGCTAATTTTGCCGAACACGCCCTTCAAGTTGTCATATAACCGGTTAGGATTTAACCCTATCGCCGGCTAGGAATCACTTACCAGAATAATTGCGGAACAAAATTTTTGCCCGGTTTTAAGCTATTCGCAAAAAGCTGGACTTTCTTTCGGAAAAACAAAAAAAAAAACAGTTTTCCGGGTCAAACCATCCAGCTTGACTTTATTATGTAAAAAGGTCATAGGATTGTTAATATAGTCGTTCAGAATGCCAAAATCACCATTTTGCCCCTCTAATGTTAGTATAAGTAGGTATTGGTTCAATTGGTTACAATACAACGTAAACAATGCCCTTGTCAGATAGTTAGTTTTTATATTCGTGTATAGATTCTCAACACACACTCTGGTTCAATTAGGTGATAAGAACACTCCAAATTCGGTTCTTCTATGCTAAAGAGCTTCTAGAAGGTGTTATAAGTGTTACTAAGAAGCTAGGGATTGTCATACCACCTTTATACATACTATTGGGATTGTCATACCACCTTTATAAGTGTTACTAAGAAGCTATAAGTGTTACTAAGTGTTACATACTATGCTAAAGAGCTTCTAGAAGGTGTTATAAGTGTTACTAAGAAGCTAGGGATTGTCATACCACCTTTATACATACTATTGGGAGGGAGTTCGAGTCCAAAACATAACATATGTTTTGGTCAAAATTACACAAAATAGTAACCTACTTCACTAAAAGTCATTTCACATATGGTTTTTGTAAACAACGTGTATAAAAATCTGTATTATAAGCGAACGGAGTTTATATGGTATTTTAAGGTTTTTTTTTTCTAAATTTAGCTTTTGTAAATAAATAAACCCATAAAATTAAAAAATAAAGAGGACCATAATATACATTATGTACGGCTATTATAGGAATGACATGTCACTGTTACATTTTTTTTATTTCTTAAAAAGATATAGTGACTAAACTATGACGATAATATCTAGTTTCTAAGAAGGAACCTATGGCGACGACAAAAGGTGTCTATAAAGATGAGGTTAGGGCGGTAAAGCTTATGCGACAACATTTCGTCGTAGACACCTACATAGACTTACACCTAACGACAAAAGTTGTCATGACCACATATCCTTTTTCGTGTAGTGTTACGAGTATAATGTGTAAGCGGGTCAGCCCGGTGAGACAATGGTGCTCCAATGGGTATTGTAGATCGTCTAGTGGCTTTTACATAGTAGTCCACTAAAGATTTTTAATATGAAAAAAAATATCGCCCTTAATTAAGTTGAAGGATGATGTGCAAGTCAAGGATAGAAGCAAGATAAGCCAATAGGTTGTTTTCAAATGTGCACATGAAGAAGAAATGTTGGGATATTTTTTTTTCAATTAAGGTTTATTTAAGTCTGCGACAACATGCATTTTCCGTCTATAGCGGGTAGGTAATTTAGCTACCTCCGCAGCAACAATTGCTTCAGCAGGAGCTGTTTTCTTCAATTTGTTGGCTTCCTTCAATACTGCAGCTCACAGTTCTTCTCTGATGGAGGTGTCTCCACTCGGGAAACGGGCAAGCAAATCAACTAAGGCTTCACTTGCCCTTCCCCTTGTACAGCCTTATTAGGCAGGCTGTTTTCATTATGTGTTTATAGTTTATGAGATAGAATATTTCCCGGAGAATGGATCAATCATGAGATGCAAAAGATTAGAAGAGATTAAATCAAATTCAATAGAGATGAAATTTAAACAAATTGACCTTTTATTTATTTTCATTTATTGAATGATACACAAGCATACAATATCCAAGGATATTGATCATAAAGGTAATTCTAAAATGTATACAAATATTGAAACTATATACCAAAAATTTCAAATGTTAATAATAAAATCATTAGGGGCATGTTAATGTTCACAAACCCATCGACATCCATCACGTAAAGCATACTAAACAGGGAGTGAAATTTTGTTACTTGATTTATTATATTCCTTTACAAGCATAACAAAAATTATAAAAAAAATAAAACGATATAATCTCATGATGTAATGAGATAGTTAAAACCCGTCCTATGTGAGTAGCTCTAAAAGTTAATTTCCATTTCACACATTTGTCATATACAATGAAGACGCTACAATGAATACACACTGTACAATGAAGACGTTCATTCCATTTTAAATTTTAATGTCGCAATGCATAAAAGTTCGAAGTCGCACATATTTGATTTTTTGAACGACAATCTATTCTACTCCTTAATTCCATATATATCTACGAATCCTTCAATATCAAGAAACGGATAACAACATCTGATACCGCTAAACAAGAAACCATTTGATGCATTGGTCAAATGTCTAACCATTGTATTTTGAAAAGTAAAGATTGACTTCTTTATTTTGCGTCAAAATTTGAATTTCTTAATATTTTTCTTTTAGAAATTAAATATCTTCCTATTTATTTTTGTTATTATTTTTATTATTCAATTTGGTTATCCATAAAATATATGTAAACCAAATCAAGGAATAATCTCTAATCACAAAGCCACTATTTTAATTGAATAATGATTACAACTTGCATTAATTTTAGTAAAGATTTGATTTTAGTGATATAGAATAATCATGAAAATCAGATACTCCGTACAAAAATATAGTTGTGTCATGTTAATCTCATACTTTTAGTTGAGCTTTTAAACAAAAGTTGTCAAAGATTTCAAATATTTATATAAGAAAGGTTTTGATAAGCAAAATAAATGCAACCATTATCTATGTTTAATATAAATATATAAAGATGTGGTTGTGGATCACCCTTCTTTTCTAGACATTGATGTTTATGTAGCATACTGAAAACGTACATATAGTCAGGTTTGTTTGTTTTGGGTGGGACAATATTGATGAAAATACTACAATAATATTGAGAATTAGTCAAACGTTGAGGTATTTCTTTGATATAATTTTGTTAAAGTAAAAGTGTTTTATTATATGATATTTGTTTCCCAATATAATGTTGGGAATATTAGGGTTTATGGTGGAGATCTGGATACCAACTTGGATCGTGATATCACTTTCCGAACTGATATTTCTACCCTATGTCTGTGTTACAAGAAATTCAGCTTACGATAATCCAAGTGGACACTTACGATTCTAGGCACAGAAATCGTAAGCCAATATTCTAGAGGATTATGTGAAAGTGTAATAAAACGAGAGCTTAAGATCGTAACTCCCTTCTATAAGGAAGAGTTGTTTATATATTAAACAAGATTAGCGTTTCATTAGGGTTGGGCTGTCATTAGTTACTTTGGAAGCAAGTAATGTTAATCTGGATTAACGAGGATTTAGGGTTACCAAAACCAACGGAACCCCAGCCAGGGGCTCTGCCCCCTTGGACCCCGCTAGGGGCGCTGCCCCCGGACTCCCGACTAGTCGTCGAACCGGCTTCTAATTCGATCTTATACATGTGTGCACTCCGTACAACTCCTTAGATATATTAGAGTACGAATTATGAAGCCCCTTAGCTCACATGTTAGTTTCAGTTACTTAAAATAACATGGTAATATCACCAACATATAACACTCATCAATTGTTCTTCGATAGCGAATGACTCAACAAGTCCGTGAAAATTATCTTGGTGAGCGTTTCAAAACTTGCAGTAGTATGAAAGAAGAAAATATGAAGCCACAACTTTTTTTCCATGTGTCAAAATATCATTGAAAATAATGTGGCGTGAGTTGTGAGTAAAGTAAAATTAAGGGTAATAAATGGAGTACACCCCCGGTCTTAAGGGATTGAACATTCGCATTTATTTATTTTCTAACTATTACTTGATCAATTTTTTTCAAAAAGAAAACGCACTTCTAAAATATCTATTTTCATCGTCGTGTTCTAACATTATTATTGTACACTTGATACATATTTTCATGTTATACGATAGGCCTGTGATCTCACAATTGGACACTACATCCTTGGCCATTTTTTATTGATCGAGTAAAAGGTTAAGGGAAAAACGCTTTTCACGACGTTTCCCACTATAGAAGATTTAAAACGATAAATTTGATTATCGAATCAATTGGTTCATATACTTTGTTTATTCGCAAAGTATTTTTGTTGAGACATTGGTACATAGAAAAGGGGAAAATACAACACGAGATAAAATAACTGCTAAACAATGCCAACCCAATAAAGCGGGATAACAAATTCCCATAAGAAACTATAAAAGTATCTATCTATAATATAATAATAGAGATTGAGATAAAGATTAAAAGAGTGAAGTGTCTTGATGTGTAAATCACCTTCCCACTTGCAAAAGCGTAACCACATATTTGTACTATTTAATTAGTGTTAAAGATAGAAACAATAAACCAAATTGGGGTTATTATGGATTTTCACTAAAACTTCTTTTTATAGATGATAACATGTCTAATTTGATGTTTAAACAATCAACGCATATTGAAACAAATGTCATATTTCCTTCAAGATGAAGAGTGTACGTAATTAAAGCTATTCCTTCAAAGACTTCGTAAAGGCTCCTGTGCTTTACTTTAATTTTTCTATCTAACTTGGTACTATTATTTGTGCACCATTTTATTTATCGTACACTTTTATTTGACAAAATTAGAAAATCAAAGAGTGTAATATAAATAATTAGAAGATGTGTGTTTGGTAATAAATAAAATCACCCATCCCAATATCATATATCATAACACGAGTTCTTGTAATTTGTTAGTGGCGTAACCAGAATTTTGTTTTAGGATGGACCAAATAATTTATAAAATATGAACCATAGTAAAATACTTCAAATTATAACAAAATGTAACAATATATGCAGCAAAAATATTCTATTTGCGTACAATTTAAAATTATATATATATATATATATATATATATATATATATATATATATATATATATATATATATATATATATATATATATAAATTTGAGTGGCCCTTGTACTAACGCGGCCACTGTAATTTGTCAATCCTTCGTTGGCGATATATAATATTTCAAAAATCAACCATAAGTTCAAATTAAAATTATCATTTATTATTAAGCTATTAAATCATATGATATAGACGCTTTTAAAAAAAAAACAAAATTAAAACAATAGTGGCCAAGATAACTATCAAAATTAATTAATATATGGTTTTCTCCTTCAATTGGCTTCATAAAAAGCCTCTTTAGTGCTTAAAATTGCCCACTAATTGAAATAGAGGAACTCCATAGACAAAAATTCCATGTCACTTTTACATATAGGATTTTTCCTGGCTCCTTCACCACATGTATGTATCGTAGTGCTAACATCTTGAGAAAACGTCAAAGGAAGATAAGGCACTTTTTTATATGATTGCTCTTTACAAGAGTCCATGTTGAAATATTAAATTATTATATTCCGTTTTAATGTGTATTTTTTATTCGTTATCTCTAAAGCGATTTTTTCGATAGAATGCCATTTGTCTCAAATAAAGACAATTTTGTGTTTAAATTATTTACTAAAATAATATAATCTGTTATATACTTATTACGGCACAACAATATTTTCAATATATTTTTTCAAATAAAATCAAAACAAAGGTTCTTAAGATAGGAATCCTATGTAGGATCGTTTTTAGGTTTGCAAGATCTGTATCGGAATTTTAAGATCCCACAAAATAAAACATAATTTTAAAAGTTGATAAATATTTGAAATATTCAATTTTTTGTTAAAAAGTTATTAAAACTTCAAAATATTAGTTATAAGGCACAACCCAAAATGTTAAACAGTAATTGGTAAAGGATAAAAGATATAAAATGGTTAAAAAAACTCATTCGCCAAAAAAAGGGAAGTTATAATCAGATCAGATCCCGATCCTACGATCCTATCTGCGATCATACTCCAAATACAACCCAACTCGTTTTACAACAATAGAAGGGAATTAGGTATCTTATTGTTAACCAATTAAATGGGTTTTAAACCCACCCCCATCACCGACTTGTGCATTATGTCCCGAGCCAAACCTTTTGTCAAATGGTATGTTGAATTTTGTTGCGACCTTACAAACTCCACCTAAATTATACCGGTAATGATTAAATCTATAATTATGTTATATCTAACATCCAAATGTTTTAGACTTTCCTTTATACATTTGGCTATACCCCTTATTCAAAGTGGCAACACTTTCTCAATGAATAGATACAGGTGCAATTGGGATTGACCAAAATGAAATCTCATAAAACCAATTCCTTATCCGTTATGACTCTTTACCTGTCATGGTTAAAGGAACAAATTCAAATTCCACTATTTTGTTTGTTATGCAAGTTTGCTTTTTTGATATGTTCATGAAATAACGCTCCCGTAAGTAAAATATGGAACCACTTGTAGAAGAATGATCTTCAACATTAGATATTCAACTTGCATATGAATACACTTCTAACACGGAAGGATACCCAAGATAACATAAATTATAATCCATGGTCAGTTTAAACTTGAACTCAATGAATTGCTTGCCAATGTATAGTACTTAGATTAATAGTACACCGACTTAACCTCCCAACTGCATAAACAATATCAGGTCTATTGTTTGTCATGACATTACCAAGCAACTTATAGCTTAAGAGTATTCCAACTGTGAAATTCACTTTCCTTTATTTGGTATTAACTTGATGCCAATATCCATTTAACTACTTGTAAGAGAACAATCATTATAATTGAAATTGTTATGAATTTTCTCAACATAATACCATTGCACCGTTACAATACTCTTGTTAATATGTTTAATCCTTATTCCAATGAGTACATCAGCCTCTCCCGTATCTTTCATGTAGTACCCACATGATCACAATTTCTTAGTTTCATCTACTTGATTATGTCTGGTCCCAAAAATCAACATGTCATATACATACAACAGATGATCATTTAGGTACCGACAACATCATCATATCTACTATAAACACATTTGTCACATTAGTTTAAATTAAACTTGAGATGTCATTATTTAGGTGCCTGTTCTAACACATATAAATATTTGACAAGTTTACACACCTTATGCTTATTACCAGGAATAAGAAAACCTTCAGATTTTTATGTGCAATCATTTCATCTTTGTAGTCCCACATTAGTGTGTTGGTTAACCATACATGCTCCACTAACAACTTGCGAAGAAACGATGTGCGTTTTTATTGATTAGCATCCAATTTCACATTTTTCCTAAAGTAACTAGAGTGAGATTTATTGAATGTTCTAGTACTTCATACACTATACTTTTAATGTGATTAGTGTCCTATCAAACCTATTCGGGTAACGACCATCCACCACACAAAAAAACCGTCGGTGAAAAGGACATACATTCAACGGTCCCTTTATAGACCATTTCCTTATACATCTCTTATAGTGATACATATAGTATCATACTCTTATACATATGTATACGTTGTATTTTAAAACTTTTTCAAAAACACAATGTTTAAGTTTAATTATCTGAACTAATAATTAATTAATTAATCTTTTAAGCAAATGGATTTAATATTTATCTTTTAATTAGACTATTAATTAAATATTATATTAAAATCGAATAGGGATAATTCCATTTAATTATCTTATAATTAAATATTTTGTTTCCTTATTACTTCCTCAAAAATCAAATTAGTGTTTCAAAATTATCTAACATTTATTGGTTCAGATTTTATCAGATAAAATAACATATAAAGATTAATAACTAACATAAAAATCTAATTAGCCAAGAGAAATCACGAAAAAAAAAATTTCTTCGAAAGACACGTCGCCCTATGATGAATTTTTTTTTGGTTTCATCTTTTGTGGTAGCTTGGAGATTGAGTTAATTCTGATCAACTATTAATTAATTATTACTATTTCTAATTAATATAATAATCATATAATATATTAAAAAATCATTTATCTCTCTCTTACAAAAACTTCAAACAATTTCCTGATTATGAGGGCAACCAAAAAATGACTTTACTTTTATTCTTCAACATTATACCAGTTTAGTTAGGACCTTAGACACCTTAATCCAACACTTCATGCATATGAAAGTATGATGGTATAACTATAATAAACACTACTAGGAAACAACCCTTTAATAATACACGAACAATGACACACACTGATTTACGATACACATTTTTTGTCTGTCCTAAAAATGATGTCAACTTTCCAAAATTTGAAGGATAGAAGACACACATTTGTGTGTGCCCTAAAATTAGTGTCCAATAAAAAATATTGCAAACATGGAAGGCACTTAGCCTAAATGTGTGCCATGTAAAGGTGTCGTTTTGTAATTTTTTTCATGAACACGCGTAATGCTTTTTTTAATAGCCAAGGGGGAAATGAAATCCCAAAAAATTAAAAACCCTGCCTTGTTATATCTCCCTTTTTCCCCATGGAAGCAACCTCTCTACCCTCTACTGATGGAAGTAACTCCTCTACCCTCCACCTTCTTTACAAAATCGACAAGGCCTTTAATCTTCCTACATTTCTAACCCTCACAAATCCTAGAAAAACTTCATTAGATGTTTCACAAATCATTCCACACGAGCTCCACACAAAAGCTTTGAGACGTCGGTGACCTTAGCGTTAGAAAAAGGGGATGTACAAATTGCTTGGATTCTCTGAAAGTCGTGAATCACTGTCAAATTGAAGTATTTCGATGGTACAGATCGAACACTCAATTGGATGAAATTCATAGATACGAAATTAGAGAATATATGTGAAATTTTCTTCAAAAGATGTACCAGAAAAATGGCCAAAACGGCTATATGATTCCTTTTTGAAAACTGTCACTGGACAGTTACAATTTGTCATAAAAAACCTACCAAACCTGTCATTAAACGTATTTTAAGGAAAAAGGGTCAAATTTTTAAAAATAGGATTTTTGTTACCTTTTTTAGTATAGCAACATAGCCCAAATAAAAAAAATTTGCGCAGACTTGGCAGCACGACCCCAGCCAGAGGCTTTGCCCCTTGGACCCCGCCAGGGGTTGTCGCCCCTAGGACCATGCTCCCAGGGACACTGCCCCCATACCCCGCTACCACGGGCGCTGCCCTGGACCCCCATTCGTTTATGGGCTTCGTCCCTAAATAACAATGTACTTTGAATACTGAAAAACATGGACAAGTGTGCACTCCTACACCATCCTAACTTGTTCAATATTCAACAAGATCACTTTTGGTCAACAAATTTTTTCTTATTACACTTAAATAATATTTATGATATAAAACCACCAACACTCAGTACCTCACAAAATCTCCCGCTTCAAATAAATCCTCCAAAATTTTAGGGATTTGTGTTCAGGGACTCACAAAAGAAAACCAAACAAGGGAATTGGTGGGCGATTCATACAATCCACTTCCTAACACGTCCTTGTCTCTACCCTTCATCCACTTCCATCGCCTCCAACCTTCATAGATTTAACTCTCACTCTCAATCTCTTTTAAATCTTAATCTTTCTAGGGTTTCGAGAAAGGATTTTTGCTATAATCGAAGTTAAGGTGTATGCCATAGGGCAATACATAATTAGATCCAAAACGATTCTTTTGTGTCCTACTTAATCTGTTAAGGTAAATCTCAATTTTCTTATGTGAAATTTAGTGAAAATCGTTGTACTTCTGTTTTTACGTTTTCACATTATATACTGTTTTTATTTGAACTTACTTATATATATATATATATATATATATATATATATATATATATATATATACACCCTTAAACACGGGGATAGCATTTGGTAACCTAAACTCTATTTTTGCTAATTGTGTTTAGCTTTATTCCTAGGTGAAATATGACTAAAGAAGTAATTCAATTTTAGGATGTTGACTTGTGTTTCTAGGTTTGTTGTCAAAAAACAAAAAGAATTGTATTAAGATAAATCGATGATTAAAATTAGGATAGTTAAGTAGTTTCACATATGTCTCACTATTAGTTTTCCTGCCTGACATATCATTAAAATGAGTTTTTCAACTAATTTTTGATTAAAAACTCTTGTTTTACCAGCAAAATTTTCCACAATGTAATTACTCCCTATCAAATAGTTTTCAGATCTTAATACATGCATATAATTGTTGACTTCTAATCAAGAAGGGGAGTCTAGTAAGCCATCCTTTATGACTTTCAAACTTTTTAACTTTCATAAGTGTTTATTTAAGATTTTGTATTGCTAATCATAAGTCACTTAAACATATCATACAATATTACATGTGAGCTTTATGTTAATGCTGATAAAAGGAAGTCACATGATGAACTTGGGATTTTAACTATAGGTCTACTTCCACATTTTAAACTTGTATGCAAGTCTCAGTTCTATAATTTTATTATATAAGAACATCATTTTCATTGAAAAAAATTTCTTGTTACTAACATGAGGTTCACACCAGCTAACCAAAATCTATAGCACAAAAAGGGTTTATGGTCACCTGGTGAAGATAGAAATTCAACGACTACATTATCAACCATGGTCCTGGATGTTTTGTCCCCATTAATATCAGTAAATTAATTTACATCATAAGTTATAAGTGATAATAACTCGTGTCTTGACATTTAGAGTTTACTTTATGGTATTGTCAATATCACAGGTTCATCACTTCAGTAATTTGGTTGTTTATTTATTTTTACTGTTGTATTCCTTTCAAGGTCCTGGTGGAATCTTTGAAGTTAAGGAACACCGTTGATGCCGTTAACATAACTAGAATGTCCCCCACGATTACAACAAAAAACAAACCTCAGGTAGTGCTAAGTCTATAACCCATTGGAATATTGAAATATTAAAATAAAAGGGCAATAAAGTAATTTCAAGACAACCCCTACATAAATCAATTACTCCTTGGTCCTTGTTGCTCTTCTATTTTAAACTAGGAATTCTTGGGGATTATCAGATACCATAATTGAGAGATTATAGAGGGAATTTAGAAAACAGAATAACAATCTTGATTTTCTGTTTGATTAGGTTTACTTGTTGAAAGATAAGACCTTAATGAAGCCATTGTTAGGGAAAACCATGTAAAAAGATCATTCTTATTTCCTTTTTTAATGTAGAAATATCATTTTTTCTACTGGCCTAATTGGTTTTCATGTACCTAATAATGGTGGTAGGTTTTTTGGTATTAATCATTTATTTTAAGTTTTTGTTTATAATTACAAATTTAATTGCTCTTTTGCATCCCTATTTTGCTCCACATGGAAGCCATGTTAAATCGATCTGGGACTCCTATGTTTATATTTCCTATGTTTGCTTTTGTATCTTTTGTGTCATTGTGCTCAGGTAAAAAGAGGTGTCTAGATGTCAAGAAAGTTTTAGTTATTTAAAGATCAGATACACAAGGCCGGTTTACTATCTTATGCTCTTCCTAGGTTGGAAAGAGGAATTAAGGAAGAGGTTTCTTTTGACGACACATTTATTGTATGAAACACAAAATAGATTAGATGAATGAATATTGGTACCTTTATTGTATGAAAGAGTCTTTTGTTACATAATGTATATTAAAACATTTAAAATTATGAGACGCAATGAGTGTCGTAAATGCACATCACAAGTTTATGACACGCAAATGCGTATCCTCTTCCTTTATGACAGGGGCTTCCTTGATACACAATTAGTGTCATATATGCGTGTCGTAAATGCGTGTTGTAAGGTTACGACACATATATGCGTTTTGTCTTCCTTTATGACACGACCTTCCTTGACATGCATTTACATGTCATCTCTGGCTTTTATGAAACGCAATGCGTGTCTTTAAATCGTGTTTTTGTAGTAATGTAAGTAAACAATAAAATTGCACTATTATTACTAATTATATGGTAGTTAAGAATACTTATAGCTTTGATACTTACCAATATCTTACATCTTCAAAGACAATTTTATATAAGATGCATCTCCTTGACTATTTATCTAGAAATGAAAAACTCTTTCTTTTCTAGTGATATGGGCATCATCTGGTGAAATTTCAAGGAAAGATATTGGTTTTTCTAAGGTTGATAGACCATCCTTACAAATATGAAAGGCTTATGATACTGAATGGCACCTATCGGAAGATATCGTAAGAGTGGTATCTTGACTTTAGAATATGTCTGATAAAATAAAAGAACGTTTAGAGGAGTACGGTACGTCTGAAGTACACCTTCGATTGGCAAGATGATGGAATGATTGGTGTAATTCTTGAACTTGTCCCATAATCTGGAATTTCCATCACCAATCGAGTTGAAGCATGATTGTGATGGTTTTTATACAAACAATCCAATGTGTGCATGCAACCCCAGATACGGATCTATGTTTTCACTATTAGTCATACAACATTATGAACACAAAAGGAAACCTAACATGCATCTACTATTTTCGAAATTGACATAAGAGAATAAAATACATAACTTTTGTTGTTATATAGTAATAACAACTAATTCCTTGAGTTTCCTTTGCTCTTGAAAGCAAGTACCACAGGTGTAGTACCTCTAATGGCTCACAAACACACTTTGAGTGAGAGGATTAATATGAGAGAGAGGAAGAAAGGTACTAAGCTCTAGAATTCAGACCTAGTAGGGTTTTCCAAAGGAGTACTCGAATTCTAGTGCCTTAGGGTGCTATTTATATTTGAGGCTAGCTAGGGTTTCAAGGTGGAAACCCTAATCCCTTAGCTTAGGGCCTAAGCAAGTCCATGGACTCCTTTCCTTAAGCCCTTGGACGAAAAATCCTAGATCCTTCTAGGATTTTCTTTCAAGCCTTAATAAAGGTGACCCAATAGCCTAAAGTATCAACTATCAAATAATTACAAAACAACCCCTATACTTTTAATTAATTCCTTTAATACCGAAATTAATTCCTAATTAATTTCTGATTAAATACTAATTAATAATATGATTCCAAATTAATATATTATTCATATAATATATTAAAAATTCATATTTATACCTCAATTTATTATTCTTAACAATAAACCAACCTCTCTCCTCAACAGTCATCCTGTTTAGTCACTAGTGTGAAGACAACCCAAAAGGACCATGCTCATAATTGGGTCAAGCACATACAAAAATAGTTATGGAATTAGACACTAATCCAACAATGTCCCACTTGGATAAGTCTAATAACTATTCTGCATATGACTTCAGAACCTGATCAGCAATCGGAGCTTTCAAAAGCCGCTGTCAACTCTGATCTTATCAGAAGCGTGTCCTTTAGATAAGGGATCATATATTCCTCCATTCTAGATATCATATGAACTGAGACATGGATTTTAATCATATTCTCTATTCACGTGTTGTTTCCCGATTTTCGATTTATGACGACTGACAACAAACTACAGTTGAACACATCAACTTAGTCCCGGCTTGGCCAAGCGCTTAGGGTGTCATCACTAAATCATCGAGGGGCCCATAGATATCGCTTTTATCCCACTTTGGGTAAAAGGAACGGATAAACTTGGACTCAATGCTCGCTTTCACTCACTCACTGAATTACCCACAATAATATGTTTTATAACACCAAGTTACTGGTGCGTTTACATATTATCAATGTGTAACCGAATCACAAGATACAACTTACACATCTAGGTTTCAAGAATATAAGATATTATTGTCTCACCAATCACTCGTGATAAAATCCATGAAGCGATCCAAGTGAGCGTGGGTTTAATCCAGTAATCTAATCTTATAGCAGCACTCATGAACGCGACAGCAACCTTTTGCTATGTCTAAAACACTTTAGACAATCTACAATCAGAGTCATGAGAGTCTTCTTTCATACCTACTTCCAAAGAATGAGCAACTGTGGAGGGTTTGAATAATCTTATTATTTGGGAAGTCAAAACATGCAAAGTGAAACACAAGAATAATCGAACCCAATATGGCCCCAAACTTTTGAGTATAAATAAAACTCCTTTTATTTAATCACCATATTGATTACACATTATTCATTGTATAAAGTTTCGGGTAATCAACTTATTACTTGAATTATAACTACAATTGTCCCATGCTCTTAGCATGGACACTATGTTTACCTATGGTCCTAACTTTGTGAAATAGTATAATTGAATAACATTTTTCAATCACACTCATTTCACAATTCCTAATCCATTAGTGTAAGAATACAAAATTCTCGCTACTACTAAATATGTTAGATTCCAACATTTTTTGCAACAGTCCTTTCGTAATGCGACAACACAAAAGTTATCAAGACTCGGCCAATGAAATTAAAAAAAATACTCTATTGGAGATTGTTACAAGACAATTTCATAGTCATGAAGTCTCATATTCAAAGTATATTCCTTTGAACATCCTTCTTGCATAAAAGTTTCTAATCTAGACATTGATTCTCGAGATCCAACTCCCAGTATGTAAACATTTCCATATTTGCCATATGACAATTCATTCTAAATATAATCTTATTTATTCGTAATAATGTCAATATGGTCAATCCATGACTATACTTCCAACTGTCCACAAGCGACCAATCCTTGGCAAACCATACATTGTCCTTGGCAGTTGTTTAATTTATTTTACTCAAAACCGGTTCTATTTCCTTTTTCCCTCTAAATGCCCAAGGCATTTGGAAAATTTTAAAACGGTCGAATATTACAGCATATGCAATCGATTCTATACCCGAAGCGTATGGGATACAATTCATAATGAAAAACATGATACTTTACCAGTTTCTTACTATAATATCGTCATAATATTTCTATTTGCTGTGTTCTAAAAATTCGAACTATGAAGAGGATGTCATAATCTTAATCGAACTTTGAGAATGCAAATAATAAATATACCCTTGACTGAATTCAATTAAAATTTCTCGATCTAAGCTTTTAGATTGGAAACGAAGTATAACATTCTTTCCGTTAATTATAGCAAAACAACTTTTCAACCCCTGCAACTTTGCAAAGTGATACCTTTGTTTTTCTATAATTAATATTGCCAACTTGCAAAACTTAAATAATAATCATGCACCCACTAACATGATGATTATATTTATCCCAACATAACATTTATGCTCCTACTAGCTTTGACACGTATTCAAAAAATAGTTGGACTTTTAAAAGACAATACTTATGGACTTCCAAAGTTTATATTTCCAATACGACGTGCTTCGATAAGCCTTTATCTAAGCTTATCAAACTCATACACCTTTCTTCAGACAGCTCACATGTGTGTCTAAATTAATTCAGAACTTATATTACGAAGTCCCAAATGTTCAGACAAATTGCCAAATCTCACAATTCGAACTATGAAGAGGGATGTCGTAATCATAATCTAATTTGAGAATGAAATTTACATTATCGCTATCTCCTTTAAAATCTATCTTAGTTAAACCGTTTCCTCACAATCATTTTCATGAAGCAGAGAAACCTTATAACACTAAGATTTTATGGTGCATGTGTTCCTATCCATGTGAATTTGTCATAAGCATAATCATAAGATAATGTTTGTGACAAATTCAAACTCTTATGGATAGAACTTGTTCATTCTTAATTTCTTGCCATCAAGGGTCCCACCATTGCTTCCAAGTTATTTAGCAGCTCACCTATTCCAGTCAATGTACTTTCATTAAACAAGGTGTTTGCCCTTATGCAGTGTATTGAGAACTCGTAGAACTCATATCCATAATCACTCAACTGGATTGGCACATAAATAAAATTATGTCAACACGATAGATTACAAACCTCAAGTCGTGTGCTAGTGTTTAATAGGTTTACTCTTGATTAGTTCTTGAATCTTTTCAAGATCTTCAGACTCCCACTAACCTCCTAACATATTAGATTCTCTTATCACGAACCATTTCTTGATAAACAAATATCCAAGAGTTAGTGTGTGTCTATATCAAGACAAAAACATTACACACATTTGGTCTTAGTTGGTCCTTGTCTTCTCTAAGAAATCCCAACTTACCAATTTCAAACGGGCAAGAGTAAGAAAAACAATTTTCTACTTCACATTTGATGAGTGAGTGTCACTCAATTCACAATCTTGGAGTATGATTCTAAGACTTGATTGGAACGAAGTATGACTCATCCTTTTGTTTTAACCATTTCAACAATTTTCGATTCCTCTTCTTAGCCATACTAGTTCACTAAGATGTCCTTAGAGGACCAATTGTGATATGGTTCTTAATAATTAAGATGATCATAAAATCGGATACAATAGTACTCTCCCTTCTTCTTAGATTGGAGAAACTTTTATCTTTCTGCCTAATTGATTCTTCCTATTCGTTATGCCATTCATTGAAACTTTTCAATGATTCAGAATTACAGTTAATCTTGTAAGTATAACCACAATTACTAGACCTTTTGGTAAATCACGACGAATAGTCTTATTGTTATTTGTGGTGGACTTGATTAGTGCACAACATTGTGCTCTAGTCCTTTAGTCCTTCACTTGACTCACATACTTGTGTGATCAAGAAATTAGTCCTAATTTCCTAAGTACCAAGATTTTCATACATCACATGATTCAAATCATATGATTCCAAGTTTCTGTCCAATTGAATCTTGGGTGATGGTAATATTTCCTTACTTAGAAAATTTTGGCACTACGATAAATAACATAACTAAGAATCACATCCATTTATAGAAATACACAAACATCAATTTTTCACAACGATTTCATTGCAAAGATATATATAAATAAGACAAATCAAAATTTATTTTATTCATAAAAGCAGCGGAAAACATGTCCTTACAATGCAAAATTAACTGAAAAACTATGTAATCAAATATTCCTAACAACTCTATCATAACTTTCTATGCTCAAAATCTGATCTTCGAATCCATGCGATCGTGATCCATTTCTTCGTAATCAGACTCATCTTGTTGTTCTATCAATCTTCCTCTCTTTTCTCTGATCCTAAAAAACATTCAAATGTATTCTTATCACATTATGTATTAAGAATCAATGAATAGGAACTTAATGGAGTTAGATAGTGGATTTTACCTGAAGTAGAGCCATACTTCTTGACTCTCCCATCTCTTAGATTCTTCAGGTCCTCTGGGCAGCTTCGTATCCAACGCCCCTTCTCTTGGCAATAAAAGCAAATTGACCCTTTTGGAACAGCACATGGAACTACTTCAGACTTTGCCTTTGTATTATGATCAAACTTTTCGACCATGGCATGCCTTTCGTTTCCATTGCCTATATCCATAGAGGTCTGGAAGGCAGATCCACCAATCAACTTTGCTTTTCCAGTGCGCCAAATCATCACCGATTCAGCAGAAATAACCAAATAGGTGAGATCGATGAGGGTCACGTCGTGGTCTATCATATAGTACTCTCTTACGAGTTCACTATATGAGTCAAGAAGTGACTGAAGAACCTAGTCAATAGCTAGCTCCTCACGGACAACGACTCCCAACATTCTTAACCTATCAATGTGTGACTTTATTTCTAAGACGTATGCACACACTGACTTTCCTTCTTCATGTTTACATGCCAAAAAGGCTTGAGTGAGCTTGAACTTTTAAAACTTTTGAACTTGTGGGTTTGGGAGAACAATAGGAGGAGGTGGAGGAAGTGAAGCATGATCTCGTGTTCCTTGATCGAATCGTGGAATATCATTTTCATGTGGAAAGCTTGTTCCATGGAATTTGGGAAGACCATAGTTAGATTCAAACATCTACAAAATGGGAGAAAAATCAAGTTAGTCGATTGATTGAGTCCTTAATAAATCACCCAAATGAGATATTAAGGCTAGGACCCAACACAATACTCTACAACTTGGGAGAGGGATGTCGTAACCCAAATTGCAGAACATTTGAAGGTAAGTGAATGACGATTCACTAATTTTCCACCATGAAAAACGAAAAGGAGATTAGGTTTTAAATGAACTGAAAACTCCTAGATCTTTTGAGATTCATTGAACTTTTCAATGACATGTTTAAATCACGATATGCCCCTCGATTTGTGACTGGGATGCCGAGGATCACAAAACAGGGTGTGAATAACCATGCAAATATACATGGTGCCCCCAATGTTACAGTGATCTATTGGATGTGCCGGTTAACCACACATGCTCTACCGAACTATGACAAACATTGAGTCACCCTTTGCTACCTTTCCTTAGAACCATTTAGTGTGCCGTTTAACCACACACACTGCACTAACGTCTTCGCAAGGGTACAAAGTGTAATTACATGGAATTGCATCAAATTCACTTTTGCCTAAAGTAACTAAAATTGGGAATTTTGAAAAAACAGTCAGATACTTTATACTTCATTATACTTTTAATGGAAAGGGTTTGCCCTATCCTACCCGTTCAACTAACGACCCTCCACCAATCAAGGAAGCGGTGGGTGAGAGTGGAAACCCGTTAAACGACCATTTTATAGGCCATAACCTTATACCCCCTTATAGATCGGCTTCGTGAATGAGGCCTACTAACCGTAACGACTAGCAGTTTAAGTTATACATATATAATATTAGACTTTTAATGTTATATATAGTATAAGGGTGTATTTTACACTTTTAAAATACTAGGTGGTTTAATTTATTAAATTACACCTTTAATTAAATATAAACCATATAATTATGAATTTATTAATTCTCTTTTAATTATACTTTTAAATAACTTAATAAAACCATAAGGGTGTAATTTGAACTTTTCAAAAAATTAGGGTTTTAATCAAATTTAAAATTTCTAAAATTTAAAATCTTTTAATTTAAAATTTTAAATATTAAAACTTTGATTTAATAATTATCTCAAAATTAATCAATTAATTTGAATTATCAAATGTTTAAGGATTGTCTATTAAATTAAATAATTAATTTAATCTAATCCTTTAAATCCCCTAAAATTCGAAAATTGGGATAGGATAATTCAAAAGATTTTTAATTATCTATTTACACAATTAAGGGATAATTACAAGATATAGCGTTATCCAAATCCCTAAAATTTGGGAATTTTATCTAGGGGACAAGGCAAATTTCGAAATCCAAGGGTTAGACAACCCTAATTTCGAAATCTTGTTGGCTAAGAAAAAGGATTTAGGAAACCCTAATACAATTCGAAAACTAGGGTTTTGAAACCCTAATTTTGAAAATCCAAGCCCTAGGGTTTATTAGTTATAAACCCTAATTTGTCAAATTCATACATTTGTATTGAATATAATTGAAAACAAAAACTAATGGATCTGATACCACTGATGGTTTTAATACAAACAATCTTATGTGTGCATGCAACCCTAGATACGGATCCATGTTTTCACTATTAGTCATACAACATTGTGAACACAAAAGGATACCTAGCATGCATCTACTATTTTCAAAATTGACATAGGAGAATAGAATACATACCTTTTGTTGTTATATAGTAATAACAGCTAATTCCTTGAGTTTCCTTAGCTCTTGAAAGCAAGTACCACAAGTGTAGTACCTCTAATGGCTCACAAACACACTTTGAGTGAGAGGATTAATATGAGAGAGAGGAGGAAAGGTACTAAGCTCTAGAATTCGGACCTAGTAGGGTTTTCCCAAGGAGTACTCGAATTCTAGTGCCTTAGGGTGCTATTTATACTTGAGGCTAGCTAGGGTTTCAAGGTGGAAACCCTAATCCCTTAGCTTAGGGCCTAAGCAAGTCCATGGACTCCTTTCCTTAAGCCCTTGGACGAAAAATCCTAGATCCTTCTAGGATTTTCTTTCAAGCCTTAATAAAGGTGATCCAATAGCCTAAAGTCTCAAATATCAAATAATTACAAAACAGCCCCTGTACTTTTAATTAATTCCTTTAATCCCGAAATTAATTCCTAATTAATTTCTGATTAAATACTAATTAATAATATGATTCCAAATTAATATATTATTCATATAATATATTAACAAATCATATTTATACCCCAATTTATTATTCTTAACAATAAACCAACCTCTCTCCTCAACAGTCATCCTGTCTAGTCACTAGTGTGAAGGCAACCCAAAAGGACCATGCTCACAATCGGGTCAAGTATATACAAAAATAGTTATGGACTTAGACACTAATCCAGCAGATTGATGATAGACGATACGCATGGAAGAAGTCCTAGTGGAGTGTAGGAATTTTTTTTATGATTAATTGGACATATTCGTATGTGTTTCATTTTTTGGTGATTTTAGGACTTGGGGACTACGAGACAATACTTGGGACGAGTATGATTAGGTGTGAATTGTAGTAGAGATCTATACTACTAGAAGTACAGGACTCACACTTGGATCAGGGAAAGAAACAAGGTTACCAAGAAGCTAGTGGTTGATTCCGTTTTTATTCTAGTATGTCGTTACCATTATTTCGATAATGACTAAGAAGATGATTGATATTCTGAACCTAGTGGTAATATCAAATGAGTCCAACTATGATAACTTTGTTACGTGGTTCAGATAACCAAGTTCGATGTAGCATCTGACTTAAGCCTGAAGATTGAAATCAAAGCAATCAAATGTATCTCGCTCGTTGTTAAAGAAGTTATTAGCTAGAAATGCTACATGCTAAAATGTGATCATATCACACTAGAATTTGAAGGAAAGTATATTCCATTATGGAATTTGACTCTAAGAGACTTGAGTCTAAGCGTTGCATCATACAATGAAAGGTGATTAGAACATGACACATCGATCTGTTACAATAGATAAAGGAAAGTACTTATCCTAAGAAGAAGAAGGAGTCCTCAATAAGGATTTATTTTGTAACTCGTAGGTTACGATTGAAAGTCCAACATAGTACGAAGGATAGGTGTAAGATTCATCATCGCCAACGGTCAAGAAGTCCAAGAGTTAGATACTCGTTCGAAGAAACATAGATGTTATGATTATTATCTAGGATGAAAAGATAATGTATAGAATCATTATACAAGTCCTATTTTCGTTGATGATTCCGGGACATAATCATCCTAAGAGGGAGATAATTGTAACGCCCGTAGATCCGGGCTAGTCAATTTAGAGACGATATACATCAAAAGTGACTTTTTGATAAAAGATTATTAAGAATGAATTATCTTAACTAAGTTGTAGTGGTCGTGACAAGGGTTCCTGATATATGAAGAATGCCGAAATCCGAGTTATAACGAAGAAGTTATGATCGGTCGAAGTTTCGCGATAGAACCGACACGACACTGCGTGACGTAAATAGTGAATTTACGATAGAGCGATATTTAGCCTTAGTGATCTAAGGGAAAGTCGCAGAATACATTAAACTGAGAGCGTGGATAAAAAGAACGTCTAAATCTTACTTCATATGAGGAAGTTATGATTTTTCGAAGTTTCGACTTAGCGGTATGCAGCCCAAAGTTCAAATATGAGATCGAGTGATTTCTAGCCGAAACAATCTAAACGAGAATCGAAGATCTCGTAGATAGTAGTCCAGCGGTGAAAAGACAGATGAAAACAGACGTCAGATGAAGGAGTTGTCAATTCCTAACGAAGTTTTCCTGTCCTGGCCTACTAAAAAAATAATACTCCCTCCGTCCCAAAATTATTGTCCACGGATAAAAAACACACAGATTAAGGAAAACATTAATTACTAGTAACTTTATATAATAAAATGACAGTTTTGTCCTTACTTTGCATTTAATATTCTATTAAATTTTTAGTTGGTTAAGTAATAATGATGAGTATTTTGGTAAAAATGTTATTTATTTTTAGAAGTGGACTATTATTTTGGGACAAACCAAAAAGGAAAGATGGACTATAATTTTGGGACGGAGGGAGTATAATAAAAAATAAATTCAAAATTAGTCGACGGTGTCTAAAAGATAGTTGTAGAGCATAATCTCACCTATGCGTGGATAAAAAGAGCGTCGAAAACGGACCTCGTATGCGAAATATATGAATTTCTGAAGTTTGGGGCGCGAACCCCAACACTGTGTTAGAGTTCACGACGTGAATAGAATGTTCACGACGTGAACTCAGTATTTATGCCTTCTGGAGCCTGACAGACACAAGTTACAATGACAAACCTGATGACTACTGAACTCATGACGTGAATATTTGAGATTCACGACATGAATCCAGAAAAATGACCCTATAAATAGAAACCGAATGGTAGCCGGCCATGGTTGCTAATTCCTTCACCCTCTCACGTCCTACACCCTATCTAGCCTTCTTGAAGTGCCCCCAAAGCCCTGGTATCATCCCAACACCCAAAGCGAGTCTCGAAGCCCCGAAGATCCCGAGAGAAAGAGTTTTCGAGCCGAAACTCTACCCGTGAGAAGTCTGGTTTCTGAGAAAACATTCTGGTTTCATCAAAGAATAATGCTTGAAGAGCCGTAGTGCTGTCCGATAATCTTCTTATCAAGTGAGTGCATAGTCCCTTTCATGAACATGATTTTAATACAAATATTGTTTGAATGTATTAAATATATATTTTGTGTGAGTTATTTATTGACGTCTGAATTAAGTGTTAAAGAACATACCTGATTGTTTATGGTAATTTAGGTTAAAGAGTAAACATAAGATTTGTTATAATGGTTATGGGGTAGTATCTCTTTATGAGTATGAGTGAAATATATACGGAGAATAGAACTATAAAATATGTCATTGATCCGGAAGCATGGATTAGACATAGTTATTCGTCCCTAGTTCGAGAGTATGGATTAGACTTAGTTAATTATCATTAATTCGGGAGTATGTATTAAGACTTAGTCGTTTGTCATTAATCCGGGAGTATGGATTAAGATTTAGTTAATTGTCATTAATCCAGGAGTATGGATTAAGACTTAGTCAGTTGTCATTAATCCGAGAGTATGGATTAATACTTAGTCAGTTGTCATTAATCCGAGAGTATGGATTAAGACAAAGTCAGTTGTCCTTAGTCCGGGAGTATGGACAGGACATAGTTATTTGTTATTAGATCTGGGAGTATCGATCAGGTCGAGATGTTAGTTTTAGATCCGGGAGTATAGATCAGGTCGAGAGGTTAGTTTTAGATCCGGGAGTATGGATCAGGTCGAGAGGTTAGTTTTAGATTGGGGAGTATGGATCAGGTTGAGAGATTAGTTTTTAGTCTCGTTGGGAGGATTGACGGGTTGGAGTAAGAGTTGGTTATATATATATATATATATATATATATATATATATATATATATATATATATATATATATATATATATATATATATATATATATATATATATATAGAGAGAGAGAGAGAGAGAGAGAGAGAGAGAAAATTTTATATCATGTGAATTCTAAATAATATATATGGTATAACATTGTGGGATTGAAACCCCTATGTACTCACCAGGTTTTCCAAACCCGACCCACTCAATATTTTTGTATCACAGGTATCTATACGAAGACACATTACACTGAGAGATTAAAGAGATGTATATCATTAGTGTAGATGAATGTAAGTTCGGTTTATGCTTATGTGTCTGTATTGACCAGGAAATCCTAAATGTTTTAAAAACGAATAAAATACATCTCTTCAGAGATGCTCGGATAAAGTATTTATCATGTTTTTTGGGAACAAATTCCGCAACAATTTTCTTTAAAAGATTACTCTGATTTTAAAACAAATCATATATAAATCGGTCTTTTCTGGCCGTGAAATTTGGGGATGTCACATATTTTTATTCTATTTATTTTATAAAACAAAAAACTCACATGTGCTGGAAAATATTAGCCTCAATGCAAGGTTAAGATTAGGAGAGCCTTCTACAATGCCTTTAAATGTTAAGTATCTCTTACAACCCATCCTCTCAGCATATTTAAGAACCAAATTGCCCTTTTTAAAGGATTCCTGACAATGAAAGTTGATGGATTGCTATGTTAAGAGCAAGAATATTTAACAAGTAAGCAAAATGAATATCAATCCCTACATTAAACTCCCTAATATTAAACGAAATAAATTATAGACCATTATAATTTAAGAGATACCTTTAGATTCGATTGTTCATGTAGATAAGTCATCGATAGAGGCATGGATGCTAGGCGGAGGCCTTTTTACGATTTTGTGAATATGGAATTGAAGGTAGTCACCATACAAGGGAAGGTCTAACTGCTTATAACTAGTTTCAACATAACATTGACCATGATGTTAAACTACCAACTTCACAGTGTTGGAATCTTAGCTTTTCTTGATAATACAATAACTTTTTCTAGGTCCATCTGGGAAAAAGGCATGGACGCCTAACAAAAAAAATAAAACGATTCAGTTTTTTACATAAACCCATCACAATAAGAAAAAGAAGAACAATTTAATACCTTGAGGGTGATCGTTATGTACTCATAGTGTAACATCCTATTTCCCATCATTTATTCTTTCAGGTCTGTGGGCCGAAAGTCAATTGTGTAAGATTTAAACCTTTGAATTGTGTTTTGGGCCGAAATGTAGAATAGGAAATGTCATTGGCCAGGTTCTTGCATGAAATATGGATTTTTGTTTGAGAAGTTGTTAGTCCAACATATTTAAATAGGGTTGTATAGATCCTCAATACCTTTACGTAGATATAAAGAATGTCGAAAATGGAGTTGGAACGAAGAAGTTACGACCGTTTGAATTTAGAACGATTTTTGGGTTAGCCGCGTATGATGGGCGTATGAGGAGTTCGCTAGCAACACTAGGGCATCTCTAGTATGCTGGGTGTAAATTGAGTACGCTGTGCATACACGATCAATGCCCAAACCGTATTTTCGTGGTTTGATCCCTATTTAAGCTCCTTAACTTCCCTAAACCCATTCCATTCTCAACCTCCATCTCTCCAACACCCTCCCTTGAAACCCAAACCCTAATTTGAGCCTTGTGAGCAAAAAGAAGGTTTTTTTTAAGTGTGTTGGAGTTTCTTGGTGCACCTTGGAGAAGAAGGAACTCATCGAAGAAGCTATGGTTGAATTGGAGTTTATAGATCCAAAGCTTGTTCACCTTGATCTTTCTTTTGGAGGTATAAAGTTTGAATCTTGATGATGAAATTGTTAGATCTAGCTAGTTTTAGGTGTTATGAGCTTTTGGTCACTTTAAGTGCATAACGTTTAGATCTTGAAAGTTTGTGACCTTGTTATGGATAAGGTTAGAAACTTTATCCATCTAAACATCATATTGATTCAGATCTAAAGGTTGGAGACTCGGACATAATGGATTAAGTTGAAAAAAGATGCATTTTTGGTCTCTTTGAGACTTAAAGACTGGATCTTGTTTGTTGAGACCATTCTAATGGATAAAGTTGGAAACTTTATCCATTATAGAGTTATTAGGAACCATAAAAATGTGATCTTGGTCCTTATATCCCTTCCATGCAAGAGTTATGATGTCCTAATGGATTAATATGTTAGGGTTTTAGCTTTTGGAACCTCCCTAGCCATGGAAAGTCATAAAGGTGGAAACTTTATGACTTAAGACAATGTTTTGAGGCTAGATTTGAGTTTGGGTGAAAACTCCTTAAGGGATTAAGTGTTTAATGAAGTAGTGGGATCATGCTATGTACGGTGGGCGTACGTTGAGTATGTTGGGCGTACTCAACTGCCTTGGGACTTGACTTTTTTTTTTTTTTTTTTACTTCTGTTGATCGTTGACCTTTTGACCACGTTTGACCTTCGGTCGAAGTTGAGGATTTTGGGCCATTGATTAAGATTTTATCTGGTTTTGGTGTTAGTGGATTCGCGGGAGCAAGCAATGAAGAAGGGAGCATATCACAGTCTTTCAAGGTTCTTCAGGTGAGTTTCGCTTCAGTGTACCCGTCGGTCGAAGGCACCAATGACGCCCACTAGTTTTGGTTATTTTTAGTAGAAGATTGCCATAAGGACTGTATATATTCATGTAGGATAAACTGACGACTCTTTATCTAGGCTCTTCTACCTATTCCTCATTTTGTTGTGGTTCCAAAGTAGGATCACTAGTCCTAGTGTCTATCTCACCTCTAAGTATATACGGTTATGCACTCGTTAGATTGTTGGTTTATGGTATGTTGCTATGCTGCAGTGACCTATTAGATCTGTATCTTGGTAGTTGGTATGTTGCTATGATGTAGTGACCTGTTAGATCTGTATCCTGGTAGCTAGTATGTTGCTATGCTGTTATGATATGTTAGATTTGTATCTTGATATTTAGGATGTTGCTATGTGGTAGTGATATGTAGATTTGTATTTCTACATGTACTTGCTGATTATCATCTAGTGGAGTGCCCTAGGGATTGTATGTAGTCATGTTGGATAGCCTGAGAATTCTTGATATAGGATTTCTTGCCTATTCCTCATATAGTTGTGGCTCTAGAGTAGGATCATCTGTTCGGGTGGCTATCTCACCTCTGGGTACTTATGGTTACGCATTCCATTGAGGTTAGCTGGTAGCATGACTGTGTGCTGTGAGAGCACTAGTAGGCGGTAATGAGTTGGATGATTGTTGTTCGCCTATATTATGTGCCTACTTGATCCTGATTATTTATATGTTGACATATGGTGGTAGTTGGTTAAGGTAGTCCTGCTTTGTGCAGTAGGCCAAGATATCCGGTGCGGGCCGACTATAAGGTTAAGGCACAGAGGCTCAGGAGGAGCTTTTAGGTTGAGGCAGTAGGCCAACAAAGGCTAGGTATTCCAGCCCGGTGGCTGAGCGGACCCGATGCTTGCTTGTATGTTTATCGTTTGGGTTATTTTGGGAGAAACTCACAAAACTTTATTCTTACTAAGTTGTTTACTGTTTCACGTATCGTCGTTCGTCATGGAAGGCGAAGGCGTGACCGTACACATTTATCAGCAACAATGAAAATTTCGTGCTTTAATATTACTCTGATTTTCAATAAATGTAATGGTTTTCTTCAAAATTGATTAATGAATGGGAAGCTTTACTTAAATAAAATGAAAATTTTTAGTTGTAAAAATGGGACGTTAAACATAGAAGATTGTTTCCCATTCTTTTTGTCTTTCAAAAACTCTATCAGTGGAAAATATGCAGCTTGTTTGCATACCCGGAAGATATCATAACCATTAAAACCACCGCATAAACCAACTATATGATCAAAGTCAATATTTTATATATTTTTTCTTCCTTTAAAGTCACTTTCAAAATCTTTTCTCACTAACTATTTCTAGGTTTTCCAATTTCAAAAGCCTATGGAAGACATTAAACTATTAATTCATTAAGATATATCTGTCGATTCGTTGCTTCATGTACCATTAGTCGAGCATTCTATAAAACAAATATATATATATATATATATATATATATATATATATATATATATATATATATATATATGTCAAGCTCCGTGAAAGTATAATTTCAAATGAAGTGAACAATTACTATAAGAATACTCATAATTTGTAGTGGACCCATTCCACAAGGACGAGAACTATGTTTTCATACTGGTTAATACCTCATTGTCTGATCAACGTCGATGCCCAATATGGTAGCGTATAAACTAGGCCTAAACCAACTAAAAGCGATAAAGAATTATTTACCTTTTCCCTGTAGTATTACATAGTTTTGTTTCTCGTAAGTATCACGTCTTTAATGAAAAAGACATGATTTTCTTTTTCTACAGGAAAAAGCAACATAAATCACATAAATCATCTATGTGTCTCCTCTGTTATCACATAACCCAAGTTGACTTTCCCTATCTTTTCGTTTTCAATGGGACAACAAGACTCATGATTATGTCTCACTAAAGAAGTGGATGCTAAATTCAGGGATTTTGTTGAAGAATTTGCCCTCTTAGAGGCTTCCCACTCCATCGAGTTTAAATACAATATATTTGCATGGTTTAGTAGATATTTTCATTCATGAATTTATTATTTGTATGAAAAAGGAGCACATGTTGTTATGGAAATTGAAGGATACTAAGAATTTGAATGGCAAACAAAATCTTAGTAAAGTTCGTGCTAACTCGGATAGCGTTGGGAAGCAACTTGCTAATGCAACCATTGTGAATTCCTTGAATGCTAGCTTAATACTCCTCCACAACTACTAAATCGAAGTTACGTTCTCATCGCCGGAAGATAATTACTTGTGAGCCTTACGTCAAGGTTTTCGTGCCTCAAGCAATAGTGGCGTATACGCATGTGTTGAAGAACTCGAAAAACCCTAAATGGGACAAAGGATTTATAATTTTGTTAGCCCACACCCTTGGCCGGATGGAGTTTCAAGCGAAAGACAGTGACGTGCTAGATGTTGATGTGTTGGGGAGTGTTAAGATTCCGACAGAGAAGATCGTCATCATCACGACTATTTCAGGTTGGTTCATGATGGAGAATTCAAGTAACAAGAACTCAAAACAAGGCAACAATGTATTTGTAGAACGAGTTTCAAATTTTTGGGGATTTAGGTTTCCCGCTATTTATTAAAAAGGAAGACGAACGTTACTAAAAAATTATAAAATGATGGCCAATTGTAAGACAGACAAAAGTGCATGTCGTAAATTCTTCAAATTTTATAAGGCATGCCTTTTTTTACGACACCTACTGTTGCGTGACATAAAGCATGTGTGTGTCATTAAAGGACATGCCATTATTCACGTGTCATTAAATGCCTTTATTCTAGTCATGACAATAACAAAATGTAAGAACTAAAAAGATTCAACAGGTCGCGCAATTGATAAAAAAAAACATAATTAGTTATTTCTTTTACTGGCATAAAGGTTAGACTAGTAGGAGTACTGAGTGTAATTATGAGGAGTGTAAACTATATAAATGAACTAAAAGTAATAATCCATGAAACTGATTTCTATGTGATAAAAAATGAAATTATCTCATAAAAACTAAGGTACAAGGTTGAAATCATTGCAAAAAATTAGGCCTATGGTAGGTTTTGGCAAACAAGATTATAATGAATTCTATCTTCGATAAATTTGAAAATACCTTAAAACAAGATTATAATGTATTACAAATGTTGTGAATTTGAACAAATCTTGAAACCGCATAAATTGCTATTAAAGCGCATAAACCGCCGGAACAACACCATAAACACCTCTACTTTCAACATCTAATATATTGGTTCTAACAAAATTTAAAGGTGCGTTTGGTTGTGAAAAACTATTTTCATTTTCTATGAAAATGTTTTCATAAAATACGGTTGATTTTTCATTTTCAATTTTCAATTAAAACCGTTCGGTTGGAACAGGTGGAGTTTTCATAAATTTGGAAAACTTTGGAAAACTGTAAAAACCAAATTTTTCTAATTTATATACAATTTGGAAAACTGAAAATTTTCATTTTCTTAGAAAACCTTGGAATACTGAACGAACCAAACGCGTTTTCAAAATTTCTGTTTTTCTTGGAAAATTTTCCTAAAAAACTTGTAACACCATAAAAATTAAGGTAAATTTTCACATTTTCAAAACGTATTGTTCGTTTACAATTATTAATAAAATCTCATTGTATCATAACTCGGTTCCACAAAACATTTCCCAAAATCGAATTACATAAAACTCCATGTGTGTGTGTGTACGAATCACGCCGACGCCTTCCCGCGCTCCTCACTAGTACCTGAAACACATAACACAAAACACTGTAAGCAAGAAGCTTAGTGAGTTCCCCAAAATACCACTCTAACATACATTAGCCATTCAAGGCTATAACTCTGCTGACCCTCTGGTCAGTGTGTCTCAGTGGGACCCTCCAGTCTCAACTCTCTCTATGGGCCCTCTAGCCCTAACTCTATGGACCCACTGGTCCTAACTCTGGAAACTCTGAATCATGCATATCACATATCACAATAACACATAAATAACATACAATATACTAGCACATAGCTCTGTTACCACTCTAGGTAATGTATAGTGAGAAGACTCGCCTCAAATGTCTCGGTAAATCTCTTACTCGGTAGAAATATGGTCTAGCCTCCGCCTAATCACATCAAGTAAATACTCTCATAAATATAACTCTCGAGACTAGACGCAACCCTCTCTTGGCATCCTCAGAAGGGTAGAAGACATTCTACCCCTCTCTTGACACAAAGACCCCATTGTTGACCAAACCCTCAAAGTTAACAAAGTCAACGGTCAAACTTTGACCTGACTCGCCGAGTGCACTTGGGTGACTTGGCGAGTCTACACGTGTCCACTATCCCTCTAGTCTCGCATGACACGTCAAGTCTTTCCCCTGCTCGACGGGTTACACCTGGCATGAATCGCGGGGCCACCTCGACTCAACTCGCCGAGTCCCAATATGAACTCGGCGAGTTCCGCCTTGAACTCCAGTCCTCTAATTCCCTCTGACTCACAGAGTCATTCCCCCAACTTGGCAAGTACTCACTAAGTGAACTATGGGAAACCCTAGCCGTACTCGCCGAGTCTGGTCTTGGGACTCGACGAGTCTATGCCATGCTCAAGCTCAAATGACCACCTGAGCTCAGATCAGTTCCTCTAATCCATAGATCTGGCCTCGTTAAGCAATATAAACACGTAAAGTCTGGATCTTGATGCCTATGCAAAGATCCAATGGCTCTATTTGAAGAAATTGCCTCAAAATGTCGCCCTAAGCTCATATTACCCAATTTCAACCCATAAAGATCAGAGAGTTAAGGTCTCTGGACCTCTTTGGATCTAGATCCGCAGCCTCAACACAAGAAGGGACCAATTGCACCATCAATCACACTCTAAATGGGCTAGAAACCCTAACTTTCAAGGATTAACACCCAAAATTGAAGAAGGATCGAATATATACCTCAATATGAAGTTCTTAGGCTCTGAAATCCAAAGAATAGCGCCTTCTTCAGCTCCCTCTTTCCTTGGTCACCTTCTTCTTTCAAAAACACCCACACAAGGATAAAAAATGGCCTCTCCTTCCTCACAAATGCTCTAGATCGCTTAGGGTTTCACTCACAGTTCTGGTAGCCGCAATTGGTGGCTATAAGACCTTTAAATAAGCTTCAAACCCCAGGGATTAGGGTTTCATTAAACAGCGTGGACTCGCTGGGTCCACTAGTCGACTCGCCAAGTCCGATCATTAACCCGAATGGAATTCGCGACTCTACTCGGAGAGTCTAAGCATCAACTCGCCGAGTCCCTCCAAAATCTCCAAAATAAATGAAAAAATAATGTACCTGGAAATCTAGATGTTACAATTCTCCCCCACTAGAATCAGACTTCACCCTCGAAGTCTCTTTCCACAAATAACTCTGGATACTACTCGCGCATCTCTAACTCCGGCTCCCAGGTCATCTCGGAACCCTTCCGATGTTGCCACTGGACCTGAACCAATGGCACCTCCTTGTTTCTCAATGCCTTGATTCTTCTATCCCGAATCGCAATTGGCCTCTCAACATAGTTCAGGCTCACATCCACCTGAATGTCCTCTAATGGAACCACTGCTGACTCATCAGCGATACACTTCCTCAACTGAGACACGTGGAAGGTATCATGAATCTGACTCAACTCCGCAGGTAGCTCCAAACGGTATGCTATCGTGCCCACCCTAGCGGTCACCCTGAAAGGACAAATATACTGAGGCCCCAACTTGCCTCTCTTCCTGAATCGGATCACTCCTTTCCAAGGAGATAAATTCAGGAGTATGAAGTCACCAACTTGGAACTCGAGCTCCGAGCGACGCCTGTCTGCGTAGCTCTTCTGGAGACTCTGAGCCGTCAGTAACCTCTGCCTGACATGCTGAATCTGCTCAGTGGTCTGTAGTACTATCTTTGTACTACCCATCACACGCTGACCGACCTCACCCCATCAAATAGGAGTCCGACACCTCCTCCCATACAACAGCTCAAAGGGTGGCATACCGATGCCTGAATGATGGCTGTTGTTATAGGAAAACTTAGCCAAAGGCAAAAATGTGTCCCGACTCTCTCTGAAGTCCAGTACACATGCCTGAAGCATGTCCTCGAGCGTCTGAATCGTCCGCTCGCTCTGCCCGTCGGTCTGTGGGTGTTATGCGGTGCTAAAATGCAGCCTCGTACCCAACTCATCATGAAATTTCTTCCAGAACCTGGAAGTGAAACACACATCTCGATCTGAGACAATCGAGATCGGCACTCCATGCCGTGATACCACCTCTTTCACGTACAACTCTGCCAACCTCTCAGCGGAAGAGCTCTCACTGATAGCAAGGAACTGAGCGCTCTTCGTCAACCAGTCCAGAATCACCCAAATTGCATCGACGCCCCTAGCAGTCCTCGGCAATTTGGTGATAAAATCCATGGTAATCTTTTCCCACTTCCACTCGGGAACCTCCAACAGCTGCAACTTACCATTCGGTCTCTGTTGCTCGGCCTTAACCCTGCGACAGGTCAAAAACCTCTCAACGAACCATGCAACAACCCTCTTCATATAGGGCCACCAATACTCTCTCTTCAGGTCCAAATACATCTTAATGGCCCCGAGATGGATCGAAAACTTCGATCTATGCGCCTCCTCCATCAAGTGGGTACATGTTCCGCCCACAAACAACACCCAAATCGGACCCTGAAAGGTCATAAGCCCTCGGCTATCGGTGACGAAATCCGATACCTTCCTGATAACCCGCTCCCTCTTACGGTTCTTTGGTCTCACAGCCTCAGCCTGGGCCCCTCGAATGGAGTCAAACACTGGGGTCATCACTATTAGCCTCATACAAACATCTCGTATTGGGGTGCCCTCCGCCCTACGACTTAGGGCATCGACTACAACGTTAGCATTTCCTAGATGGTACAGGATCTCACAATCGTAATCCTTCACCACATCCAACCATCTCCTCTGTCGCACGTTCAGGTTGGGCTGATCCATTAAATACTTGAAGCTCTTGTGGTCCGTGTATATGGTACACCGAACCCCATACAGATAGTGACGCCAGATCTTAAGGGCGAACATGACTGCCCCAACTCCAGATCGTGGGTGGGATACATCATCTCATGAGGCTTCAGCTGCCTCGATGCGTATGCTATCACATGCCCCCTCTGCATAAGCACTGCTCCCAACCCCGATATTGACACGTCACAATACACTACGAAGTCCTCCATCCCCTCCGCAAGGGCTAACACTGGGGCTTCGCATAGTCTCTGGCGAAGTGTCACGAAGGAGGCCTGCTGCTCTGGGCCTCATGAAAAAGCAACACCCTTCCGGGTCAACTTGGTGAGTGGCACGACAATCTTGGAGAAATCCTTGATAAATCTTCGGTAATAGCCTGCCAATCCTAAGAAACTCCTGATCTCCGTGGGGGATCTCGACACCTCCCAACTCATCACTGCCTCAATCTTGGCCGTATCAACCAATATCCCATTCTGGTTAACGAGGTCCCCAAGGAACTGGACCTCTCGTAACCAAAAATCACACTTGGAGAATTTGGCGTAAAGCCTCTCCGATCTCAAAACTCCAAGGATCTCCCTCAAATGCTCCTCATGCTGCTCTCTGGATATCGAATACACCAATAAATCTTCAATGAACACGATCACCGAGCGGTCCAACATCGGCCTGCACACTATGTTCATGAGATCCATGAACGGCGCCGGTGCATTGGTAAGCCCGAACGGCATCACCATGAACTCGTAATGCCCGTAACGAGTCCTGAACGCTATCTTCTGGATATCCTCATCTCGCACCCTCATCTGATGATATCCAGACCTCAAGTCAATCTTGGAGAACCTAGATGATCCCTGCAACTGATCGAACAAATCGTTGATCCTTGGCAACGGGTAACGATTCTTGACCGTCAACTTGTTCAACTCTCGGTAATCAATGCACATCCGGTGTGAACCATTCTTTTTCTTGACAAAGAGGATAGGCGCTCCCCACGGCGAACTGCTCGGCCGAATAAACCCCTTCCCCAATAGCTCTTGAAGCTGCGAGGATAACTCTTGCATCTCTGGAGGTGCAAGGCGATAAGGCACCTTGGCAATAGGTGCTGCCCCCGGAACCAAATCGATACGAAAATCTACGTGCCTCTCAAGAGGCACACCCGACAACTCCTCCAGGAAAACATCCGGGAACTCTCGCACTATCAGAACCTTATCAACTGACCTCGGCCTCCCCGAATCAACCCTCGTATCCATCACATACGCCACAAACCCACTACAGCCCTGCTGTAGACTCTGTCTTGCTCTAGCGGCCGAAAAAAATGCTGACCCAGAACGTGTACCCTCATCGTACACCATAAGAACTCCCCCACTAGGGTCTCGTATGGTCACCAGCTATCTCTCACAGTCGATGACCGCTCCAAATTTGCTCAACCAGTCCATTCCCACGATGACACATACATCACCCATCGCAATAGGAACTAAATCAATCGGAAACTCAACGCCGAAAATCTCGAGTACACACCCTCGGATCACCTTGGTGGCATACACAACCCTTTTGTCAGCTATGGAAACTCTCAGAGGTTGACTCAACGCCTCTCGACTAATACTGATGTGTTGACTAAAAGCCAAAGATACAAAAGACTGACTCGCACCCGAGTCAAATAACACCAAGGCAGGTACAGAACTCACAAGAAAAGTACCTACGCATAACATAATATAAACACAATATCTCAAACATCAAAATAAATACATGAAAGAATACATACCAACCACAACATCGGGCGCTGCGCGGACCTCCTCCGCGGTCAACTGGAAGGCTTTCCCTTGCGCCTTCGGTGCCTCGACCTTTACGGGCCGACTGTCTGTAGCTCTCACTGCAGCAGGGGCAGATCCCTGAGATGCTCCCTGAGCTGTCACTCGCAACTGTTGACACTCTGCCTTCCGGTGTTCGGTCTGGTTGCAGTGGAAACATACTGCAAACCCCTTGGGGCAATCCTTGGCCATATGCCCCTCCTTGCCACATTTGTAGCAAGACCCTGCTCTCACACCCCATCATGGCTCTTTCCGCACTTGCCACAAGAGTGGCCCCTCTGACTCCCAGATCTCGAATCAGCGGGCTTGGCCTGCTTGGCTGTTGGCTGAGACTGCGGCGGTCGCCGATCTCTCCCCTGAGACTCAGCCTCCTCCCTAGCCTGGGTCTCCAGCTTTATCTCCCTCTTCCGGGAATTAGCCTGAAGCTCAGAAAATGTCTGGTACGTCAATTTCACCACGAACTGCTGTATATCCCTCCTCAAAATGCTCAGATATCGGCTCATACGTGCCTACTCGGAGGACACGTGCTTTGGGCAGAACATCACCCGCTCTTGGAACATCCTCGTAATCACTGTAACAGACTCAGTACCCTACTTGAGGGTCAGAAATTCCTCGGCCAAACGCTCCCTCTCCACCTGGGGAACATACTCATCTCGGAACATAGCAGTGAACCTCTCCCAGGTCACTGCAGCAAGCTCAACAGGCGAATAATGCGCTGTCAAAAACTTCCACCAGTCCTTCGCTCCCAAGCGAAGTTGGTTCAACGGGATGAGCAAGTGAAGAAACACCCCTCGATGTCTAATATCCACCTCATCGCTGCAATCGGGTCCTGGGTCCCATCAAACTCCGGTGGTTTTGTGTTGCTGAACTCTCAGAACAGCAACCCATCACCACCCTGCGGCCTAGTCGCAGCTATAACTGCAGTGGCCGCAACAACCACAGCCTCAGAAAGATCAGTGTATCTCTCGTCAAGTGTCTCGATCAGGGTGGTCTTGATAGACCCGAACATCTCTTGTATCTTTGCCCTGATGGCCGCATCCACCTCCTCATGAATGATCCTACAGATCTCCTCATTCCTAGCACTGCTTCTCCTTGGTGTGTGGCATGTCCCAACCATGATCTCCCTCTGAAACATGACATAAGAATATTAGGGACTCGCTCGAGTATACCCACACTCGATGACTCCACCCTACCTGTTCCTTAGTACTCTAAGGATTCTTACTTGGACTGCGTACTGACCCGGTGTCTTCAGTAGTACGGGCCCAATACTACCGTCCACACCGCATTGGCATCCATCCCAAATCCTCCTCCCAAAGACCCAAATCCCAAGTACTCTACTCTCTTTAATCATATGCTACTCACTAGCAGATCTCTCATAACCTCCTCGCTGCTATCTAAACACTATCAAGCATCCCTAGCAGCAAAACTCCTAGACTAAGGCATCACATATTAGGCCACTCTAGTCCTAATAAGAATACCTAGTCTACTCTAGCATGCATAATATAACTCATCATATAAAATAACATAATATATCTCCTAACACTTATTGCAAGGGCATTTTGGGAAATCACCGTTCGGGCGCTGGCTGATCGTACACACGGCTCTGCTCTGTTTGTCTCAAAACTCTTTTTACTCTTTTAAAATTGTTTTGTTATCAAAACATTTCTCAAATCCTCAGTTTGAGTTCATATACGCCGAAGATGCATCCGAATCCCTCAAACCAAGGCTCTGATATCAACTTGTAACACCATAAAAATTAAAGCAATTTTTCACATTTTTAAAACACATTGTTTGTTCACAATTATTAATAAAATCTCATTGTATCATAACGCGGTTCCACAAAATATTTCCCAAAATCGAATTACATAAAACTCCATGTGTGTGTGTACGAATCATACTGGCGCCTTCCCGCGCTCCTCACTAGTACCTGAAACACATAACACAAAACACTGTAAGCAAGAAGCTTAGTGAGTTTCCCAAAATACCACTCTAACATAAATTAGCCACTCAAGGCTATAACTCTGCTGACCCTCTGGTCAGTGTGTCTCAATGGGACCCTCCAGTCCCAACTCTCTCTGTGGGCCCTCTAGCCCTAACTCTAAGGACCTACTCGTCCAAACTATAGAAACTCTGAATCATGCATATCACATATCACAATAACGCATAAATAACATACAATATACTAGCACATAGCTCTGTTATCACTTTAGGTAATGTATAGTGAGAAGACTCGCCTCAGATGTCTCGGTAAATCTCTTACTCGGTAGAAATATGGTCTAGCCTCCGCCTAATCACATCAAGTAAATACTCTCATAAATATAACTCTCGAGACTAGACTCAACCCTCTCTTGGCATCCTCAAAAGAGTAGAAGACCATTTTACCCCTCTCTTGACACAAAGACCCCATTGTTGACCAAACCCTCAAAGTTAACAAAGTCAACGGTCAAACTTTGACCCAACTCGCCGAGTGCACTTGGGTGACTCAACGAGTCTACGCGTGTCCACTATCCCTCTAGTCTCGCATGACACATCGAGTCTTTCCCCTGCTCGACGGGTTACACCTGGCATGAATCGCGGGGCCACCCTAGCTCAACTCGCCGAGTCCAAATATGAACTCGACGATTTCCGCCTTGAACTCTAGTCCTTTAATTCCCTCTGACTCACAAAGTCATTCAGCTAACTCGGCAAGTACTCAGTGAGTGAACTATGGGAAACCCTAGCCCTATTCGCCGAGTCTGTTCTTGGGACTTGGCGAGTCTACGCCATGTTCAAGCTCAAATGATCTCCTAAAGTCAGATCCATTCCTCTAATCCATAGATATGGCCTCCTTAAGTAATATAAACACGTAAAGTCTGGATCTTGATGCCCATGAAAAGATCCAATGGCTCTATTTGAAGAAATCTCCTCAAAATGTCACCCTAAGCTCATATTACCCAATGTCACCCCATAAAGATCAGGGAGTTAAGGTCTCTGGACCTCTTTGGATCCAGATCCGCAGCCTCAACACAAGAGGGGACCAATTCCACCATCAATCACACTCTAAATGGGCTAGAAATCCTAACTCTCAAGGATTAACACCCAAAACTGAAGAAGGATCGAATATATACCTCAATATGAAGTTCTTAGGCTCTGAAATCCACAGAATAGCGCCCTATTTAGCTCCCTCTTGCCTTGGTCGCCTTCTTGCAAAAACAACCACACAAGGATCAAAAATGGTCTCTCCTTCGTCACAAACGCTCTAGATCGCTTAGGGTTTCACTCAGGGTCTGGTAGCCGCAATTGGTGGCTATAAGCCCCTTTAAATAGGCCTCAAACCCCGGGGATTAGGGTTTCATTTAACAGCGCGGACTCGCCGAGTCCGGTCATTAACCCGGATGGAATTCGTGACTCTACTCGGCGAGTCTAAGCATCAACTCGCGAGTCCCTCCAAAATCTCGATAATAAATGAAAAAATAATGTATCTGAAAATCCGGATGTTACAAAACTGGAAAATTTTCCACAACCAAACGCAGTCTAACGTTCTCATTCCAGCAAAAGTCATATATGTATATTTTAAATCCATTTACTTGTATGTTTGAGAGTATTGTCAATTAAATATATTGGTTAAGTTATTAAATTAAAAACGTTTCACGAAACAGGAGAAAAAAAGGTGGTTACCCAAAGTTACAACCGTAGTAGAAGATCCAAATGGCGGAGATCATACATATTACGAACATGGACAAAAAGCTCCACGCATAGCATTTTTTCTTAACGGAACACATATCATTATTTGACTTGCAGAGAGTGCGTCGGACCCATACATATAGAGAAACCATTTACTAAATAATTACACATACCATAGTGGAAGATCCAAATTAATGGTGGAGATCATATATATTAAAAAGACGAATAGATAAATGCCACATGGTGGCTCAAATCCTATATTAATATCCTCTCTTTTTTAATTAAAATACACAAATTGAGACCCTACTCTAATCACCTCTCTATATACTACTATATATATGCGTCGGTCTTTCATTGAATTTTCATCTAAACAAACATTGATCATTATTCACAAACAACTTAACATGTCAAGACTGACTACTGAGCTCTTTGAGAATGAAATGAGGCATTTTATTTCAAGAAAACTTCTACTTCACACTTATTCATACCAACAACCAGCGGCTGCTGTGACAGCTCCGTCACCGTCAAGCCCATATACAGAACATAACAACTTTGATGCGAATGTGGTGATGGTGCTGTCGGTGCTGATATGCGCTCTGATTTGCTCACTAGCGTTGCACTCCATCATCAGGTGTGTATTAAGATGCACGGGATTCTCTAGTTCGGAAAGTAGCGGTAGCCAGGAAACAACTTTAGTTAAAGCCAACACTGGAATCAAGAAAAAAGCATTAAAGAGTTTCCCAACAGTCAGCTATTGGGAAGGACTGAAGCTAACAGGATTGAACAAAGAATGTGTTATATGCTTGGGTGACTTTTCAACAGGAGAGCGAGTAAAAATACTGCCCAAGTGCAACCATGGATTTCATGTGCGTTGCATCGATAAATGGCTGAGTTCACATTCATCTTGTCCAACTTGCAGGAACTCCTTACTTGAAACATGTCAAAACTTTGTCACAGGTGGGAAATGTAGCAGCAGTATGTCTTCGCAACTGCAAGAGCAAGGTCCAAGTAATACAACTATTTTAACCATATTGCCTCTGTCGCATGAAGGTCTTGTACGAAATTATGAGACGTGACTAGCACAAAATGAACAAATCAAATGTAATTACTGTAATAATCATACGTAGATAGGTAGGAATTGTCCATTGAGTAATTTAAATTATTATTGACACCAAAAGTTCTTTCCATACAATAAATTACATGTAATCACTACAACGATAAGACCCTATACCGATGACACTTTCAACCCCTATACCGACAATAAGTCATCGGTAAAGCCTGTACCGACGATTTGTCGTCTTTGAAAAGTCATCGGTAAAGCCTTGCCGGTAGAAGTGGAAATATCGTCGGTGTAAATGTCGTCGGTACAAGTCAACCAATTCCGACGACTTGTCGTCAGAACACAGTCGTCGGAAATGATCTTCGACAAAAAAAAGTTTTAATATATTTTTTAACAGACGACTTATCGTCGAGAGAGATTTAGTTGTTCAGATGACTTGTCGTCGAGAAAAATACGTAACTATCAATTCCTTTTTAGCTATACCGATGACATGTCGTCGGTAAAGTTTAGAACCGTTTTACAGTTAAGATTTTTTAAATATACTAAACATGTTTTTTAAACAGCTCTTGACATTATATATGTAGAATACTTTCAAACACTAAATAACCAAAACAAGCCATCAAAGTTCAAATTCAAGAACTATTACATACCTAAAATAACAAATAAAAGAAAAAACCAGTTTTCAACAAACATCGACATCGGTCCTCTTGTTCACCTCAATATCGTTGGTTGGCTCGGGGGTATTTTTTGGATAGAATTGAAAGTGTGGCATTGATGGTGGTTGGAAGTTAGGAATTTTGGATGCCAATCATTGTTGCATTTGTTGCATATTTTATTGCATATATTGTGCTTTGTTGGGTTAATACAACAACTTGGGAATTATCCGTATTTTGAGATTGGAATTTGAAAGATTTGGATTGTTTGAAATGTTGATTTGGATTTAAATGATTGTTGATGCTTGGTCTCCAGCCAACTCAGTGAACATGTATGTGTCTTTCACCGAGGGCACGAGTGAGACAATGTTCTTCATTGCGTGTTAGCCCTCCTGGAGCTCTTCTTGCATCTTCTTATACTCCAATTGAATCTTATCCTAAAATGAAAAAACAATAAACATGCATTAAATTTAAACACTGAATAATATAATTAACTTTAAAAAAATATAATAATAATAATAATAATAATAATAATAATAATAATAATAATAATAACAACAACAACGACAACAACAACATATTCACTTCATTTATTATTTTCCCCATCTCGTTCTGGTTATGGTGTACACCAACATCGACCTTCCTTGAAACGTATTTGTCTCCAACCATTATTATGTAGCGGGCTTTGTCCTTTGTCAATCTATAATAAGCCACAGACAATTAATATATTTATATAAGTGTTAATAATTTTTTTTATACAATACAAATAAATTTAGTTAACTTCTCGCATCGTCTGTCTGTATATGATTTACTACCATAACCACTTGTATGTGGAAGTTTGATCCTACATTCTTTACCTTTTGCCGATTGATTCCTATAACCCTCATCCAAAAAAAGAAGATCAATCATACCATTCCAAGCATTGCCATCCATTTCTTCCGATGGGTTTTCTCTTGCACCTTCCACATCATCATATCCACCAGCTTCGTAAAAATAAGTTTTCGAAACATGTGTGTTCTTTATAACCTCTCTGGTAGTCAACATTTACAGCCGCTCAAACATCTTCCCACAAACTAGTACTTCGATACATATTAAGTTCACAATATGTCTGCACTAAAAAAACAAGTTTAATTAGTATTAAAATATTTAAATAGTATATAAAATGTTACTTATAAAAAATATTGTGAACTGACTTCTATCTCAGGATACATAGTCTCTTTATGTTCGAGCGGAACACGTTGTAAAGACCTAAAATGGAGTGGTATATGTCCTACCACAAAATTTGAGATAAAGCTTGTTAACATTTTTCCGTTTTCCCAACAAATCAATAAGTCTACCCATCTCTATCAACTTGCACGGGTAAAGGATTTTCACCGGTGGACACAAACATTTTATGCATATTCATACTTTATTTGCCACATACTTTCTTCGGGCTAGCTACGTGGACACATAAAATTGGAAATTTAGAAAATTAGAACTTTAAAAATATATTTAATATACTTACAAATTTCATTTAACTTAAAAGATTCACAACCCGCTGGTATCTTGCATGTGCCCCCGTGTGGAGGTCTTTGCCCACCGTCTCCTCCATACCCCTTTACGACATTTGTTGCCATATGTCTAACAAATATTATAAATGTACAACATCATTAATCAGAATGTATAAGTTATAAATTATACTAAACACACTTTAAACAAAACTAATAAACAATTTTAAGCAATCAAAATGTATAATAACCATAACATACCATTAATTAGAATCACCACTAGAACAATATGCATGTACAACTTATCATTAATGAATTTGTCATCAATTCTGAAATCGTCATCATTAATTGAAGAGTACGTATCACCATCGTCTTTGCCATCATTTATAGTAGGAACCACACTTGATTCACAATCATAATTACTTTCTAAAGAGTATATATCACCACCATCTTCAGCGTGTGTATCACCACTGTCATTGCCTAAGTCGACAACAAATAAAAAATCATTTGATCGAGTGTCTTTGATGATATCTATCTCATTAAAAATGATACTTGGATTATCCCAAAGTTTTCAATGATGAAAATCTTCCATAACTCTCTAGTTATTTTTCGTGTAGGATTCCGGAGAGAAAACACTTATTTATTTTGTGTTGCTTAGATGTATTGTTGATCATCAAACCATGTTTTACCGACATACCATTCATGACTGATATTGATAACAAGCATATTTTTTTATTAATTAAGAATCCATTATTTAAGGATACATTGAACCATTTACACTGAAATAGTACAACTAAGTAACCATGTAAATCGTTCAACTCTATGATGTCCTCCATTTGACCATATAATGGTGTATCGTCTAAACCTAATGCAACAATACCACTATTTTGAGTAGTGTATTGGATATCACGACTAAGAACAACAAATCAAACACCATTTATAATGCAGCCAGTGTAAGAATATGCATTTAACAGACCATGTGCCAATTCCATTAATTCGTTAGTATAGTCCGAAGGTGATTCTTTTTGGAGACGATAAATTTGTAAGGAAATATAATATTCTACATTTATGTAATAATATAAATTAGTTTTGAATTATAAATTTATAAAGTATTTACCTTTCTTTTGAATCATGAAGGAAATTTCGTTTTCAAATAAGTTGTGGGCAATTCTGATTCGAATCCGTTGGATGTGGGACAAAACAATTAGAATAGTTTGACGATGTCATAACACTATCGAAAAAGTAGTTAATAGATCACAAAACATACGATTTGTATCATTTCGTCTCATCATCAGCGCATTTGTTTAGTACAAATCAATGCAATGATTTGGTTGGCCTCTTTACAAAGTCCGACGAGCTTCTTAGTGGAAAATAGTGGACCTTGTGATGAGAACACATAAAATTGTCTTTATGGAAGGTCGGGATCCTCATTTCTATCAAAACGATTGAATTGGATTTGCATACCCTCAAGATACATAAAGCAGGATATCAAAGGTTCATCTTCAACATAACCCTTTGCATTGAACTTTCGAGCTTGGCTTTGTTTCTGACATAATTTTTAAGTTTTTTCATGTAGCTTTCAAATGGATACATCCATCTCATTTGTACAAGACCTCCAAGAATGGATTCTTTAGGTAAATCAAGCACTAGTTGAATCATTATGTTGAAGAATGTTGGTGGATATATCAACTCCAAATTGCATAATATCTTCACCACTTTTGATTGGGCTTTTCTCATGTCGCTAACATCCAAGGACCATGCAAAATATTTTTGAAAGAATGTACATAAGTTAATGAGTGTTGTTGAAACATTTGATGGGGGGGGGGGCTACTAAAATCCCTATAGGTAGCAACCGTTGCATGAGGTTGTGATGATCACGAGATTTTAGTCCAACCATATTTGATTCAATATCATTCACCTTCTTCTTAAAGTTCGATCCAAAACCATCAGGTTGCCTCACTTCTTTAATGAATTAACAGGAATGTTGTCGATCAATTGGTTTGAAAGAGTAATCAACATGTGGTAGTATTGCTTTCTTCTTCTTGTTGACTTCCTTCTTGTTGTTGTTTTTATTCTTCTTGTTGACTTTCTCTTTTGGCCATAGATCTGGCTGAATGCTCATTTTTTATCAAGTCATCTCTTGCTCCTTTTGTGTCTTTGGTTTTTTCATGAGAAAACATGACAGGAAACCACCCCAAAGACTTGGAAATGCTTTTCGAGACCTTATATGATCAAACAAAGGAGGTGTATCGTCATAAGGGTGTGTGTGCGGCCAAGGTGTGCGGCTAGGCTGTGAGTGCGGTTGCTCACAGAAGTGTGCGGCCGTACACTCCTCATTCATTCTCGAAATGTCGATTTTTAGATGTTCTAGTGCTAATACCAAGTCCTACTAGTGAATGAAGGCCAAACTCTTCAATTTGGAGAGCTTTAAGGTGTGTACGGCCACCTTATGAAGGTGTGCGGCCGTACACCTTCATGTGATGAAGAACATGATGAATTTTGATGGTTAAGGGCTTAGATCAATGGGTCCTTCATGAATGATAAGCTAGGTGATGGAAACTCACGTTTTTGAGGCCTTGAGAGCGTTCTTGGATGAAGTTTTTAGAGAGAGAATGTAGAGTGCAGCCAAATGAAATGAATGAGTGAAGGGGTCACCCTATATAAATAGGGATAAGTGTGCGGCTGGAGGATAGGTGTGCGGCCATACACTCGGGTGTGCGGCCACACACTGATGTGTGCGACCATACACTCAGGTGTGCGGCCACACAGTCATTTGTGCAGCCATACAGTCGGGTGTGCGGCCACACACTCATGTGTGCGGCCATACACTCAGGTGTGCAGCCATACACTCATGTGTGCGGCCACACACTCCTTTTGATGGAGTGTTTGGTCTTTTTGCAACCCTAAATCTTAAGCCAACCCATCCCTAATTCAAACTTTGGTTGTACAAGACTTTAGATCATCCAAACAGACTCAAAACAATGCTAAAAGGTAGCTGAAAATGAGTTTAACATTGATAGAATTTGACTAAGGTACAAGGTAGAAGTTTCGGGTTGTCACATCATCCCCCCGTTAGAGGGAATTTCATCCCGAAATTCAAGAATAGAGTACAATCATGAACTTGGAAATAGATGAGGATACTTCTGCTTCATTGAATCCTTGGGCTCCCAAGTGAATTTAGGACCCCGCTTGGCATTCCAGCAGACGTTCATTATCGGGATGCGACTTTCCTTGGTACGTTTGCTTCACGGTCCATGATTTCTGTAGGTTCTTCTACAAAATGTAGACTTTCGTCCAGATCGATCTCGTCGAGAGGAATCACAAGTGTCTCGTCGGACAGACACTTCTTTAGGTTCGATACGTGGAAGACAGGATGGACGTTGTTGAGTTCTCGGGGTAACTGGAGTTTGTATGCTACGGGACCGATCCTAGCTACGATCTCGAATGGACCAATGTACCTTGGGTTTAGCTTTCCATGTTTTCCGAAACGTATTATGCCTTTCCATGGTGAGACCTTCAAAAGGACGCAGTCACCGACCTGGAATTCCAAGGGTTTTCATCGTTTATCGGCGTAGCTCTTTTGTCTATCTCGTGAGGCTTTCAGTCGTTCTCGGATTTGCACGATCTTTTTAGTCGTCTCTCGGATAATCTCAGGACCAGTGAGATTGTTGTTGGGGACTTGACCCTTAACTAGCTGCATGTCACCCACTTCAGCCCAACATAGAGGGGATCTGCACTTGCGGCCATAGAGGGCTTCAAGCGGCGCAACCTTCATGTTGATATGGTAGCTGTTGTTGTAGGAAAATTCGACCAAAAGAAGATGAGTGTCCCATGACGCGCCGAAGTCGATGACGCATGCTCTCAAGATATCTTCCATGGTCTGAATTGTTCTCTCACTCTGTCCATCAGTTTGCGGATGGTAAGCCGTGCTCATATCCAATTTAGTTCCAAGAGCCTTCTATAGTGATTTCCAGAATCTCGAGGTAAACCTGCTATCTCGGTCGGAAATAATGGATACAGGTACCCTATGAAGGCGAACTATCTCTTGAATGTAGATCCGTGTGAGTCTCTCCATCTTGAAGTTTTCTTTGATTGGCAGGAAGTCGGCGGACTTCGTCAACCGATTGACAATTACTCAGATGGCATCGTGCTCACTCGGAGATCTGGGTAACTTGGTGATAAAATCCATCGTTATCCTTTCCCACTTCCACTCAGGTATCTCTGGCTGATGGAGTAGACCTGAGGGCTTTTGATATTCGACCTTCACCTTAGCGCAAGTTAGGAACTTGCCCACGAAGGTAGCGATCCCTGCTTTCATGTTCGGCCACCAATATATTTTCTTGAGATCGAGGTACATCTTGTCCGAACTTGGGTGAACGGAGAATCTAGTCTTGTGAGTTTCGTTCATTATAACCTCTCTGTAACTACCGAACTTTGGGGTCCAGACCGGGTCCATGAAATAATAGACTTCGTCTCCCTTGATCTCTAGGTTCTTTTCCATTCCTCTCAAGGCTTCACCCGACATGTTCTCTGGTTTTAAGGCTTCCAGCTGAGCCTCCTTGATTTGTGCGGATAAATGGGAATGGATAGTCATGGTCAGCGCCTTCACTCAACGACCTGGGTACGCTTTTCGGCTGAGGGCATCTGCCACCACATTGGCCTTGCCGGGATGGTAGCGAATTTCGCACTCGTAATCACTAAGTAGCTCAACCCATTGCTGCTGCCTTATGTTTAGCTCCTTCTGGTCGAAGATATGCTACAAACTTTTATGGTCAGTGAAGATAGCACACTTGGTTCCATAGAGATAATGTCTCCAAATCTTTAACGCAAAGACCACTGGTCCTAACTCTAAATCGTGAGTTGTGTAATTGACCTCGTGCGTTTTCAACTGTCTCAAGGCGTAGGCGATGACCTTTCATCGCTGCATGAGCACACAACCTAGGCCCTGATTAGATGCATCACAGTAGACAACGAAGTCCTCCATCCCTTCAGGAAGGGACAAGATAGGTGCGATGCATAGGACCAGCTTCAACGCTTGGAACGCAGTGTCTTGCTTCTCGCTCCAACAAAAGAGTACGCCTTTCTGAGTCAGAGTGGTTAAGGGTTTGGAAATTCTGGAGAAATTCTCGATAAATCTGCGATAATAGCCAGCGAGACCCAAGAATTGTCCGATTTCTGTGGGCGTCTTCGGCGCATACCAATTCTCTATCGCTTTGATCTTGGAAGGGTCCACGTGACCAAGGAAATTCAGCTTCCTAATCCAGAACTCACATTTTGAAAATTTTGCATATAGCTTCTCTGACCTTAAGGTTTCTAGCACCTGCCTCAAATGATGTTTATGATCGTTCTCACTCTGCGAATAGACAAGTATATCGTCAATGAACACAGTCATGAACTTGTCTAAGAAAGGGCAGCAAACTCGATTCATCAGGTCCATGAATATTTCCAGTGCGTTGGTTAGACCAAAGGGCATTACTACAAACTCGTAGTGTCCATAGCGAGTTTGGAATGTTGTCTTGGGCACATCATTCTCGTGAACTCGCAACTGATGGTACCCTAATCATAGATCGATCTTTGAGAAATAACTGGCTCCCTGAAGTTGGTTGAAGAGATCGTCGATTCTGGGTAAGGGATATCGATTCTTGATGGTCAGCTTATTTAGCTCTCGGTAGTCAATGCACATCCGAAAGGATCCATCCTTCTTTTTCACAAATAAGATCGGAGCTCCCCAAGTTGAGGAACTCGGCCTTATGAATCCTTTGTTGATCAGCTCATTGAGTTGGCTGGATAATTCATGCATTTCTGTTGGCGCTAAACGGTAAGGAGACTTAGCTACAGGAGTAGCTCCGGGGATCAAGTCAATGCGAAACTTGACTCGATGCTCGAGAGGAATTCCTGGGAGATCTTCAGGGAATACATCAGGAAAGTTGCAGACTTCGGGGTTGCTCTCAAGGTCTTTACCCTCTTGTGTCTCATTAACAACATGAGCTAGGAACACATGGCATTCCTTCCGCATGTACTTCTGAGCTTTGACGCACGAGATGATACGAAGGTTTGAACTGAGTTTATCACCATAAATCATAAGGGCTTTGCCAGAGGGAAGGTTGAGGCGAATAGCTTTTTCAAAACAAAGGATATCAGCATGATTGGGGCTCAACCAATCCATACCGATAATGACATCGAAACTCTTAATAGATACAGGCATAAGATCGATAGGAAAGGAATGATTTCCTAAGGTAAGAGTACAACCTATGGATATATCGTTCGCACTCTCTTTCTTTCCATTAGACATCTCAACGGTAAACATTTTGGTTAAAGTTTGGGATTTACATTTGATTAGATGTTTTAATGCATGGCTAACAAAACTCCTCTCCGCACCGGAATCGAGAAGAATGCACGCATGAGAGTTGTCAAGGAGGATCGTACTCGTAACAACGGTAGGATCAGCGACCGTTTCTTCCTGGCCCATTGCCAGCACCCTTCCTGCATTGCCACCCATTTTTTCCTTGGGACAATCTCTCTTGAAGTGACTCACCTCTCCACAGCCATAACATGCTTGGTCAACACCCGCCCCGGGAGCCTGATTGGTTGGTTGGACTGGTCCTTTGCAAAATTGAGCTGTGTGTCCCTTCTTGCCACAGTTGGTGCACGACATCTCCCGACACTGTCCCTGATGATGGTAGTTGCAGTTATTGCACAGTGGTAGTTTTCCAGCGTACCGACTGCGGTTCGTTAGAGTAATGGGGACTGCAGCAGGAGTAGTAGCAGCGTTGACTGCCACTATTTGTTGTTTCTTGGAGGGCTCCTGAGAGGATTGGCCGTTGCGCTTGTTTTGAAATCTCTTCTTCCCACTACTCTCCTTTTGTGGTGTAGGAGTAGCCATCACCTCGTCAAGATCGAGTCCATGATCGATTAGAGTCTGAGCCAGATCCTTGGCGCTCTCAAATATGGTCGGCCTCGTAGCCAAGACATTTCCTTTGGTTGGCTGCGTCAGCCCCCAGATGTACCTCTAGATTTTCTTGCTTTCCGGGGTGACCATTCCTAGACAGATGAGTGCCAAGTCACAGAACCTAGCAGTGTAGGCGGTGATGTTAGAACCCTTCATCTTCAAGTTCCAAAGTTCGTGCTCCAACTTTTGCACTTCGCCCCTCGAGCAATATTCTGCAAGCATGAGTTCCTTCAGTTTTTCCCAACCCATGGCAATAGCCACCGGTAGGGTTAGGGTTTTGACTCGGGCATTCCACCAGGTCAAGGCTCTATCGGTGAAGGTGCAAGCAACGAACTTCACCTTGTTTGCTTCGGAACAGGCACAAATTTTGAAGATGGATTCGATCTTCTCGAACCATCGAGTCAGAGCGATGACTCCTCCGTTTCCATCGAAGGACTTGGGTTTTGCAGTCATGAAGTCCTTGTAGGAACACTCCTTTATATTTCCCTAACTTCCGTCTTGTCTTTGAGGATCGGTTCCACCTCCAGCCCCACCAGAGTTTACTTGTGCCATTGTTACGGTTACAACAGCAGTAACTGCTGCCTGGAACATGACGGGGTCGAACTGGGGAGGTGGTGGTGGTGGCGGAGTGTTTTCCCTTCTGTTGGGTCTTGGTCAAGGAGGCATCTTTTTCTAGAAACAATCAGGAAGAAGAGGATGGTAAGTCCTCAAGATATATGAAACGAGATATATTTCATCCTGATGATAAAATGTTCTACCAAGAGATAAGCACAGGAAGGTTACTGATGCAAGTAAGTTATCGCTTAGGAAAGAAGAGGTAGCAACACTTGGAGTGATTATATATAGTGAGTTTGGCTCTAGCTAAAATACTCCTATAGTATTTTATGTGAGATGTTTTGGTAAGTTTTTCGGCTTGCTGCAACACCATAGTCACGCCCAAGCACATGTTGGTCATGTCTCGAATGAATATAGTTGATCAAGCTATATTGACCCTAGATTACATAACTGCCCAGGTTTAACCGCAATGTCCAACATCCAAATACTTTTGTTTTTTTCTACTTACGACATGGATTCTGATACTCGGGTATACTTATATAAAAATACTTGCATTTTTGAAAGTATACTTTTTAGTTTACAGCACTTAGGCCCCTTAATATTTATAGTTGTATACCATGCAAGGTTCGGTATACTTAGTTCTCTATAAACAAGGGCTTTGATACCAATCTGTCACACCCCGAAACCGTGATGGCAGAATCGTTCCGGGGTGGAGGACGTCATGTGTAGTACCACAACATTTGTAAAGCAAGCATAGTAAACACAAACCAAACATTGAATACAATCATAAAAAGTATTTACATTGATTTGAAACTTGTTTTAAATACATCTAAAGTATGTAAAATATAGAAAAACATGACTCTTATTGCTCCGGCTCCTCTAATCCAAGAAGTATCTGTTTACTGATTCCCTGAGAATAGAAGCAGTTTTGAAAAATATCAGCATAAAGCTGGTGAGTTCATAAGCATTGAGTTTTGGTGGAAAAATGTTCCTTGAATTCTTTTGAAAAGTGTTCCTCAAGAAAATCCTATATTTTCTTATGAAAAGCGTGTTTGTAAACCCAGGAGTGTGTGGGTCCAGGCTCTGTGTGTGGTTGCTCACAGGAGTGTGAGGCCGCACAGAGGGTGTGTGCGGCTGTACACAAGACTGTGCGGCCGTCCACTCCTCATTTGTGCCCAAAATGTCGATTTTTAGATGTTCTAGTGCTAATACCAAGTCCTACTAGTGAATAAAGGCCAAACTCTTCACTTTGGAGAGCTTTAAGGTGTGTACGACCACCTTATGAAGGTGTGCGGCCATACACCTTCATGTGATGAAGAACATGATGAACTTTGATGGTTAAGGGCTTAGATCAATGAGTCCTTCATGTATGATAAGCTAGGTGATGGAAACTTACGTTTTTGAGGCCTTGAGAGCATTCTTGGATGAAGTTTTTAGAGAGAGAAAGTAGAGAGAGAAAGTAGAGTGCAACTAAATGAAAGGAATGAGTGAAGGGGTCACCATATATAAATAGGGATGAGTGTGCGGCTGGAGGATGGGTGTGCGGCCACACACTCGTGTATGCGGCCATACACTTGGGTGTGCGGCCACACACTCCTTTTGATGGAGTGCTTGGCCTTTTTGTAACCCTAAATCTTAAGCCAACCCATCCCTAATTCAAACTTTGGTTGTACAAGGCTTTAGATCATCCACACAAGCTCAAAACAATGCTAAAAGGTAGCTGAAACGAGTTTAACATTGACAGAATTTGACTAAGGTACAAGGTAGAAGTTTCGGGTTGTCACACCATCTTTAGAGTAAGTATCACCACTGTCATTGCCTAAGTCGACAACAAATAAAAAATCATTTGATCAAGTGTCTTTGATGATATCTATCTCATTAAAAATGATACTTGGATTATCCCAAAGTTTTCAATGATGAAAATCTTCCATAACTCTCTAGTTATTTTTCGTGTAGGATTCCGGAGAGAAAACACTTATTTATTTTGTGTTGCTTAGATGTATTGTTGATCATCAAACCATGTTTTACCGACATACCATTCATGACTGATATTGATAACAACCATATTTTTTTATTAATTAAGAATCCATTATTTAAGGATACATTGAACCATTTACAGTGAAATAGTACAACTAAGTAACCATGTAAATCGTTCAACTCTATGATGTCCTCCATTTGACCATATAATGGTGTATCGTCTAATCCTAATGCAACAATACCACTATTTTGAGTAGTGTATTGGATATCACGACTAAGAACAACAAATCAAACACCGTTTATAATGCAGCCAGTGTAAGAATATTCGTTAGTATAGTCCGAAGGCGATTCTTTTTGGAGACGATAAATCTGTAAGGAAATATAAGATTCTACATTTATGTAATAATTTAAATTAGTTTTAAATTATAAATTTATAAAGTATTTACCTTTCTTTTGAACCATGAAGGAAATTTTGTTTTCAAACAAGTTGTGGGCAATTCTGATTCGAATCCGTTGGATGTGGGACAAAACAATTAGAATAGTTTGACGATGTCATAACACTATCGAAAAAGTAGTTAATAGATCACAAAACATACGATTTGTATCATTTCATGTCATCATCGGTGCATTTGTTTAGTACAAATCAATGCAATGATTTGGTTGGCCTCTTTACAAAGTCCGACGAGCTTCTTAGTGGAAAACAGTGGACCTTGTGATGAGAACACATAAAATTGCCTTTATGGAAGGTCGAGATTCTCATTTCTATCAAAACGATTGTATTTGGTTTGCATACCCTCAAGATACATAAAACATGATATCAAATGTTCATCTGCAACATAACCCTTTGGCATTGAACTTTCAAGCTTGGCTTTGTTTCTAACATAATTTTTAAGTTTTTTCATGTAGCTTTCAAATGGATACATCCATTTCATCTGTACATGCCCTCCAAGAACGGGTTCTTAAGGTAAATCAAGAACTAGTTGAATCATTATGTCAAAGAATGTTGGAGGATATATCAACTCCAGATTGCATAATATCTTCACCAGTTATCATTGGGCTTTTCTCATGTCGATAACATCCAAGGACCGTGCAATTTTTTTTTAAAGAATGTACACAAGTTAATGAGTGTTGTTGAAACATTTGATGGGGGGCCTAGTAAAAGCCCTATAGGTAGCAACCATTGCATGAGGTTGTGATGATCACGAGATTTTAGTTCAACCATATTTGATTCAATATCATTCACCTTCTTCTTAAAGTTCGATCCAAAACCATCAGGTTGTCTCACTTCTTTAATGAATTAACAGGAATGTTGTCGATCAATTGGTTTGAAAGAGTAATCAACATGTGGTAGTATTGCTTTCTTCTTGTTGTTGACTTCCTTCTTGTTGTTGTTTTTATTCTTCTTGTTGACTTTCTCTTTTGGTCATAGATCTGGCTGAATGCTCATTTTTTTCAAGTCATCTCTTTCTCCTTTTGTGTCTTTAGTTTTGTCATTTATCAGTGTTGTATTCAAGACACTCTTATCCACATTTTCACCACATGCATCACATCTATATTGTGATTTGGTTCGAGGGAAGACCAATACTCAGGCTCAAAGAAGATACTCCATTTCGTCCAATTCAATATTCTTTTTTTTTGCTTCATCGTCATGCCTTCTTATTTGCAGCCCCGTGTTAAGGACGTTTTTCCTGGAATACGATCAGGAGGATGTAATGGGAAATCATTGATAGTCCATAACAACATTGCACACATATTGAAAATAGTGTTGGTTGAAGCATCTATCATTTGGACTCCTTCAACCCACAACACTTTCAACTCATCCACCAAAGGCCTCAAGAAAATGTCAATGTCCTTTTAAGGTGACCGAGGGCCATGAATCAGCAAATTTAGCATGAAAGAAGACTTTTCCATACATATCCACGGTAATGTATTGTAGGTAGTCAATATAACCGGCCAAGTACTATATCACCCTTGGAAAATGGTGTGAACTTAGGGGTGCACAGATATGTGCATACGTAGTTATATATTTTGTGTAGAATCTTGATACTTTTTGGCTATTTTATTTTAATTAATGAACAAAAGGTACTTAATTATGTTTAAATTATATTTTCAGCCTAGGAGACATGCTCGGAAGCAAAAGGAAGCGGGAAATGCAATCGAAAGCTCGAGAATTGAAGAAAGAAGAAAAGGAGTAAAAAAACAGATGTACTCGGCGATTCGGACACCTACTCGACGAGTAGGCACGAACCTTCACAAACCAATGAGTGCGTTACTGCGCACAGATTTGAAGTGAGGGACTCGGCGAGTCGGTCTATGGACTCGACGAGTCGCCCCTGTTTTAAAAAACTATATAATGGGCATAAAACCACGAGACAAGGACTTTTTCTAGAACCTTTGGAGAGAAAATTGCGATTGAAAGTGCTGCTAGAGCTCTAGAACACGTGGATCAACCTTAGAATTCAATTTTGACGAGATCGAAAGGCACGATTATATTCTCTTTTCTTAATCTAGTGTTTACATCTTGTTTGAATCATTAGGTTTAGTTTATGAGACGTTTACTGCTATGAATATGAGCTAAAAACTCGTTTCTTCTGTTTAGGGTAGACAAACTTATCACTATGGTTTGAAGTTTATGGCTTGCATTGTTTAATTTGTTGAATTTTGTTTTGTTAAGCTTGTTAAAGACCCTCATGTGTTGCCAATAACTATTTTCTGTTAATTATCAAGTATATTAAGTTGCATGAACATTTGTTGATTGCTTGTCTCATATAATTTATGTGAAAGCAATCTTATGTGCCTAGGAATAGTGAACATGAAACTAGGGGTTAATTAGAAAATAGGTAAATCAATGTGTGAGCTTGTGTGACGAACAACCATACGAAAAGTTAATTGAAATAGTAATTTAATTAGCTAACTACAAGTCTTTCTTAATCCGAATCAATAAACTAGTAAACTCATTAATTTAACCAATTGGCCACTATTTGAATTGATTTGTTTTCTAAGGATTAGTAATAGTGAACATGAACCTAATCACATTAATCGGTAGCCAATGACAAATTAATCCATTGCACTTGCCATAAAATCAACCATAGGAATAAGTAAGTTAAACCTGAACAAAAGTCTCCTTTATTATTGAATTTATTTGATTTTTATTTGTTTTAGTTGCTAATTGTCTTGTTTGAGTGTTAGTTAAGTGCTTAAGTTTCTATTCTTGCAAAACTAGAGAAAACCTCTTTTCTTTTATTATTATTTTTTTAGATAATTCTATTACTTAGTTTACTTACCGTTCTCTGTGTTCAATACCATGCTTGCTCAACTATACCACCAATTGACAGGTACACTATTATATTTAAAAAGTGGGATTAAAGCTAGTGCATTTAACACACATCAAGTTTTTGGCGCCATTGCCGGGGAACGGTTCAAAAATAAATTTTAATTACTAGTGTTATCGATACTTTGTGTGAGATCTATCATATACAAAGTTACTACTTTAGTAAATTAGTTATTAGGTTTGAGTTTTAGTTCATTTGTTTTTAGGATTTTCAATTTTTTTTTGTTTTATCTTTCACTTGTCGAGTCCAGTTGCAGGTACTTGACGAGTACAAAGCAATTCTCAGTTTCGTTTTTATTTCATTTTTGTTCTTTTTACGCGTGTTTCTTGTTTTCTTGCAGGTATTATATGACCTGAGGTTCACACACACCTCTCGTTCCTCCATTCAAAGGCCCAGAATCCGCTCTTAAGAAGAACAAGGGCAAAGCCGTTGAAGACTCAAACCCGTCAAGGACATCACCTTTCAAGGACCTTAAATCGGTCTTTGGGAAGAAGAAAAGCAAGAAAGTTGGTGAGTCTAGCAGTCAAAAGAGCGAGGAAAGCAAGTTTGAGAGTTTTGAAGAAAATTTGATCCTAAAAGTAACTGAATACGAGTCCGAATACAAAGAAGAAAGTAAGCAAGAAGGCAAACCCGAAAACACTATGGCGGACATTGCCGACCTCTCGATGGAGGCATAAAAAAAAGAGGATTCGAGACAACACTGGTCCGGGGCTTGTGCAACCCGCCATACTCGCCACTGCCACATTTGAACTTAAGGGGCACATCCTTTCTGCATTAAAGGAGATTCCTTTCACTGGAAAGGATCATGAAGACGCTAATAACCATATCGATGAAGTTAACAACATCGTCGACTACTTTAACATTCGGAATGTACCAAGAGAAACGGTGTTGTTGAGGATGCTCCCTGTTACCTTTAAATGGGCCGCAAAGGGTTGGTTGAAAGCACTACCATTGGGCATGATTACTACATGGGAAAAAATGCATGAGAAATTTTTAGAACAATTTTTCCCACCATCTAAAGTTGCTAAGCTCAAAAAGGCCATTGCAAATTTTGAACAACAAATGGGTGAGTCGATATACGAAGCATGGGAGCGCTACAAGGGTCTAATTAGGAGTTGCCCACAAAATGATCTCAATGTGCAACAAGGAGTATCGATCTTTTATGATGGGGTAAACGTCACCACTAGACAACTCCTTGACTCTCAAGGCCATTAACAAAGAAAAATTCGGCTGAAGTTAGGGGACTCATTGAAGAATTATGTAAGCACTCTAGAGAATATCATAACCCAAGGAATGACTCAACTCAAGGGGTGGTGAATGCTATAACCGATGATATGGTAGCAGTGATGGCAAAATTAAAGAGCATGGATCAAAGAATGATGAAGATGGACCAATCCGTCCATGCCATTAGAGAAGGATGTGATAACTGTAAAAGGCCTCATATTACTAAGGATTGTGATCTTGATGAGAATAGGAACTAGAAAGCCCAAGTGTGTTACTCAAGTGGTGATAGATATGATGACGATTAGCGAAAACCCAAGAAAGATGGTTACCCTATGATGAATACAAGAAGGCGAAGGAAGAAAAGTATAAGCAAAAAGCAAGAGGTTTTTATCAAAAGGAGTAGCCGGTGCAAGAAAAGAAATTCGACTATAAAGATATGCTAACAAGATTTGCAGCTATATCCGAGAAAAGGAACAACGATACCGATGTTGCAATAAATGATCAACAAAATATGTTGAGAGATCAACAAAGCATGATTAAAGAGCACCAAATTATGATGAAAGATCAACAAGCTCTACTTAGGAATCAGCAGGCTTCCATTCTCAACATTTAAAAACAGCTAGGACAACTTGCACTACAAATAAACAAGAGACGAATGGGTGGACTTCCTAGTAATACAAAAAATAATCCGAAAGGCGCACATATAAACATTATGACAACTAGGAGTGGGAAGATTATTACTCCTCTGGCCCCTATTTAGAAAGAAGATCCTAAACTGGTGCAAGAGGAAGAGGCAGAAAATGAAGAATCGAAAAATCCCGACATGACTCGCCGAGTAGAAGACATGGACTCGACGAGTCCCCCACCTGAACAGTAAAATAAACCTCCTGTTAAGCCATATCAGCCTCCATTTCTATTTCTAGGACAACCGAGACAAGACAAGTACGATATTGATTATCAAAAGTTCCTGGAACACATAAAAGCCCTTCAAATTAATATGCCATTCATCGAGGCAGTTGCACAAATGCCTAAGTATGCCAAATTCTTAAACGAGTTTCTTACTAATAGAAATAAGATGGAAGAAGTGAAGAAGGTGGTTCTAAATGAAAATTGTTCAGCCGCCATGTTGAACAAACTACCTAAGAAGAAGGGTGACCCGGGTAGTTTGACCTGGCCTTGTCAATTCGAGAATTTAGCAACTATCCATGCATTGTCTGATTCGGGGGCAAGTGTGAACCTCATGTCATAACCATTCTTTAAGAAGTTAAACCTTCTGGAGCCAAGATAAATTCGAATGAAAATTCACTTAGAAAATAAAACGGTGACATTTCCAAGGGGAATATGTGAAGACCTATTCGTGAAAGTTGATAAGTTTGTGTTCCCCACGGACTTAATAGTAATAGACATGGAAGCAGGTCCTCAAGTTCCCATCATTCTTGGAAGACCTTTCCTAAATACCGCAAGTGCTATAATAGACATGCGAGACTCTAAACTTACCATTCGGGTGTGAGATGAATCAGTTACATTTGTGGTTGATCAAGCCACAAAGCATGAAATGTATAGTGATGACACGACATTTTCAGTTGATATGTTGGAACAATTAACGGAAGAATAGGAAGAAGACAAGCCAAGCAATTCAGCCATAGCCTTAGACGATGATTTTGATGCTAAAAGAGACATGATGGAGATAGAGAAACTACTCGAAGAAGCTGAATATAATGAATTAATCAGAGGTGCAAACAACCCGACTCGCCGAGTCGTAGTCATTGACTCGACGAGTCCAAGTGAGAAATCGCGATCAGACGGAACTATTGGCATGGACTCAGCGAGTCCCCTCACTGGACTCGACGTGTTCAGTGTACAAAACACTAAATAAGAATTGAAAACTCTACTTGATTATTTGGAGTATGCATTTATTGAAGAAGGTGAACAAAAACTTGTAATTATAGCTTCTGGCCTCACCAAATCTGAAAAGAAAAGTTAGTCCGAGTTTTAAAGAAGAGAAAAAATGCCATTGCATGGAAAATCACCGATATTAAAGGGATAAGCCCTTCTTATTACTCTCACAAGATCAATCTGGAAGAAGGAGAAAAGTCGGTAGTGCAACATCAAAGGCGACTGAACCCGAACATGCAAGAAGTGGTCAAGAAGGAGGTGGTCAAGCTTCTAGATGCGGGGATCATATACTCCATTTCCGATAGTCCATGGGTGAGTCCTGTTCAATTGGTGCCTAAGAAAAGAGGGATGACAGTAGTGACAAACGAGAAGAACGAGCTCATACCAACTCAAACGGAAACCGGTTGGCGACTGTGCATCGATTATCGAAAGCTAAACAATGTCACTCGTAAAGACCACTTTCCCTTCCTTTTATTGATCAAATTCTTGAATGATTATCTGGTCATAGCTATTACTATTTCTTAGACAAGTTTTCAGGTTACTTCCAAATACCCATTGATCCAACTGACCAAAAAAAGACGACTTTCACTTGCCCAAGTGGGACTTTTATCTATCGACGAATGTCTTTTGGGTTATGCAATGCACCCATAACTTTTCAAAGATGCATGACGGCTATATTCCACGACATGGTGGAAAAGTTTATGGAAGTATTTATGGATGATTTTGTTGTTTTAGGCTCTTCTTTTCATAATTATCTTACTAACCTTGACTTGATGCTTGCCTGGTGTGAACAGACCGACCTAGTCTTAAATTGGGAAAAATGTCACTTTATGGTTAAAGAGGGAATAGTCTTAGGTCATAAAGTATCCAAGGCGGGGATTGAGGTGTACCGGGCTAAAATTGAAACTATTGCTAAATTACCGCCCACCGATTAATGTGAAGGGTGTTAGGAGTTTTTTAGGGCACGCGGGTTTCTATCGTCATTTTGTAAAAGATTTTTCTAAAATAACTAGACCTCTTACGCAATTACTTTTAAAAGATACACCTTTTAACTTTTCTAAAGAGTGTCTAGTGGCTTTTGAGATTTTAAAAGAAAAATTAACTAATACCCCGATCATTATCGCCCCGAATTGGAACCTGCCTTTCGAAATAATGTGTAACACAAGAGATTTTGCCTTAGGAGTCGTGCTTGGCCAAAGGGTTGATAAGCACTTTCGACCCATTTATTACGCAAGCACAACTTCAAATCTGGCCCAAGAAAACTACACCACAACCGAAAAAGAATTATTAGCTGTGGTGTGTGCCTTTGACAAATTCCGCCCTTATCTTATTTTATGTAAAACAATTGTTTTTACTGACCACTCTGCTATTAAGTATTTGTTTGCCAAGCAGGATGCGAAGCCAAGATTGATCCGATGGGTGCTTTTACTGCAAGAATTTGATATCGAGATCAAGGATAAGAAAGGAATGGAGAATGTAGCTGCTGACCATCTTTCTGGACTAGAAAATCCAGAAAGGGAGGAGATAGACAACATGGGTATTGAAGATAGCTTCCTGGAGGAATATTTGATGGTAATTGTGGCGGAAGAACCATGGTATGTGGATATTGCAAATTACTTAGCTGGCGACTACCTTCCAAAAGGCCTCACTCATCAACAAAAGAAGAAGCTCTTTTCAGAAATTAAATATTATTTTTGAGAAGAGCCATATCTTATTAGGAGTTGTGCGGATGGAATCATAAGGAGATGCGCTTTTGGCAAGGAAATTCAAGATATATTAGAGCATTGCTACAATGGACTGGTAGGAGGACATCATGGGATCCAATACATTGCTAAAAAAGTGTTTGATGTTGGTTTTTATTGGCCTACTATCTTCAAAGATGATGCTACTCACGTAAGGGAATTTGATGCTTGCCAAAGAACGGGTAATATATCGGAAAGGAATGAAATGCCCCAATGAAATATTCAAGTTTGTGAAATCTTTGATGGATGGGGTTTGGATTTTATGGCACCGTTTCCTTCATCTAAAGACAACAAATACATACTAGTGGCGGTGGATTATGTGTCAAAGTGGGCGGAATCACAAGCACTACCCACCAATGATGCAAAGGTCGTGGTAAAATTTTTGAAGAAATTATTTTCTAGATTTGGAGTGCCGAAGGCATTAATTAGTGATAGGGGTACCCATTTTGCTAATGATCAACTAGCCAAAGTGTTGCAAATATATGGGGCACACCATAGATTTTTAACACCTTACCATCCACAAACAAATAGGCAAACTGAAATTTCAAATAGGGAACTAAAAGGGATATTGGAGAAATCAGTGGGCAATAATCGAAAAGATTGGGCGGACAAATTGGATGATGCACTTTGGGCATTTAGGACCGCATTCAAGACACCCATTAGAACTACACCATATAGGCTAGTGTATGGTAAATATTCGCATTTACCTGTGAAACTTGAACACAAAGCCTATTGGGATTTGAAAACATGTAATTTTGAGCCGAATGAGTTACATACAAATCGACTTTTGCAAATGAATGCCTTGGAAGAATTGAGGAATGAGTCTTACACTAACTTATTGATTTATAAAGACAAGACCAAGAGATGGCATGATGCAAGGTTGAAGTGTAATAAAGAGTTTGAGGAAGGACAAAAAGTTCTCTTGTACAATTCGAGGTTAAAGCTCTTTCTGGGAAAATTACACACTCGTTGGACCGGGCCTTTTACAATAAAACATGTCTTTCTATACGGGGTGATTGAGCTATGGAGTAAAGATGGGTCAAGCTTCAAAGTCAATGGGCATCGGGTTAAGCGATATGAAGAAGGAATGCGAGAGGATGAAGGACCTGAAGAAGAGTTAGACTTGGAGGAATCCCCTGAAACTTAGAGTGGATGGGAGTCCAGCTAAAGACTCCTAAAAAAGAAGCGCTTATGGGAGGCAACCCAACAATAGAGTTTGCTTTCTTGTTACCTTTCTTTTTCATTTTTTTTCGTATTTTATTGGTTTTCTTAGGATTTGTCTATCTAAATCTTCTTATTTGTCTAAAATGATTGCTTGAGGACAAGCAATGTAACAATGTAAATTTCAGAACAATTTTTCACCTTTTAATAATGCAAGTTCATTCATAAAAATTCCTAATTCTCAATGTATCACATAACAAATTCATAAAATCACATCCCAAGATCAAATATAAGAAACTCCGATAGTGTGTACTGGTCATGCCGGCGCCTTCCCCCGATCCTCACTGGTACCTGAAACACATCACACAAACACTGTCAGCACAACGGCTTAGTGAGTTCCCCAAAATACCACATACAACACATACACCACTCGTGGGTACATCACGACCCTCCAGTCCTGTAGCTCGTTGGACCCTCTGGTCCGGTCATAGCTCGTCGGACCCTTCGATCCAGTCTGTATCGTTAGACCCTTCGGTCCTGTCTATATCATTGGACCCTCCGGTCCGGTCTATACAACATATCACATATATACAACCAAAATGTACATAATCACAAACATACACATAGCATACAAGACCCTTCAGTCTACACATAATACCACTCTAGGTAATGTATAGTGAGAATACTCACCTCGGGTATCTCCGATAATCTCGCACACGAAAACAATGATCTAGCCCCCGCCTAAACACATAAACAACATCCTTAAATAAATAATGGCTCTCAAAGGCTAGATTAAATCCACTCCTACAATTCCACAAAAGGGTAAAAGACCATTTTACCCCTCCCCGACCCAAAAGTCCAAAGGTTGACCAAAACCCTAAAAGTCAACGGAATTCAACAGAAGGCAGTACGCGTCGTGTACGTTCTCTGTACACGGGGCATACACCGGTGAGTCACAATTGGGGTCTCAACCCCTTACGTTGCGCGTACTGAGAGTTACGCCCAACATAAGTCTCAGTTTTAGCCTTTCCTAGGATTTTGGTCTTAAATCGTTAAGACACTCATTCAACTTTAAGATCTGAGTTTCCCTAAGCCTCTTATCCCATAAAGTCGGAACCTTTAAGCCTTTGCATGGCTGTAAATGTCCCTACGCCCTCTAACACCTTTCCTTCTTCTTCAAAACGTCTAGATCTCATGCATTGCTCAATATTCACGTCCAAGATTGCATTTTTATGAACATACAACTCTTATAGTCTTGAAATATCGTAGATCTAGGCCAATGGACACCATATGCTCATAAAGTCTCCATCTTGGTACCAAATCCCTAGAAATTGGTTCAAGAATCACACAACACAAGTGACAAGGAAAGTTTTGAGCCTCTTACCTCAGAAAGAAGCTCCAACCTCTGAAAAACTCGGATCTACTCTTGGCCACCAACTCTTAGCTTCCAAAATGGCCTCCTCTTCTTTTTCACCACCTTGAAATGGCACTTTGAAGTATAGAACACCAACACACTAGCTAGAAACGAAGGAGGACTCTCTATTAGGGTTTCACTCTTTGAAATGGTGGCTAAGGATAAGGCCTTAGCATTCCTTTTATAGTGCACAAGTCACAAATTAGGGTTTACGTCTGGGCTCGCTACGCCCAGCGTACCTAGGCAAGTCTGTGTCCAAATTAAGCACATGAGTACGAACATCGTACTCTTCAGTACGCCCAGCGTACTCACTAGCCTAACAATTCATTTTAGGGGCTTAACTTGACAACTTGGGAAAAGGAGAAGGGTTTAAGAGACACACCTGAATTCAGGATGTTACAATTCTCCCCCAATAGAACCAGACTTCGCCCTCGAGGTCTCATGCTGCAAACAACTCCGGATGCTGCTCCCACATCTCTGACTCCGGCTCCCAAGTCAGCTCAGACCCTCTCTGATGTTGCCACTGGACACGAACACACTGGTCTAACCTTGACCTTCCGGTCCAAGATCGCGATCGGTCTCTCAACATAATTCGGGCTCGCATCCACCTGAATATCCTCCAGCGGTACCACTGCCGACTCATCAACTATACACTTCCTCAGCTGAGACACGTGGAAGGTATCATGAATCTGGCTCAATTCCGTAGGTAGCTCTAAACGTTATGCTACCTTGCCCTCCCTCGCAGACACTCTGAATGGTCCGATGTACCGGGGCCCCAACGTACCCCTCTTCCTGAATCAGATCACTCCTTTCCAGGGAGACACCTTCAGGAGTACAAAATCTCCAAACTGAAACTCGAGCTCGGATCGTCACCTATCCGCGTAACTCTTCTGGCGACTCTGAGCTGTCAACAACCTCTGCCTGACCAGTTGTATCTGCTCTGTCGTATGAAGTACTAACTCACTGCTACCCAACACTCGCTGCCCGGCCTCTCCCCATCAGATGGGAGTCCGACACCTCCTCCAATACAACAACTCAAAGGGGTCATACCGATACTCGAATGGTGATTGTTGTTATAAGAAAACTCAGCCAACGGCAAGTGCATGTCCTAACTTCCTTCGAAGTCCAACACACATGCTCGGAGCATGCCCTCGAGCGTCTGGATCGTCTGCTCACTCTGCTCATCCATCTATGGATGGTAGGCAGTACTGAAATACAACCTCGTGCCCAACTCCTCATGGAACTTCTTCCAGAATCTGGAAGTGAAACATACATCCCGATCTGACACAATCGAGATCGGCACTCCATGTCGTGATACTACCTCCCTCACATACAACTCTGCCAACCTCTCTGCAGAAGAGCTCTCACTGATAGCAAGAAAGTGAGCACTCTTTGTCATCCAGTCGACGATCACCCAAATTGCGTCGACACCCCTCGTGGTCCTTGGCAATTTGGTGATGAAATCCATAGAAATTTGTTCCCACTTCCATTGGGGAACCTCAAGTGGCTGCAACTTTCCATGCAGACGCTGGTGCTCGGCCTTAACCCTACAACATGTCAAGCACCTCTCAACAAACCAAGCTACATCCCTCTTCATATAGGGCCACCAATAATCTTTCTTCAGATCCAAATACATCTTAGTGGCCCCGGGATGGATCGAGAATCTCGTTCTATGCGCCTCCTCCATCAATGTGGTGCGCCCCCCACCTGCATACGTCACCCAAATCCGAACCTAGAAGGTCATAAGCCCGCGGCTATCGGTAACGAGCTCAGTTACCTGCCCAATCACCCGCTCTCTTTTACGATTCTCGGGTCTCACGGCCTCTGCCTGGGCCTCCCGAATTTTGTCCAACACTGGATATCCTCATCTCGCACTCTCATCTGATGATATCCCGACCTCAGATCAATCTTGGAGAACCAAGACGCTCCCTGCAAGTGATCGAACAAATCATCGATCCTCGGTAGTGGGTAACGGTTCTTGACTGTCAACTTGTTCAACTTTCGGTAATCAATGCACATCTGGTGTGAACCATCATTTTTCTTGACAAAAAGGATCGGTGCTCCCCACGGTGAGCTACTCGGTCTAATAAACCCCTACCCCAACAGCTCCTGAAGTTGCAAGGATAACTCCTGCATCTCTAGCGGCGCAAGGCAATAAGGCGCCTTGGCGATAGGCGCTGCCCCCGGAACCAAATTGATGCAGAACTCTACCTGCCTCTCGGGAGGCACCCTTGGTAACTCCTCGGGAAAAAACAACCGGGAACTCACGCACTATCGGAACATCATCAATCGAAGTCAGCCTCTCGACGGCCACTCGCGTATCCATCACATAGGCTACAAACCCACTACAACCCTGTTGTAAACTCTATCTCGCTCTGGCAGCCTAACAAAATGCTGACCCAAAATGGGTACCCTCGCCATAAATCGTAAGAACTCCCCCACTAGGGTCTCGTATGGTCACCAGTTGTCGCTCGCAGTCGATAACCGCTCCAAACCTGCTCAACCAGTCCATGCCCACGATGACACAAACATCTCCCATCGCAATCGGGACTAAATCACTCGGAAACTCAACGCCAAAAATCTCGAGCACACATCCTCAAATCACATCAGTGGCATACACTGCTCGCTCTTCAGCTATGGAAACTCATAGAGGTCGACTCAACGCCTCCCGTTGGGTACTGATGTGCTGACTAAACGCTAAAGATACAAATGACCGACTCGCACCCGAGTCAAATAACACCAAAGCAGGTATAGAACTCACAAGAAAAGTACCTACGCATATCACAATATAAGCGTAATACCTCATAACTCAGCATAAATAAAAGAAAAAATTCATACCAACCACGACATCGGCCAATGCGTGGACCTCCTCCGCTGTCAACTGGAAGGCACTTCTGCGAGCCTTCAGTGCCTCGGCCTTCACCGGCCGAACCTCAATAGCTCGGGTAGCAGGTGCATATCCCTGTGTCGATCCCTGCCGCAGCTGTGGGCAGTCGGCCTTCCGACGGCCGGTCTGGTTGCATTGGAAGCAAACCATGAATCCTTGGGGACAATCCCTCGCATAGTTCCCCTCCTTCCTACACTTGTAACACACCCCAGCTCTGAACACTCCCGCATGGATCTTGCCACACTTCCCATAAGTGCGGCCCTTCGGACCCCCAGATCTCGAATCAGCGGGCTTTGCCCGCTTGGTTGCCGGTTACGCCTGTGCCGGTCGCCTGTCCCTCCTCTGAGACTCGACATCCTCCCTGACCTGAGTCTCCAGCTCAATCTCTCTCTTTTAGGCATTTTCCTGGAGCTCAGCAAATGTCAGGTATGACGAGTTCGCCACGAACTCACGGATATCCCTCCACAATATGCTCAAGTATTGACTCATACGTGCCTGCTCAGTCGACACGTGCTCTGGGCAAAACAGTGCCCTCTCATGCAACATCATCATGATCGCCGTAACAGACTCAGTTCCCTGTTTGAGGGACAAGAATTCGTGGGCTAGACGTTCCCTCTCCACAGTGGGAACATACTTATCTCGAAACATCATGGTGAACCTCTCCCAGGTCACCGCAGTAAGCTCTGCCGTAGTGAAGTCTGTCGTCACAAACTTCCACCAGTCCTTTGCCCCCAAGCGAAGTTGGTTCAGTGCAAACCGAACTCTCAAATGCTCTAGACACAAGCAAATATAGAAACATCCCTCAGTATCAGAAATACATCTCATCACAGCGATCGGATCCTGTGTCCTGTCGAACTCTGGTGGCTTCGTGTTGCTGAACTCTTAGTATAGCAACGAGTCACCCCCCTGCGGCCTCGCAACAGCGACGGCTGCGGTGGCTGCAGCAACAGCAGCATTAATAAGAGCAGCATAATGCTCGTCAAAAGTCTTGATCAGAGTGGTCTTGATAGACCTAAACATCTCCAGCATCTTGGCTCGGATGGCAGCAGCCACCTCCTCATGAATCAACTTGCGGATCTCCTCATCACTAACACCACTGCTCTCAGGTGTATGGCGTGTCCCAACCATGATATCTCTCTGAAATACAACATAAAATATCAGAGATCCGCTCAAGCATACTCGCACTTGATAACTCAACCCTACTTGTTTCCTAGTACCCAAAGGATTCTTACTTGGACTGCGCACTGATACGGTGTCTTCGGTAGTACGGGCCCTTATACTACCGTCCACACCGCATCAGTATTCACCCCAAGTCCTCCTCCTTGGATCCTAGATCACAAGTACTCTACATCTCACTAGCATACGCTACCCTTCAGTAGATGTATCATAACCTCCTCACTGCTACCTACTTACTCTCAAGCAGCAGAAATCTTGCTAGGCTAAGGCATCACAAATCAGGCCACCCTAGTCCTAATATGAATACCTAGCCTACTCTAACATGCATATCATATCATAATCATATCTCATAACACATAATGCAAGGGTATTTTGGGAAATCACCGTTCAGGTGCTGGATGACCGTACACACTGCTTCCTCCTGTTTTTCTCAAACTCTTTTACTTCTTTAGAAAAAAAAAATATTTTATGAAAAACCTTCTCAAATCCTCAGTTTGAGTTCAGACACGCCTGAAGGTGCATCAGAATCCCTCAAACCAAGGCTCTGATACCAACTTGTAACAACGTAAATTTCAAAACAATTTCACTTTTTAATAATGCAATTTCATTCATAAAAAATCCCAATTCTCAATGTATCCACAAAATCACATCCCGAGATCAAATATAAGAAACTCTGATAGTGTGTACCGATCATGCCGGCACCTTCCCGCGATCCTCACTGGTACCTGAAACACATCACACAAACAATGTAAGCACAAAGGCTTAGTGAGTTCCCCAAAATACCACATACAATACATATGCCACTCGAGGCTACCGTACGACCCTCCGGTCGATGTGTCTCAGCGGCACCCTCCAGTCTCGTAGCTCGTTGGACCCTCTGGTCCAGCCATAACTTGTCGGACCCTTCGATCCAGTCTGTATCGTTGGACCCTTCAGTCTGGTCTATATGGTTGGACCCTCCGGTCCGGTCTATACAACATATCGCATACATGTAACGCCCGCAAATCCGGGCTAGTCAATTTAGAGGCAATAGGGGTCGAAAACGACTTTTCGACAAAAGATTATTTAGAATAAATAATCTTAACCAAGTTTTATAGTATGTTACAAGGTTTTCGTACATATAAAGAATGCCGAAAACCGAGTTATAACGAAGAAGTTATGACCCGTTGAAGTTTCGCGACGGAACCGGCACGATACCGGGAAGCGTAAATAGTGAATTTACGATAGAGCGAGATTTAGCCTTAGCGATCTAAACGAAAGTCGTAGAATATGTTAAACTAAGAAAATCGATAAAAAGAACGCCCAAATCTGACTTCGTATGAGGAAGTTATGATTTTTCTAAGATTTAGCATAGCAGTGCACAACCCGAAATCTGAATTTTAGATCGGTCGATTTTTAGCCGACGGGATCTAAATGAAAGTTATAGTACTCGTAAATACCAACGCGTGGATATAAAGAACGTCGATAATAGAGCTCGTATGCAAAAGTTATGGACAAAGCTTAGTCCCTACTTTTCGAGCGCGGTGAATTCGATACAGTTTTGTAAATACGAGATAGAATGAGAATTAGCCAACGAGGTCTAAATGAGAGTTGAAGATCTCATTAATAGGAACTCAACAGTAAAAAGACAGACAAAAATGGAGCTCGTATGCGAAAGTTATGGACGAAGCTTAGTCCCTACTTTTCAAGCGCGGCGAATTTGATACAGTTTTGTAAATCCGAGATAGAATGAGAATTAGTCAACGAGGTCTAAATGAAAGTTGAAGATCTCATTAATAGGAACTCAACAGTTAAAAGACAGACAAAAACGAAGCTCGTATGCAAAAGTTACGGACGAAGCTTGGAGACTACTTTACTATACACTTCCTATAAATACAAGGGTGAACTCCTCATATTTTCTTCACACCATAAGCCTTTCTTTCTCTCTCTAACTTCTGTCTAGCCTCTCTAAACCCCTCCCAAGTCTAGGGAACCTCCCTATCACGAGAAGAAAGCCCCGGAGCGCCCGACGGCTCCGAGAAGAAAAGCTTTCGGCTCGGAAACGTTGCTCCAGCGAAGCCCAGTTTTTAATAAAAATTCGCTGTAAGTGTGCTACGCTTACGCAATTTTTAATATAGCTTTCAAATAATTATAGGAATGTTATTAGGTCCTTAAAATAATTATTTGGGCTATTATTATGAGTTATATCGAGTATTATTAACGCTTAATAATACTCGGACTAATTAATTTGTCGCGGTTATCGTTAAACTAAACCTTAGTGGTACCGATACTAGGTTTTATCAAAGGAATATCGTTTTGAGAGTATCGAAGCGCTGTCCGAGTGCTGAGTCACCACCTACTCAGGTGAGTGCATAGTTACTTTCATCTTACACATAGATATGAAGTATTTTAATATAAATTACGTGTTATGTGTGCATATTATCTGAATACTTGCTGTCTATGTTGGTTGAACATTTTATACATGTTTTAAAGGACTTAAACTGTATACGTATTTTATATATACGAAAATGTTGGGTATGAGATGGGTAGATGAATGATGAGAGATAGAAGATGACGTGAGTATACATTGGCAGCTATAGACTTAGTGCCTATGGGACAAACACCGGTAGCTATGGACTTAGTACCTTTTAGACGTTGGTAGCTATGGATTTAGTACCTGTTGGGAATTGGTAGCTATGGACTTAGTACCTATTAGTTAGACGCTGGTAGCTAAGGATTTAGTACCTGTAGGAATTGGTAGCTATGGACTTAGTACCTGTTGAACATCGGTAGCTATGGACTTAGTACCTATTAGATAAAGACTGGTAGCTATGGATTTAGTACCCGATGAATAGACTATAGCAGCTATGGAATTAGTGCTTTATGAACGAACATTGGCAGCTATGGATTTAGTGCCAGTCCCATAACCCTGGAAGTAAGGGACATCGGAATAAACGAATGCAGGATAGATGACTCTTAGGTTAAATCCTTAAAGAGTAAAGAAGATAATGGGGATGAGTAATTGGGTTGATTGTTTGATTGAACATAATAATTATATTATTGTGGGTTGAAAACCTATGTACTCACCAGGTTTCCCAACCTGACCCACTCAGTTTATGTATATCACAGGTGACGAAGTGAAGTGACATTACACTGAGAGATTTAAAAGAGATGTAGATCACTAGTGTAAATCATTGTAAGTTCTGTTTATGCTTATGTTTCGGTATTAACGATGACATCCCAAACATTTTAAAATGAAATAAATACGTTTCTTCGAAAATGTTTTAATAACGTATTTACCATGTTTTTCTGGGAACAAATTCCGCAACCTTTTTATAAAATGAAGTACTCTGATTTTTATAAAGCATAAACAAAATCGGTCTTTTCTGGCCGTGATTTTGGGGATGTCACAGTTGGTATCAGAGCATTAGTTTAAGCGAACTAGGAATATGGATTTATTTCTAGACTTAAACTTAGAATGCTAAGCGATGATTGTGAGGTGTGAGCACTAGCTTATTTTAGGAATGATGCCTAAATTGCTTTTATGTGCTAAATGATTTGTTATGCTATAGTTTGATCGGATCTATGGTCTGTTGCCGACCGGATCTGGAAACCTTATGTGTTTAGGATTCTAAACGTACGACTACGATAATAGAACTAGCATGTAAACGTTTCGGAGTGATAAGGATGATTTAAACGTCAATCCTAAGTAAAGGTCTAGATTCACCTCATTAGGTGTATAGATCAAGATGGTAAGAACCCGTAGTGGAAACGTAAATGCAAATGGGAACAGAAACCAACCCCCAGTGATTGAGCAAATACCGGTGATGGAAGCCACTGCTGAGCCAGTCACAATGGCCGGAGTGCAAGCGATGATCCAAGCGATGTTGGATCGTCAAATGGAGGAAACCAGGCGTTTGCTCCAGCAAAATCGAGAGGAAGCGACCATTTAGATCGAACGGCCCGAGTTGAACGAGGGGCAGACTGAGGAGGGAAACTACAGTGGGACTGTTGGTCAAGCCAACCCACCAATGGTTAAGCAAAACCACCAGGATGGAGGAAATGATGGACGTGGATGCAAATACAAAGATTTCATGGCATCCAAACCACCGAGTCTATCTGGAAGCCCGACGCCGGTGGAAGTCATAAACTGGATCTCCGAGATGGAGACGATGTTTCAGAGTTGTGAGTGTAGCAACAGGCAAAAGACCGCTCTCGCGGTTCCTCTGTTGAAATCTGGAGTACTAAGCTGGTGGAAGCTACTAGCTGATTCGATGCCCAAAGGAGAAGCGAACAAGATGTCATGGGAGGATTTTCTGGTGCAGCTAAAAATGCAGTACTGCTCTGAACAGGATCTTCTGGAAATCAACAACGAGTTTCAGAATCTAAAGAAAGGAAAGATGAGTGTCATCGAGTATGCTGCAAGTTTTACGGAGAAAATGAAGCTTGTTCCTTATCTAGTTACAACTGAACTCTCCAAGGTCAATAAGTTTGCCCATGGATTACCAGCAGACTTTGGTCCAATGGTCAAACAAGCAACCACTTTGAAAGCCGCCATCTGGGCAGCCAAGAATGTTGAGACCCAAATAAGGGAAAAGGGTCTGGAGAAAGTTGAAGTTGGTGAGAAGAGGAAGTCGGAAGGATCCTCAAGACCTGATAATAAGGGAAAGTTCTCGAAGTCTAACCTGGACGACCGAAGGAATGAAGCCAAGTGGTGTGAGAAGTGCAAGAAGAAACACTTCGGAAGATGCGATGGTGAAGTGACGTGCTATAAGTGTGGTAGGACCGGTCACTATTCCAGAGATTGTACATTCGAAAACAAGAAGTGCTACGAATGTGGAAATGATGGGCATATTTCAAAGAACTGTCCAAAGAAAAACGAAGCTGCAAGACCAAATGCACCGCCGAAACCAAGGGCATTTCACATGATCCTCGACGAAGCAGAAAACCGTGCGAGGAATCAAGGATGAGGACTTCATATCCGAAGATCAAGTTATGCAGTAGCCATAGTATTGTATGATGTAGCCTATTAGAGGCATAGCCTAGGGTGAACTTGAACACCTATGTAATCATTTCAAGAAATAATATAAAACCTTTGTTTCGTTATCTGATGTGTTAAGTTGATTCGCTGCATGGTGACTTGGGAAACTGCAAGACAATACTTGGGACGAGTATGAGTAGGTGTGAATGGTAGTAGAGGCCTATACTACCGGAAGCACAAGACTCACACTTGGATCAGGGAAAGTCACAAGGTTACCAAGAAGCTAGTAATTGATTTCGTTTTATTCAAGTGTGTTGTTACCATCGTTTCGGTAATGACTAAGAAGATTGTTGATATTCCGACGCTAGTGGTCATATCGAATCGAGTCCGACTACGATGAGTATGTTGTGTGGTCCAGAGGACCAAGTTTGATGTAGCGTCCGACTTAAACCAAACGGTTGAAATCAAAGCGATCAATAGAAGTATCGCACTCGTTGTTAAAGAAGTTGGTGGCTAGAAATGCCTAATTTTAAAGTGTGATTATATCACATTAGAACATGAAGGAAGGCATAGTCTGTTTTAGAATTTAACTCTAAGAGACCTAAGTCTAAGTGTTGCAACATACGATGATAGGTCATTAGAATATGACACATCGATACATAGTAGTAATAAAAGAAGTCATCTCAAATTCGTATCCAGTAAGGATCGAGATTTTGACTTGAAGATCATAATTTAGAGTCTAGCCTGAGGAAGAGAGCAGGTGCACGATCGAGTACTACATACAGTCAATAAGTCTGAGAGATAGACTTGAAGGAATGTAGAAGTTATAATTATTACCTAGGATGAAGAGACGACATATGGAGTCATTATACGACCATGTTTCGTTGATGATTCCGGGACGTAATCATCCTATGGGGGAGATAATTGTAACGCCCGCAAATCCGGGCTAGTCAATTTAGAGGCAATAGGGGTCGAAAACGACTTTTCGACAAAAGATTATTTAGAATAAATAATCTTAACCAAGTTGTATAGTATGTTACAAGGTTTTCGTACATATAAAGAACGCCGAAAACCGAGTTATAACGAAGAAGTTATGACCCGTTGAAGTTTCGCGACGGAACCGGCACGATACCGGGAAGCGTAAATAGTGAATTTACGATAGAGCGAGATTTAGCCTTAGCGATCTAAACGAAAGTCGTAGAATATGTTAAACTAAGAAAATCGATAAAAAGAACGCCCAAATCAGACTTCGTATGAGGAAGTTATGATTTTTTTAAGATTTAGCATAGCAGTGCACAGCCCGAAATCTGAATTTTAGATCGGTCGATTTTTAGCCGACGGGATCTAAATGAAAGTTATAGTACTCGTAAATACCAACGTGTGGATATAAAGAACGTCGATAATAGAACTCGTATGCAAAAGTTATGGACGAAGCTTAGTCCCTACTTTTCGAGCGCGATGAATTCGATACAGTTTTGTAAATACGAGATAGAATGAGAATTAGCCAACGAGGTCTAAATGAGAGTTGAAGATCTCATTAATAGGAACTCAACGGTAAAAAGACAGACAAAAATGGAGCTCGTATGCGAAAGTTATGGATGAAGCTTAGTCCCTACTTTTCAAGCGCGGCGAATTTGATACAGTTTTGTAAATCCGAGATAGAATGAGAATTAGCCAACGAGGTCTAAATGAAAGTTGAAGATCTCATTAATAGGAACTCAACAGTAAAAAGACAGACAAAAACGGAGCTCGTATGCAAAAGTTACGGACGAAGCTTGGAGACTACTTTACTATACACTTCCTATAAATACAAGGGTGAACTCCTCATATTTTCTTCACACCATAAGCCTTTCTTTCTCTCTCTAACTTCTCTCTAGCCTCCCTAAACCCCTCCCAAGTCTAGGGAACCTCCCTATCACGAGAAGAAAGCCCCGGAGCGCCCGACGGCTCCGAGAAGAAAAGCTTTCGGCTCGGAAACGCTGCTCCAGCGAAGCCCGGTTTTTAATAAAAATTCGCTGTAAGTGTGCTACGCTTACGCAATTTTTAATATAGCTTTCAAATAATTATAGGAATGTTATTAGGTCCTTAAAATAATTATTTGGGCTATTATTATGAGTTATATCGAGTATTATTAACGCTTAATAATACTCGGACTAATTAATTTGTCGCGGTTATCGTTAAACTAAACCTTAGTGGTACCGATACTAGGTTTTATCAAAGGAATATCGTTTTGAGAGTATCGAAGCGCTGTCCGAGTGCTGAGTCACCACCTACTCAGGTGAGTGCATAGTTACTTTCATCTTACACATAGATATGAAGTATTTTAATATAAATTACGTGCTATGTGTGCATATTATCTGAATACTTGCTGTCTATGTTGGTTGAACGTTTTATACATGTTTTAAAGGACTTAAACTGTATACGTATTTTATATATACGAAAATGTTGGGTATGAGATGGGTAGATGAATGATGAAAGATAGAAGATGACGTGAGTATACATTGGCAGCTATAGACTTAGTGCCTATGGGACAAACACCGGTAGCTATGGACTTAGTACCTTTTAGACGTTGGTAGCTATGGATTTAGTACCTGTTGGGAATTGGTAGCTATGGACTTAGTACCTATTAGTTAGACGCTGGTAGCTAAGGATTTAGTACCTGTAGGAATTGGTAGCTATGGACTTAGTACCTGTTGAACATCGGTAGCTATGGACTTAGTACCTATTAGATAAAGACTGGTAGCTATGGATTTAGTACCCGATGAATAGACTATAGCAGCTATGGAATTAGTGCTTTATGAACGAACATTGGCAGCTATGGATTTAGTGCCAGTCCCATAACCCTGGAAGTAAGGGACATCGGAATAAACGAATGCAGGATAGATGACTCTTAGGTTAAATCCTTAAAGAGTAAAGAAGATAATGGGGATGAGTAATTGGGTTGATTGTTTGATTGAACATAATAATTATATTATTGTGGGTTGAAAACCTATGTACTCACCAGGTTTCCCAACCTGACCCACTCAGTTTATGTATATCACAGGTGACGAAGTGAAGTGACATTACACTGAGAGATTTAAAAGAGATGTAGATCACTAGTGTAAATCATTGTAAGTTCTGTTTATGCTTATGTTTCGGTATTAACGATGACATCCCAAACATTTTAAAATGAAATAAATACGTTTCTTCGAAAATGTTTTAATAACGTATTTACCATGTTTTTCTGGGAACAAATTCCGCAACCTTTTTATAAAATGAAGTACTCTGATTTTTATAAAGCATAAACAAAATCGGTCTTTTCTGGCCGTGATTTTGGGGATGTCACAGTTGGTATCAGAGCATTAGTTTAAGCGAACTAGGAATATGGATTTATTTCTAGACTTAAACTTAGAATGCTAAGCGATGATTGTGAGGTGTGAGCACTAGCTTATTTTAGGAATGATGCCTAAATTGCTTTTATGTGCTAAATGATTTGTTATGCTATAGTTTGATCGGATCTATGGTCTGTTGCCGACCGGATCTGGAAACCTTATGTGTTTAGGATTCTAAACGTACGACTACGATAATAGAACTAGCATGTAAACGTTTCGGAGTGATAAGGATGATTTAAACGTCAATCCTAAGTAAAGGTCTAGATTCACCTCATTAGGTGTATAGATCAAGATGGTAAGAACCCGTAGTGGAAACGTAAATGCAAATGGGAACAGAAACCAACCCCCAGTGATTGAGCAAATACCGGTGATGGAAGCCACTGCTGAGCCAGTCACAATGGCCGGAGTGCAAGCGATGATCCAAGCGATGTTGGATCGTCAAATGGAGGAAACCAGGCGTTTGCTCCAGCAAAATCGAGAGGAAGCGACCATTTAGATCGAACGGCCCGAGTTGAACGAGGGGCAGACTGAGGAGGGAAACTACAGTGGGACTGTTGGTCAAGCCAACCCACCAATGGTTAAGCAAAACCACCAGGATGGAGGAAATGATGGACGTGGATGCAAATACAAAGATTTCATGGCATCCAAACCACCGAGTCTATCTGGAAGCCCGACGCCGGTGGAAGTCATAAACTGGATCTCCGAGATAGAGACGATGTTTCAGAGTTGTGAGTGTAGCAACAGGCAAAAGACCGCTCTCGCGGTTCCTCTGTTGAAATCTGGAGTACTAAGCTGGTGGAAGCTACTAGCTGATTCGATGCCCAAAGGAGAAGCGAACAAGATGTCATGGGAGGATTTTCTGGTGCAGCTAAAAATGCAGTACTGCTCTGAACAGGATCTTCTGGAAATCAACAACGAGTTTCAGAATCTAAAGAAGGGAAAGATGAGTGTCATCGAGTATGCTGCAAGTTTTATGGAGAAAATGAAGCTTGTTCCTTATCTAGTTACAACTAAACTCTCCAAGGTCAATAAGTTTGCCCATGGATTACCAGCAGACTTTGGTCCAATGGTCAAACAAGCAACCACTTTGAAAGCCGCCATCTGGGCAGCCAAGAATGTTGAGACCCAAATAAGGGAAAAGGGTCTGGAGAAAGTTGAAGTTGGTGAGAAGAGGAAGTCGGAAGGATCCTCAAGACCTGATAATAAGGGAAAGTTCTCGAAGTCTAACCTGGACGACCGAAGGAATGAAGCCAAGTGGTGTGAGAAGTGCAAGAAGAAACACTTCGGAAGATGCGATGGTGAAGTGACGTGCTATAAGTGTGGTAGGACCGGTCACTATTCCAGAGATTGTACATTCGAAAACAAGAAGTGCTACGAATGTGGAAATGATGGGCATATTTCAAAGAACTGTCCAAAGAAAAACGAAGCTGCAAGACCAAATGCACCGCCGAAACCAAGGGCATTTCACATGATCCTCGACGAAGCAGAAAACCGTGCGAGGAATCAAGGATGAGGACTTCATATCCGAAGATCAAGTTATGCAGTAGCCATAGTATTGTATGATGTAGCCTATTAGAGGCATAGCCTAGGGTGAACTTGAACACCTATGTAATCATTTCAAGAAATAATATAAAACCTTTGTTTCGTTATCTGATGTGTTAAGTTGATTCGCTGCATGGTGACTTGGGAAACTGCGAGACAATACTTGGGACGAGTATGAGTAGGTGTGAATGGTAGTAGAGGCCTATACTACCGGAAGCACAAGACTCACACTTGGATCAGGGAAAGTCACAAGGTTACCAAGAAGCTAGTAATTGATTTCGTTTTATTCAAGTGTGTTGTTACCATCGTTTCGGTAATGACTAAGAAGATTGTTGATATTCCGACCCTAGTGGTCATATCGAATCGAGTCCGACTACGATGAGTATGTTGTGTGGTTCAGAGGACCAAGTTTGATGTAGCGTCCGACTTAAACCAAACGGTTGAAATCAAAGCGATCAATAGAAGTATCGCACTCGTTGTTAAAGAAGTTGGTGGCTAGAAATGCCTAATTTTAAAGTGTGATTATATCACATTAGAACATGAAGGAAGGCATAGTCTGTTTTAGAATTTAACTCTAAGAGACCTAAGTCTAAGTGTTGCAACATACGATGATATGTCATTAGAATATGACACATCGATCCATAGTAGTAATAAAAGAAGTCATCTCAAATTCGTATCCAGTAAGGATCGAGATTTTGACTTGAAGATCATAATTTAGAGTCTAGCCTGAGGAAGAGAGCAGGTGCACGATCGAGTACTACATACAGTCAATAAGTCTGAGAGATAGACTTGAAGGAATGTAGAAGTTATAATTATTACCTAGGATGAAGAGATGACATATGGAGTCATTATACGACCATGTTTCGTTGATGATTCCGGGACGTAATCATCCTAAGGGGGAGATAATTGTAACGCCCGCAAATCCGGGCTAGTCAATTTAGAGGCAATAGGGGTCGAAAACGACTTTTCGACAAAAGATTATTTAGAATAAATAATCTTAACCAAGTTGTATAGTATGTTACAAGGTTTTCGTACATATAAAGAACGCCGAAAACCGAGTTATAACGAAGAAGTTATGACCCGTTGAAGTTTCGCGACGGAACCGGCACGATACCGGGAAGCGTAAATAGTGAATTTACGATAGAGCGAGATTTAGCCTTAGCGATCTAAACGAAAGTCGTAGAATATGTTAAACTAAGAAAATCGATAAAAAGAACGCCCAAATCAGACTTCGTATGAGGAAGTTATGATTTTTTTAAGATTTAGCATAGCAGTGCACAGCCCGAAATCTGAATTTTAGATCGGTCGATTTTTAGCCGACGGGATCTAAATGAAAGTTATAGTACTCGTAAATACCAACGCGTGGATGTAAAGAACGTCGATAATAGAGCTCGTATGCAAAAGTTATGGACGAAGCTTAGTCCCTACTTTTCGAGCGCGGTGAATTCGATACAGTTTTGTAAATACGAGATAGAATGAGAATTAGCCAACGAGGTCTAAATGAGAGTTGAAGATCTCATTAATAGGAACTCAACGGTAAAAAGACAGACAAAAATGGAGCTCGTATGCGAAAGTTATGGACGAAGCTTAGTCCCTACTTTTCAAGCGCGGCGAATTTGATACAGTTTTGTAAATCCGAGATAGAATGAGAATTAGCCAACGAGGTCTAAATGAAAGTTGAAGATCTCATTAATAGGAACTCAACAGTAAAAAGACAGACAAAAACGGAGCTCGTATGCAAAAGTTACGGACGAAGCTTGGAGACTACTTTACTATACACTTCCTATAAATACAAGGGTGAACTCCTCATATTTTCTTCACACCATAAGCCTTTCTTTCTCTCTCTAACTTCTCTCTAGCCTCCCTAAACCCCTCCCAAGTCTAGGGAACCTCCCTATCACGAGAAGAAAGCCCCGGAGCGCCCGACGGCTCCGAGAAGAAAAGCTTTCGGCTCGGAAACGCTGCTCCAGCGAAGCCCGGTTTTTAATAAAAATTCGCTGTAAGTGTGCTACGCTTACGCAATTTTTAATATAGCTTTCAAATAATTATAGGAATGTTATTAGGTCCTTAAAATAATTATTTGGGCTATTATTATGAGTTATATCGAGTATTATTAACGCTTAATAATACTCGGACTAATTAATTTGTCGCGGTTATCGTTAAACTAAACCCTAGTGGTACCGATACTAGGTTTTATCAAAGGAATATCGTTTTGAGAGTATCGAAGCGCTGTCCGAGTGCTGAGTCACCACCTACTCAGGTGAGTGCATAGTTACTTTCATCTTACACATAGATATGAAGTATTTTAATATAAATTACGTGCTATGTGTGCATATTATCTGAATACTTGCTGTCTATGTTGGTTGAACGTTTTATACATGTTTTAAAGGACTTAAACTGTATACGTATTTTATATATACGAAAAGGTTGGGTATGAGATGGGTAGATGAATGATGAAAGATAGAAGATGACGTGAGTATACATTGGCAGCTATAGACTTAGTGTCTATGGGACAAACACCGGTAGCTATGGACTTAGTACCTTTTAGACGTTGGTAGCTATGGATTTAGTACCTGTTGGGAATTGGTAGCTATGGACTTAGTACCTATTAGTTAGACGCTGGTAGCTAAGGATTTAGTACCTGTAGGAATTGGTAGCTATGGACTTAGTACCTGTTGAACATTGGTAGCTATGGACTTAGTACCTATTAGATAAAGACTGGTAGCTATGGATTTAGTACCCGATGAATAGACTATAGCAGCTATGGAATTAGTGCTTTATGAACGAACATTGGCAGCTATGGATTTAGTGCCAGTCCCATAACCCTAGAAGTAAGGGACTTCGGAATAAACGAATGCAGGATAGATGACTCTTAGGTTAAATCCTTAAAGAGTAAAGAAGATAATGGGGATGAGTAATTGGGTTGATTGTTTGATTGAACATAATAATTATATTATTGTGGGTTGAAAACCTATGTACTCACCAGGTTTCCCAACCTGACCCACTCAGTTTATGTATATCACAGGTGACGAAGTGAAGTGACATTACACTGAGAGATTTAAAAGAGATGTAGATCACTAGTGTAAATCATTGTAAGTTCTGTTTATGCTTATGTTTCGGTATTAACGATGACATCCCAAAATCGGTCTTTTCTGGCCGTGATTTTGGGGATGTCACAATACATACAACCAAGATGCACATAATCACAAACATACATATAGCATACAAGACCCATCGGTCTACACATAATACCACTCTAGGTAGTGTATAATGAGAATACTCACCTCGGGTGTATCTCAGATAATCTCGCACACGAACACACTGGTCTAGCCCCCGCCTAAACACATAAACAACATCCTCAAATGAATCATGGCTCTCAAAGGCTAGATTAAATCCACTCCCACAATTCCACGAAAGGGTAAAATACCATTTTACCCCTCCCTGACCCAAAAGTCCAAAGGTTCACCAAAACCCTAAAAGTTAACGGAAGTCAACAGGAGGCAGTATGTGGCGCGTACCTTCTCTGTATGCGGAGCGTACGCCGGCGAGTCACAATCGGGGTCTCAACCCCTTATCTTGCGCGTACTGAGAGTTACGCCTAGCGTAAGTCTCAGTTTTAGCCTATCCTTGGAATTTGGTCATAAACAATTAAGAAACTCATTCAACTTTCAGATCTGACTCTCCCTAAGCCTCTTATCCCATAAAGTCGGAACCCTTAATCCTTTGCATGGCTGTAAAGGTCCCTACACCCTCTAACACCTTTCCTTCTTCCTCAAAAGGTCTAGATCTCATGCATGGCTCAATATTAATGTCCAAGATTGCATTTTTATGAACATACAACTCTTATAGTCTTGAAATATGGTAGATCTAGGACAATGGAGAGCATATGCTCATAAAGTCTCCATCTTGGGACCAAAAACCCTAGAAATTGGTCCAAGAATCACACAACAATGACACGGAAAGTTTTGAGTTTTTTACCTCAGAAAGAAGCTCCAACCTCTGAAAAGCTCGGATCTACTCTTGGCCACCAACTCCTAGCTTCCAAAATGGCCTCCTCTTTTCTGTCACCACCTTGAAATGGCACTTTGAAACTTAGAACACCAACACACTAGCTAGAAATGAAGGAGGACTCTCTATTAGGGTTTCACTCTCTGAAATGGTGGCTGAGGATAAGGCCTTAGCATTCCTTTTATTGTGCACAAGCTACAAATTAGGGTTTACATCTGGGCTCGCTACGCCCAGCATAACCCTGGGAACGCCCAACACACCTAGGCGAGTCCGCGTCCAAATTAAGCGCATGAGTACGCGCAACGTACTCTTCAGTACGCTCAACGTACTCACTAGCCTAACAATTCATTTTAGGGGCTTAACTTGACAAGTTGGGAAAAGGAGAAGGGTTTAAGAGACACACCTGAATTAGGGATGTTACAAGCAAAGCTTAAGTGTGGGGTGCAGTGGAATTAATTTGAGTATAACAAAAAAGTTTCAAATAGAGCCGATGACTTGCCAAGTCCACTCACAGACTCGGCGAATACAATTGAGAATTCCCGATTTTTCTTTAAAATAAAAACTTACTCGTTGAGTCGACGCCCTACTCGACGAGTCGAATTTTTAAACAGAAAAAATATATTGTTTTTACACTCTGTTAATTAGGGTTTTAACCCTAAAAGTTAAAGTGTTATTCATTCCACAACCTCCACAGCCACACTCGACGTGCCAAGCTTTCTTCAAGCTACTATCTCAAATTCTTCTAATTTCTTCCAATTTCTTCAAAAAAAGGTAACATTTTTCTTTCTTAATTCTGATAAAGGTTCAATCTTTAGCGTTTTGATTGCTTTAATTTGTCAATCTGTGGAAAAATAGGATTTTTGAAAATTCTACGGTTTCGATTTTGGCCAAATTAGGTTGTTATAGTTTAAAAAAAATTGTGAATTAACACTTAGTATGCATCCCTAAACAAACCTCTGGAACAAATTTTGAGTTTTGATGGTTGAATACTTACGAATCAGAATGACGACTCGGGTAGTTCTTCCGACTCGCCAACTCCGTTCATGGACTCGACAAGTCCATGCTACAGTTGTCTAAATTTTATTTGTTTTAACGTTTCTATGGTATTTTGGTGTTGTTTTGTATTGTGTTATTTTACAAAAAATGTCAAGGAGGGGCCAAAGTTCTAGAGGCAGCCACAAAGACATTCCTTGGTTGAGTTTTTCGCAAATGACCTCAAAATCATCGGTGATTCAGGCGCAGAAGAAGATTGAAGTACTAAGGAAGAAAGTGATATATGTCCCAAATGAAATATATTAGGAATGGTTAGGGCAGGTTGGATTGGTAGAAGACATGACCCCGTATTTAGTCAAAACTTTTGTGCATAACAAGACTTCCTTTACATGTGACGGGTGGAGCAGGCTATTTAGGATACAAGAACCAGTGTATCATGAACTTTGTTCGGAATCATTCTCTATTGTTTCTTTTCAAGGGGGTAATGACTATTACAACCCGAATGTCCTCACATTTTGCCTTGGTAGGGAAGTTTGTCATTGTATCATCGTAGAGCTTGGATGGAGGATGTGCATTTATGACCAACTTGTGGTCATGACTGGGCCCTTTGGTGCTTTCCTTGATCACTGTCATAGAGATTACCGGAGGGTACGGTCGCTTCCACATGGTGGAATACTGTAGCAAACCGGGTCTATATTCCCTCAGGAGCTCAAGAGGGAAGCATTTGTTCTCCCATTCACTTTTAATTCATCATTTGATCGCGAGCACCATCAGTATGCGCAAAGATGATGATAAAGTTCCGACTCTTGACATCTTTTATTTGTGGGGTATCATTATGCCGAACACATTTTTCAACATACCTTATTGTTTGGCAAGATATTTAGGTGAAGGGACGCTAAAGAATCAGAGTACTTCAAAAATAAATGGTGGGATGTTCGTGACTCGCTTGGCAAGGTCATACGGTGTATTGGAAAGAGGAGTCGGGAATCTCTTGACAATGGTACCCACACCTCCATTTGGTATTATGCTTTAGCAAATGGCAAGAATAGTTGAAGATTATGGTGGTGGCCACTTTGCTATTCCAAATGATGATGTCGTTGAGACACCCGAGGAACCAGGAAGGCGGGTCTGATCAAGACATGAGCGTGCATGAGAAGACCCACCGGTAATTCTGGTGGATGATGAGTTTCCCATGGATTAGTACAATGTTGAATTAAGGAGGTACCAAGATTATCTTGGAAGAAGTATGAACTATCACAATAGTTCATTTGTTCGTTTGTTCAATCGTCTAAATATTCAACCTATGGATGGGCTTGGATACCCATATATGAGAAGTTAGGATGAGAGGATAAATCAACGACAAAGTGGAGCCGGACGAAGTGGAAGGGGAGAAGATGAAGATTAAATATCTTTTTATTTTTGTTTGTGTGGTTGAGTTTGAAACAATTTGTATTTGTTTTTGGTTGATGTGTGAACTTAAAATATTTAGTATTATTTAGGATGTCTTATTTATTTTCCTTTCCTGTCACTTGTGTTTGTTTTGATCTTCTCAACTTGAGGGTTGCATGTGGCAGTATGGAGTGAAGGATAACCAAGGAAAAAAGAATCGAGTCTAGGAAAAAAAGAAAAAAGAAAGAAAGAGAGAAGTTGTGAGTCTAGTTACGAGTATGATAATAAAAGGGGTTATCAAGAGCTTAATCACAGAAGGAAAATGAGGAAAAGTATCAATTTGATATTACCTACGGACCTGAATGACGGACCTGGAGCAGAAACAAAATTTTCCGATTCAACGATGGACTCGGCGAGTGCACAATATGGGCTCGACGAGTCCATGAGAGAAAACTCAACTTTTTTTTCTGCATTCCACTTCCACTCGGTGAGCCACCCTAGGAACTCAAAAACTTGACCATTATTCTACCTTTCAAGCCAAAGATTTGATGATATTTGACACGGAAATTGGCTACATTTTTTAAGATCATTTTCCGAGTGTTTCCAATAATTTTTCCGCCAATATAAGGAGCTATACCACACGAGATTTGATGACCAAGGCATGGATGAGCTGTTCCCATGCCAAAAGTCAATCGAAGATGGATCTTAACAAGAATACGATTGACCTCGCAACTACTATCCTAGGGGAGTTTGTTCCAATTCCCTCTTTATTTTTATGTTTTTCTTATTCATGCATAATATATAATGGAGACATTGCATAAACTAAGTGTGGGGTAGGCGGTTGGTTACGTTTAGTTAAAATTTAGATTAATTTTAAAATTTTTGCATAAAAATTGCGAGGTTTAATTTAGAAAAAAATTAGTAAAGCAATTAGGGTTCATGCTAGTATTATGTTTAATGATCCTTTGAAGACTCAAATGTTTAGTTGAGCATATACACGTTATAATGCATTTGTAGCCACCTTTATTCTAGTGAAATCATGGAATAAAAACACAACCTCTCTTAGTTTGAGGGACGCAAAATGTTTAGCATCGTGTACTTGAAATGTATCCAGGTTAATACCTTTAACCAATAAAGGTTGAAGTTGAGCGCCCTTGCTTAAGCGTGTAGGTATTGAGTGAAAAAAAAATGAGATACATGTAAAAAAAGAGGAGAGAATTACAAGAAAAGTTATAACAATTTTGGAGCAGTCAAAGTTTGAAGATCAAAAGATCAAAATTCTAGAGAATCAAAAATTTGAAGATACCAAAAACAAAACAAAGAAGGTGGTGAATTCAAAGAAATCAAGATCAAATAAATGAAGAATTCGAAGAGCTCCATTGTGGTATCGAAAAGTTGTAATTTCTAGATTATGTATGCTTGGGTTGCTTGACCAAAAATACCTTGAGGTTAAGAAAGATTTTTGCGGAATGATTCGAAGGGATGCATAAAATAAGTGTTGTTCAAAAGAAGTAGGCGAGTGTTTGTGAGGATTGTAAGTATTTAGGATTAGGGAGGGTCCTTAGGAAAAATTCTAGACACAAATGCATGCGTTGCGGTCTTGGCATAATGGTTGGGTTTTATTGGGATTGTCCTATGTGATCCTAGTGTGCTAAAATTAAGTTTTGCTTGGGGCAAGCAAAAGTCAAGTGTGGGGTATTTTCATATGTGCATATTTAGTTATATATTTTGTGTAGAATCTTAATAATTTTTGGCAATTTTACTTTAACTAATGAACAAAAGGTACTTAATTATGTTTAAATTATATTTTCAGCCTAAAAGACATGCTCGGAAGCAAAAGGAAGCGGGAAATGCAATCGGAAGCTCGGAAATTGAAGAAAGAAGAACAAGAGTAAAAAAAACCAGATGTACTCGGCGAGTCGGACACCTACTTGACGAGTACGCACGAACCTTCGTGAACCAAGGAGTGCCTTACCGTGCATGGATTTTAAGTGAGGGAATCGGTGAGTCGGTCTATGGACTCAACGAGTTGCCCCTGTTTTCAGAAAACTCTATAATGGGCATAAACCTACGAGACAATGACTTTTTCAGGAACCCTTGGAGACAAAATTGTGATTGAAAGTACTATTAGAGCTCTGGAACCCGTGGATCAACCATAGCATTCAATTTTGAGGAGATCGAAAGGCATGATTATATTCTCTTTTCTTAATCTAGTGTTTACATCATGTTTGAATCATTAGGTTTAGTTTATGAGACGTTTTCTGCTATGAATATGAGCTAAAACTCGTTTCTTCTGTTTAGGGTAGACAAACTTATAACTATGGTTTGAATTTTATGTCTTGGATAGTTTAATTTGGTGAATTTTGTTTTGTTAAGCTTGTTAAAGACCCTCATGTGTTGCCAATAACTATTTTATGTTAATTACCAAGTATATTAAGTTGTATGAACATATCTTGATTGCTTGTCTCATATAATTTATGTGAAAACAATGTTATATGCCTAGGAATAGTAAACATGAAACTAGGGGTTAATTAGAAAATAGGTAAATCAATGTTTGAGCTTGTGTGACGAACAACCATACAAGAAGTTAATTGAATTAGTAATTTAATTAGCTAACTACAAGTCTTGTTTAATCCGAATCAATAAACTAGTAAACTCATTAATTTAACCAATTGACCACTATTTGAATTGATTTGTTTTCTAAGGATTAGTAATAGTGAACATGAACATATCACATTAATTGGTAGCCAATGACAAATTAGTTCATTGCACTTGCCATAAAATCAACCATAGGAATAAGTAAGTTGAACCTAAATAAAAGTCTCCTTTATTACTGAATTTAGTTTATTTTTGTTTGTTTTAGTTGCTAATTGTCTTGTTTGAGTGTTAGTTAAGTGCTTAAGTTTTTAGTCTTGCAAAACTAGAGAAACCCACTTTTCTTTTATTATTTATTTTTTTAGATAATTCTAATGGTTAGTTTACTTACCGTTCTCTGTGTTCGATATCATACTTGCTTAACTATACCACCAATTGACAGGTACACTGCCTTTTGTGTGTCTGAATTATATTTAAAAAGTTGGATTAAAACTAGTGCATTTAACACACATGATGCACAAACTGGAATAGGTTTTGTAAAATAAAAGAATAAATAATCTAACCAACTCTTTGTATTACAAGTTGTCATATAATCGATTAAGATTTAACTCAATTGTTGGATAGGAATCTATTACGAGAATAATTGCAGACCAATTTTTAGCCAGGTTTTAAGAGATTCTACAAAAACTGAATTATCTTTCATAAAAAGAAAAAAATGATTTTCCGGGTCAAACCATTCATCCTAACTTTATTATGTAAAAAGGTCATATGACAATTAATGTAGCCGTTTGGAGGGCCAAAATTACCATTTCCCCCCTCTAATGTTAGTATAAGTAGGTATTTTTTAATTGGTTATAGACCACCACAAACAATGTTCTTCATTCTCGACTTTTTTTTTTTTTTGTAATTTTGTTCTTTGAATTCAGAACTCAAAATCACATCCTAAAAATCTTCTGCTTTCGTATCCATCTATTATATGTTTTTAAAACACCAAAGAATGTCATCATTTGCTTGCCTTGACAGACAGAAAACAATAAAAATACAAGAATGTAATAGATAAAGAGTGATCTCCTGTTTGTTTCGAGTGTGTGTAAATAAATAAGTTTCTTATCCTATTGACATGTGTCACAATATTAGAAATCTTCATTGCTATTATATGTCACCTATCATGCCATATGTCAACCTATTAATTCTTCATTTTAAATTATAAATTTTAAAATTCTCACTCTAATTACATTAAATTAATAATTGATTCTTCATTTCAAATTTCAAATTTAAATTTCACACTCTAACTACATTAAATTAATAACAATAAATTAAAAAATAAAATAAAATTAATGTATATTTTTCATGTATTTATTTAAATTAACGATTATAATTTTATATAACCAAAAAAATATCTCTTAATTAATAATTTATTTAAAATGATTGACATGAAATAATTGATTAATAATCTTATATTTTTACTATAAAAGTATAATTAATTTTATAACCGTGGTTCTCACAGGTTATAAACTAGTTCAACATAAAATTGATGAGTTTCATAGTTTTGACTCAAAGTAATTTTATACCAAAAATAGGTTTTTACTGTATACTATTGCTTTAACAGCTTATATAAAAGAATATACTTTTTATACCAAAATATATATATATATATATATATATATATATATATATATATATATATATATATATATATATATATATATATATATATATATATATATATATATATATATATAATAGTTGTGTACCTATGCAATACGACGGGACACAAATTTCTAAGATGGAAATAAACTCATCTAAAAATCGTATTTGTGCACTTGATGTTTAATAAGATGGTACTTCGATGACCAATTATATCAATAGGACTTAAAAAAGACAATCTTTAGTTTATTCACAATAAGCGCATTAAATGTCAACATGAATTCGTAAGTGATACATGTTAAATTATATTATCTTTTAGGCCTTATATTTACTTTTCAGTTGTTTTTTTCAGCGAGGGAATGGAATTTAGAAGAAATTTCAAAATTGATAAACTTTAACATATACTTATATCAGGATAAAAAAAAAGTATATAAATCTTTTTGTTTTGTAAAGTGAGGTTGTAACACTACAAATTTTTAGCTAAATTTTTCATTTTTAAAATCACATAATTCCAATTATCACTTTTCAAAATCCACAATTGTTGAAATTATCACAAAACACGAATCAATAATTGTTCGATAATAATCCAGGATCCTCTAAGACATAAACTCCATCTCGTGAGTACAATCAAGATGACGCCTTCCCGTGATCCTAAGAGTACCTAAAACATATATCACATAACACGGTAAGCACAGAGCTTAATGATTTCCCCAAAATACCTCACACATATCGTTAGCCTCTCATGACTATATATCAATAAAGACCCACCGGTCAATGTGTAGAGACCCTGCGGTCCCACAACTCGGGTTGGACCCTCTGATCCTAACTCAATAAAGCTCAAAATAACAAACAACGTAAATCACAAAGATATAATGCATGATATCACATAACTTAGTATAAACATACAAGACCCTCCTTTCACACAATGTTACCACTCAGGTAAGTATAGTGAGAAGACTCACCACGGAAATAATCAAGTAGACCTAGCACCTCATGGACAGTCTAGACTCCGCCTACATAATATAACTATCTCATAAGCAATTTATAGTAACTATGCTAAACTAACTTCTCCACTAAATCTCAAAAGGGTAAAGATACCATTTTACCCCTCCATGGCCTCTAAAGTCCATAGTTAACCAACCCCTAAAAGTCAACAAAAGTTAACGCTCAAGTTAACAGTCCATGTTGACGAAACTCGTCGAGTGCCTCTACGCGACTCGTCGAGTTCCTTCGTTTTTCTCAGAAGTATCAGGGAAATCCAAACCCTAGCTGACTCGTCGAGTTAGCTCATGCACTCGCCAACTCCCTCTAGATAATTTCTCATTCAGACAATTCTAAGCCAAAATAAGGTCCGAAATTCTAGATCTAGCCACCCAAGGTTGAAATACCACGTAAAGTTGCAAGCTTTACGTCCATGCATGGCATTTAGGGCTCGAAATGCCAACATAAGCTCTATATAGGGTTAGATGCAACAAAGCTTGCCACTAGCTTGATAATGCTTGGACGTTTTGGGCTCAAGGGATCTCATATGGTCTAGATATGAAGTCTCAACTCCTTGGCAAGCTCAAAACACTCTAGAACTCAAGGAAAGATGGAAAAGGTTTTAAACTCCTTCGAAATGAGATCTAAAAAAAATGAGCAAGGTGGTGACTTTTTACCTTTAAACAGGAGCTAAGGATGAATGAACATCGCATCCAGAAGCTCCCTCTCATCTCAAGCCTCTTGCTACTCGGATTTCCTCCAAAGATGCACTAAAACACAAAATATTAGCCTCTCTTTCTCACACACAGGGTTACATCTCGATTAGGGTTTTTCACAAAGTGTTTGGGTGATAAGGGAGGCGGAAATGAAGCCTTAAGGTCCTTTAAATAGGACACAAACCCTGAAAATCAAGGTTTTCTCCCTCAGCACCAATTCGTGGAGTTGGGGTCCTCCAACTCGTCGAGTAGGCTCTAAAAATCACACGGCCAATTAACTCCTCTACTCGATAAGTTGGGGCATCCAGCTCGTTGAGTTGCTCTGAAATTATGAAAATAAATAAATTAATTATTATACTTGGAAGTCGGGATGTTACAATTCTCCCACACTAGAATCAGACTTCGCCCTCGAAGTCATCCTCTAGAAAAACCTCTGGGTTTTGTTCCTGCATCTCAGACTCTGACTCCCAAGTCCACTCGGATCCTTTCCGATGTTGCCACTAAACCTGAACCAGGGGCATCTCTTTATTCCTTAAGACCTTCATCTTCCTATCCAAGATCGTTATCAGCCTCTCAATGTAATTCAGACTTTCATCAACCTAGATGTCCTCTAAAGGAACCACTACCATCTCATCGGCTACACACTTCCTCAGCTGGGACATGTGGAAGGTGTTTTGAATCTGGCTCAACTCTACAGGCAGCTCCATTCGGTAAGCAACCTTACCCACTCAGGCGGTCACCCCGAAAAGACGAATGTATCTAGGGCCCAACTTGCCCTGTTTCCTGAATCAGATCACCCCTTTCTATGGGGATACCTTTAGGAGGACATAAGCTCTGACCTGAAACTCTAGCTCTGAACGGAGTCGGCCGACGTAACTCTTTTGACGACACTGGGCTGTCAGTAACCTTTGTCTGACCTACTAGATCTGCTATATCGTCTTAAGCACTATCTCAGTTCCCCCCATCACTCTCTTCCCTACCTCTTCCCAGCAGATGGGAGTCCGACACCTCCTCCCATATAAGAGCTCAAAGGGAGGCATACTAATACTAGAATGATGTCTGTTGTTGTACGAAAACTCAGCCAAGCAAAAATAAGTGTCCCAACTCCCACCAAAGTTCATAACACAGCACGTAGCATGTCCTCGAGCGTCTGAATCGTCTGCTCGCTCTGCCCGTCTGTCTGTGGGTGATATGTGGTACTGAAGTGCAACCGGGTACCCAACTCCTCATGAAATTTCTTCATGAAACTGGAAGTAAAAAGAACATCTCGGTCTGACCCTATCGATATTGGCACTCCATGACGTGCCACCACCTCTCGCATATAGATCTCGACTAATTTCTCCGCGGAAGAGCTCTCACTGATAGCCAGAAAGTGAGCACTCTTCGTCAAACGGTCTAAAATCCATGGAAATTTGTTCCTATTTCCACTAGGGAATCTCTAGAGGCTGCAACGGGCCATGTGGACATTGGTACTCCGCCTTGACCTGACGACAGGTCAAGCATCTCTCAACTACCCATGTCATATCTCTCTTCATGCAGGGCCACCAAAAATCCTTCTTCAAATCCAAATACATCTTGGTGGTTCCTGGATGGATCAAGAATCTCGATCTATGAGCCTCCTTCATCAAAATACATCGAGCTCCACCCGTATATGGCACCCAAATCTGTCCACAGAAGGTCAAAAGCCCCCGACTATCTGTCCCAAACTCAGAAATATGCCCGATCACCCACTCTCACTTATGGTTCTCTGGTCTCACAGCCACCCCTACATGCTCCTTAGCATCCTAAGATTCTTACTTGGGTCACATACAGATCTGGTGCTTTCAGTAGTACGGGCCCAATACTACCTTCCACACCAACCTGTAGTCGTCCCAAGTCCTCATCGTAGGATCCTAATTCACAGTACTCTATCCCTCACGGTTCTCAAATACTCTCTCGGTAGATTCCTCAGTGCTCATTTAGGCATCTCTCCTAGATTACTCAAAACTCTCGCTAAAGATTCCTGCTATGTTTCTCCCTACTTAGTACATATACAGAGCAAATAGCAGATAAGATCAATCAATTGCAAACCTTAGACTAAGGCATCATGAATCAAGCAACTCTAGCCCTAATTTTTGAAGTACCTAGCCTATCCTCTACCATGCAGCTCTAATATCTCATAAATATCTCATAATATAAAAAAATAATGGTATTTTAGGAAATCACCATTCGGGCTCTGGCTGATTGTACACACTACTCCATCTTGTTTTCTCTTTAAAACTCTTTCTCTATTTAGAAAAATCATTTCTCTTTATAAACTTTTCTCAATTCCTCATTTTGAGTCCAGACATGCTCGAGAGTACATCTGAATCCCTCAAACCAAATACCAACTTGTAACACTGTAAATTTTTAGCTAAATTTTTCATTTTCAAAATCACATAATTCCAGTTATCACTTTTCAAAATCCACAATTGCTTAAATTATCACAAAGCACGAATCAATAATTGTTTGATAATAATCCAGGATCCTCTAAAACATACACTCCATCTCGTATGTACAATCAAGCCGACGCCTTCCCGTGATCTTGAGAAGTACCTGAAACATATATCACATAACATGGTAAGCACAGAGCTTAGTGAGTTCGCCAAAATACCACACACATATCGATAGCCTCTTATGGCTATATCTCGATAAAGATCCACCGGTCAATGTGTCTCTGTGGAGACCCTCCGGTCCCACAACTCGGGTTGGACTCTCCGGACCTAACTCAATAAAGTTCAGAATAATAAACATCATAAATCACAAAGACATAATGCATGATATCACATAACTCAGTATAAACATACAAGACCCTCCTGTCATGCAATGTTACCACTCAGGTAAGTATAGTGAGAAGACTCACCTTGGAAGTAATCAAGTAGACATAGCACCCCATGAATAGTCTAGACTCCGCCTATATAATATAATTATCTCATAAGGAATTTGTAATAACCACTCCGCGATGCTAAACTAACTTCTCCACTAAATCTCAAAAGGGTGAAAATACCATTTTAGCCCTACATGGCCTCTAAAGTCCACAGTTGACCAAGCCCTAAAAGTTAACGAATGTCAACGCTCAATTCAATAGTCCATGTTGACTAAACTTGTCGAGTGCCTCTACGCGACTCTTCGAGTTCCTTCATTTTTCTCAGAAGTATCGGGGAAATCCAACTCAACTCGTCGATTTGTCTCATCAACTCCGCGAGTTGTAGCACGTAAGGTCTATCAGGGCAAACCCTAGCTGACTCGTCGAGTTGGCTCATGCAATCGCCGATTCCCTCTAGAAAATTTCTCGTTCAGATAATTCTAAGCCGAAATAAGGTCCCACACTCTAGATCTAGCCTCCCAGGCTGAAATACCACGTAAAGTTGTGAGCTTTACGTCCATCATGGCATCTAGGGCTCGAAATGCCAACATAAGCTCTATATAGGGTTAAATGCATCAAAGCTTACCACTAGCTTGATAAAACTTGGACCTTTTGGGCTCAAGGGATCTCATATGGTCCAGATCTGAAGTCTCAACTCCTTGGCAAGCTCAAAACACTTTAGAACTCAAGGAAAGATGGAAAAAGGTTCTAAACTCCTTAGAAACGAGATCTAACCAAACAAGGAGCAAGGTGGTGACTTTTTACCTTTAAATAGGAGCTAAGAATGAATGAACACCGCATCTAGAAGCTCCCTCTCGTCTTAAGCCTCTTGTTCCTCGAATTTCCTCCAAAAATGCACTAAAACAAACAATATTTGCTTCTCTTTCTCACATACAAGGTTACAACTCGATTAGGGTTTTTCACAGAGTGTTAGGGTGATAAGGGAGGTGGAAATGAAAGCTTAAGGTCCTTTAAATAGGACACAAACCCTGAAAATTAGGGTTTTCTCCCTCAGCACCTACTCGTCGAGTTGGGGTCCTCCAACTCGTCGAGTGGACTCTAAAAATCATGCAGCCAATTAACTTCTCTGCTCGGCGAGTTTGGGCATCCAACTCGTCGAGTTGCTCTGAAATTATGAAAATAAATTAATTAAATATTATACCTGAAAGTCGGGATGTTACAGAGGTGTAACTCTGACGGAATATAAAAAATGATAAGATTAACACTATTTTTCTTTGGGACTTTCAATTGATTATGATCGATTTTAGTATTGTGGTGTGGTACTTAGAGTTTTATAGAAGTTTAGAGCTTTCTAATTTAATACCAACATCTTTCTATGTACTTTTTTTTATTATAAACTATATTTTCATTTATTTTGTTATATTATGTGTTGATATTTGTTTTAAAAGTCAATGTAATATTAGATATCTAAATAATTATAACATTATACTCTTATTTTTCTCTCAATAGGTACACATAAAATGGAACTTATGTATGTATAATTCGTTGAGGTTTTACAAACACATAGTATGTATCTATAAATTTGTATTTGATGGTAATTTTTATATGCAAATCATAATGTACCATGCCTTGTTAAATATTACTACAAACATCCTTGTTAAATATTACTACTAACATATTTTAAATAGAAATAAACCAATTTAATATTAAAAATTTTATCTAAAATTCAAAATATAATATCGTTCTCATCTGCACATATTTTGCTAATATGGTTTATTCTAGAAGAGGATAAGAAAAGCTACGTCAAAAACCCATTGCTAATTTTATTTGTTTAATCCAAATTTAATTATTTAATCATATATTTAGTTTAGGAAGAATAGTTTGGTAATATCACATGATATGTTGAATTTTAGATAAATTTTTCATTGATAAATAAGTTTATTTTTTAATTAAAATATGAGTTTGGATACAGATGTGAATTTTATAACTTAAGACGTACATATATGTAGTTTTAAATTTTACAAGGATACAAAAAACATGTGATAAATATAACAATTGCCGAATTAATTAGTGAATGTGATTGAGAAATAATTTTTGTGAGGCAAATGAGTACAAAGCTTAGCATAATTACAGTATCGGGAATTGTCATCACTTGTAGATTGTACTGAAAATGTCATCATTCTAAAAAATTTGTCATCATTCTAAAACATATAAAATGTAAATCACATACACATGGCAAACGCCATTATATATTTTCATTATATCGTCCAACACCTTTTTTCATACATTCCAAACTGCCCGATCGACCCATCCAATTGCTAACCTTAATATCGTGATCTTTAAAGATAAGAATTGAAAAAAAAAAAGGAGATTATTTTGAATGCATAAGAATCAAGAATTGATTTTGAACTTTTACAATTAATCCCTAGTCATAGATAATTTTTAAAATGAAAGATATGTTCATTAGACCAACATTCATCAGCTATACATCTTTTTCCTTGACAGGAGCAGCAAATCCACCAAGGCCTGAGTTCACATCCATAAACATTCGGTATAACAAATGAATGAAAGTATGATGCCAAACTGGATAGATGAAACTATGGATAATACATAAAGTGTGGGAAAATAACTTTTTTTTTTTTCATATTATGCCAAATAATAACATTGTACTTTCAAAGTGCAATGCTTTATAACAAAAAAAAAAGACTTTCAAATTATAGCATTGTACTTTCAATGTAAATGCATTGTTTTGTTGCAAAATTAGAATAAAGAGTATACAAAAAACAAAAAATACCATATGAAAATCATTTTCTTTTCAATTTTTACCAAATTACAGACAGAACCATGCTATAATTTGTTTAGTAGACAGAAGCATATATTTCATAACAAAAAAAAAAGTTTATTACTTGAAATAGAAGAAGTAAAAAAAAAAAGTAAATTTTTTTTTGTATCGTCCCCATATCCAAACAATTGAATCAGTGATACAAAAATCCGTTCTTTCGAATACTCGAACTAAAATTTGAAGTTATAAGTGGAATATATTATTATACAGTAAGATATCCATGACTTTTGAAGATTGATTATGATTTTAAAATTTAAAATTAATCAATTAAAAATTGTACCAAAAATATGCACATCACAAATTTAATCAAATAATTGAATCATTCGAAACTTGTGCAAAAGTATATCATTAATATTTAAAAATCATACTAAATTTATCGTATTACAATCATATTTTCAATTTAATATAATCATACTAAAAAAAAAAAATACTAATTAAGAGCTCGAATTATGGAACTTTCCATAACAACATAACAACATTTTTTTAATTGTTGAATCATATTAATATTAATGAACTAATCTATACTAATAAAAGAGTAGCTCTTTTGCCATGTGTCACCATAGACATTTTAATTAATGTGTTGCCACTTGTCAATCTATTAGTTTTCCATTTTAAATTTATTAAACCTCCTCATTAATGTGATTCTATTTTAAATTTTAAATTTTAAATTATTGTTTTCATTAATTCACAAATAAAAAAATATCTAATATATATTAAAAATTAATTTTATATATTTATTTGAATCAATGATTATAATTTCACATAACTAATAAAAAATATCTCTTAAATTAATAATTTATTTAAAATAACTTATTAATAATTTTGAGTTTTTTACTATAAAAGTTTGATTAATTTTATAACCGTGGTTCCCACGGGTTATAAACTAGTAATTAATAAATACAAAAAATACGAATTAAACTTGTCATTTTTTGTTTCAATCTAATAACTCCTATGATATGACCATTTTGACCTCAAAGTATAAGACCAAATTTAGGTAAAATATCATCAGGCCAACCACCCAAGAAAAATTATTATAATTCTTAAGAAAAAAACACGTGACAGATTTATGAAAGATTCATACAGCCTAAATGAAAAAGGGTTGGACAAATTACCATGTGATATCTTAGTAGACAACTTAACAAAAAGAACATCTTAATCTTATTTTGCAGGATCTGATTGACCAACAAAAATGAGAAAAAAAAAAAAACCATGTTTATGTATTTAAGATCTTTATTAAATGATATAGAATATACACTGATGAGAATAAAACTCAGATCGATTAGATCTTTCACAGGTAAAGGATGAAGATCAAACAAAACAAATGCAATAATATGATGAACACAGAATAGAATCAACGATGTGCTTATGATTCAAATATAGTCACGCCTCAGCAGAGCTCGATGAAGAACTTCCATTATAGAGGCGAGCTAGGGTTTACAAAAACTCAATGAGAATAATAATAAAAGCGTTAACTACAAAGACTGCATGCATCCAGCTTAAATACTAAACCCTAGAAACATGCACGGTTGGACAGGCCCAAATCAGCAACCAAAATCTTTGTTCTTGAATTCCAAGCCGTTGTCGCTTCTTACGTTACGAACAACTTTCCTCAGTTGAATTTCTATTTGTTTTATGAAGATCTTGAGCTTTGGAGTAGCCTCAGATTTTTGCTTCAAGAAGAACACCCAAGTGAATCGAGAGAAATCGTCCACTATGACCAGAATATACTTGTTTCCACCAATGCTTTTAATGGAAGAAGGACCACATAGATCGATGTGCAATAGCTCTAATGGTTCTATCACCTTTGTATTGATAATTGAGGGATGAATTTGTCTACTCTGCTTTCCTATTTCACAGGCTGCGCATAGATGTTCTTTGTCAAATTTAAGAACTCGAAGACCTCGAACATGATTTCCTAAAACCATCTTGTTGATATCCTTGAAATTAAGATGAGAGAGTCTTCGATACCATAACCAGCTTTCATCTGAGTGAGCCTTCGTGAGTAAGCAGACTGCTGGTTTACCTCGAATTGGGTTGAGGTTTAAAGGGTACATTTCCCCCTTTCGCTTAGATTTTAGCAGAATGTTATTTGACTTCTTCTCGACAATTTCTGAGCCTTCATCATCAAACGATACCTTCAATCCAGTGCTAACCACCAGCTGTGATCCGCTGATTAGGTTGTGTTGGAGCCCTTCAACATATGCTACCTTTCTTATTGAGAAATCGCCATTGGTAATCATTCCATACCCTTTGATAGTAGCAAATGAGTTATTGTCGTACTTCACAACACCACCATCCTTGAGAGACAGAAACTCCCTCAGTTCTTCCTTCCTTCCTGTCATGTGACGCGAGCAACCACTATCAATATATCATTCTTCGTCAAACTGCTCGTCATTAATAACTTGCAAAATATTAACCAGATTTACGAACCCAAAGTTTCTTGGGTCCTTGTGAGCCTTTTACAAGACAGGGAATAGTAAGAGAGATATCAACCAAATAAGTACATTTAATCAAAGTTGTTTCATCTTTTCTTTTTATAGTGAAAACTTTAATTTTGGTTGATTTAGATTCAGTAGGCTTGGGATTTGAGGTGTTGACGTCTGCATTCTTTAGGATCTCTTTTGGACGTCTGCCGTCTTCTGGAAAGAGCTTCCCTTTCCCTTTTAAATCTTTTGAAGAATTAGAATGACAAGAGTCGGGTTGAGGACCGAAACCGCTCTTTCGGTTGCTATTGAGCTGAGGACCGAAACCTCTCTTTCGCTTGCTATAGGGTTGAGGACCGAAACCATTCTTTCGGTTGATATAGGGTTGAGGACTGAACTTCTCCTTTCGGTTCCCTTTAGTCGTGGGACCGAAACTACCCTTTCGGTTCCTTTCAGTCATGGGACCAAAACTACCC